>NW_017728948.1:55050252-55058453 GCF_001723895.1 Crocodylus porosus
CACCTGGCCCGAGCACCACGAGCGCTTGTAAAGCCGTGTCAAGGGCCCTGCAATAACCCCTGCTAGCTCCCACAACACCCTGGGGTGGAGAGCATCTGGACCCGCTGATTTGAACATGTCCAGCCTCTCCAGAAGCTCTCTAGCCCAGTCCTCCCCAGCCTGAGGTCTGGAGGCGTTCCCCTTGAGTCCATCTTACATCACAGTGGGGAAGTCCCGGTCCCTGCACAAGAAAATGGAGGTGAAGAATTGGTTAAAGAGGTCTGCTTTCTCCTCTGGTGCAACCACCAGATTGCCCAGCATCTTGCAGGGGCCCCACATTTCCCGGTGCCTTCTTCATCCTCCCTATATATTAGAAAAAGGACTTTTTATTATCTTTGATTTTGGACGCAAGTCCTAGCGCTATGTCCTCCTTAGCTTTCCTGACAGCCTCCCTACATGCTCAAACAGAGGAGGTATACTCCTCTTTGGAGATAGCACCCTCCTTCTACCGGTTGTACACCGCCTTTTTTGCAATCAGGCATTTTCATACACCGTTGGTGAGCCAGGCGGGCTTTCGGGCACTCCTGCCCCCCTTGCTTCTTGTTGGGATGAACACCCCTTGGGCCCTAAGTATTGTCTCCTTAAGGAACAACCCCTCATCTTGGGCACTGAGATCCCCTGTTCTCAAGAACCCCAGCGCCTCTCCCACTAATCTCAACTCATTGAAGATGGCCCTCTTGAAGTCTAGGGCAACCGCCTTGCTGCAGGTCCTTGACACCCTGCACTGGATGGTGAATTTCAGCAAGTGATGATTGCTATCACCCAGGTGGTCAAGAACCTGGAGGCCCCTTACCAGGTCGTTGCCTGTGGCCAGGACCAAGTCCAACAGGGCATTTCCTCTGGTGGGACCGTGCACCTCCTGAATTAAGTGGAGGTCCTGTATCTCAGCCAGAAACCTCCTGGAATGGTCCGACCAAGCTAAATGTTCCTCCCAGCAGGTGTCCAGGTAATCTAAATCACCCATGACAACTACAACCTTCGCCTTAAGTGCCTCTGCAAGCTGGCCTGAAAATTCCCGGTCCAGCTCCTCCCCTTGGTTGGGGGGGTCTGGAGTAGACCCTCACCATTAGATCCCTCTCCCCAAGGCCCCCTTGTATCTTGACCCAGAGCACTTCAGCTTGCCCCTCTGACCCCATTTTGCTGGCAGAGGATATGTATTGCTCCTTGACATAGAACGCCACACCCCTACCTTTCCTTCCTTCTCGATTGCAGGAGATATTCTTGTGACTCGATATCTGGTGCTACATAATTATTTTCAGGTATTGCAGAGGTATTTCTTCATTTCAGGTACTTTAAATCACTTCTTCAAGTAGCTAATAACGAAATCCCCGTAGCTGTATTTTATTGTGTAATTAAGTATGCAGAACAACTCTTTTCTAAGATGCCTTTGCTTCTCTTTCCTTACACAAAGCATGATGTTAGTAATATGAATTTCTCCACCCCCTGGCTCAGTGTGGCATTCCTGAAGCTCACATGCCTGTTCATGTAGAGCATACCAGATGTCTCCATGTGTGGTTTATAGAAATCACTGGTTTTCTATGCTTGCATGGTTTGGGAGGACTATGACACACTGTTAAACAGGACCTGTACTTCACACCATGGCATATGCAGGAAGTTGAAATTGTAGAATAAATGTATCCTGTTGGGTTTTTTTAAAGCGTGAAAATGATTCACCTTTTTACAATGGAAACAAGTGGTGCACTAACAACTATACTCAATGTAAATACCTTCAGCAGGTATGAAATTGCATCAACAGGTACAGAGCGGAAAGGTTAGACTCTATTCTATGATCTTAGCCCGTGTTTGATTGTTCCCTGCTGCGTATCTTGAATTCGAAAATTAAACTGATTAATCCGATTGAATGAAGAAAGCAATTTAGAAACTTACAAGTATTTTTGTACCCTGCTACTCTCCTCCATACACCATATGTTCAATAAGTCAGAAATTGGTTAAGATAAGATACGTTCACTAATCTCCTGCCTCTCCATTTTAGTTTGTGACTATTTAATTCTCTATTTAGCATTTTATGTGTATGAGAACAACTATTCTGTATGAGACATGGCCTTGGTTACAAACTGCTGATCAATAGCATTCATTCTTGTTGTCATAGAAACTGGCCTAAAATGTGGATGTAATTATATTTTCCTCATTTCTACAGTGATTCTTTTATCATTACCCACGTAATTACCTAACATTTACCTTAAATTACATGGTGCTTAACCAAGTAAGTCAAGAAATAATAGAAAATCCTCCTTTGCACGGACACTATTCCCTTTTTAGCAGCTGCTTTGGTGATGCATTCATGATGTGGCTCATATTTCCATGTACTGTAAAGGAATGCAGTGCAGCTCATTTGTCCCAGTTAAGGGAAATCTTCCTCCTTTCCCTTCAGATATATATAGGAAGCACTTGGAGACTGCTGTTCATGTATGAGTATGGCTAAAGCAAATGAAAAAGATGGCTTTCTCTTTTTCTTGTTAGTTCTTTATCCATTTCCATTTTCCATTTCTTGTTAGTGCCATATAGTGCTTCCTAAAAACATTATTGACTATATAATTATATGGTAGAAATGGGCATAGCTTGGAACCTAAAATCTAATTTCATCCTGCCCCCAATTTAAGATGGTTAAGATTCAAATCCATAAATCAAAGCCATCTCCAAGGCTTTTCTGAAGTCCCAAACTACAGGTTTGCTTTCTAGACCCAGTGTATAGGAGGTCAAATACAGCAGATATCAGATTAAATTAATCAATTCCCACACAATCTGCTCCAGAATCTTAGAAGAATAGTTTGGGACATTTCTGTGCTTTCAAATTCAAGACCCTTCCTCCAAGACTGGAAAAATGCAGTTCAGAGCTGAGCTTTGTCTCCCCCGTCAGACTATTGGTGAATCATTTTCATGACCTCAGAAGCATTTACAGTTTAATTGTCCAGTGTCACAGGAGCACTGAGGTGCTCTGTGCCTTAAGTAAAGGAAATAAGGAGAGCCGCCAATCAATGGGGCAGTTCAGGTGCCGGTTGCCGTGGCAACCAGGAGGGTCGTGTGGCCAGAAGGGGGCAGGGCTAGGCCTTTATAAACAGCCCGGGCCAGAGCCTGGCGAGCAGTTCTCCTCTGGTGGCTGCAGCTCTGTGGGAGAGCTGAGCAGCAGAGTCAATGGTGGCGGTTTGATTGGCTGCAATGATGTGAGGGGAGAGAGAGAGAGAGCGCGGACAGATGTATGGATGAGAGTCAGCATTGTGTGGGGTTTGTATTATAAGCCTGGCACTTATGTTATGTTGTAGCCGGCTGGCTGACTCTGGTTTACTTATGATTACATTGGAGGACCGGATGAGGCTGTAGGGGTGAGAGGAGGCCTCACGGGGACTCCCCAGTAGCTTGGGGGTTCCCGGTGCCCAGTGGGGGGCACAGCGAGCAGTGCCACAGGGGCACAGCATGGCGAGTGCCACAGAGGTGCTCGGTGTGGCCGCGAATGGGCGCTTAGACCCCAGAGGTGGCGAGGAAGTGCAGGGAACGCAGTGCAGGCCACAGAGGAGGTGAGAACGTGCAGGAGGCGCGGCACGAGCGCGGGGAAGCGTGGCTTAGGCTCCAGAGAGGGGGCGACAGGCCCTAGGCGGGCCACGTACTATATCAAGCCACCCCAAGACAGGCGGCATGTATCATTGACAGGCACCCAAGACAGGTGCGGGCCAAGGAGTGTTCCAGAGGGCTTCTGCAGCAACAGGGGAGCCCAAGGAACCAGAGGGGCCAGGTAAGGCTCCAGCTGCCTGAGCCTAATCAGACGATCACCATTGACAGGACTCAGAAGGGGCCAGGTAGGGCTCAGGCCGCTTGAGCCCAGTTGATGTAAAGAGCTAATCCAGGTAGGGGGGCCAAGCCCAGGGGCGCCAGAGAAGGGGCACTGGTGGCGGGTTAAGCCCAGGGACGCCAGAGAAGGGGCGTTGGGGGCGGGCCAGCCCAGGGGGTGCCAGGTAGGGCACAGAAGGTTAAGGACCAGACAATGTCCAGGAAGAGCTGCGAGGCTTGGGGCATGCTACAGGGGAGGTAGGAGGCACACACTGCCCATAAGGCTGGGGTGAGAGCACCTCGTTTGGAACGGAGGTAATACCAGCGCGGTGTCATAGGTGCAAGTAGGCAGCCTCCCATACTGAACCTAAGATCAAAGACGTGGCGGGTGAGTCGAGGGTGCTGGATTGCCTAATTGACATGGCAGGGGGTGCTAGCAAGTACACGGCCGCTTATAGGTTCCCGCTCCGTGACATCCAGTCCCAAAATTTAGGAGGGGGAGGCATAAATATGTGATTTTGGGGTTACTTTTTAAAACCAAAAATTGGGGATTTTTTTAAATCAGAGAAAACCTGGCTATTAGCTCATTGATATGCAATAATCCAGAGGCTGCAGCCCTCACACAGGGCTAAATTTGGTACTCCTTTACACTGGAGTAAACCCAGAGTAATTTCACTGAAGCAAGAATTCTCAATGGCATGGAATAGGAGCTCTGCTTGAGCAAGCCCTGGAGGATTTCACTCAAAATGAAAAATACCATGTTAGGCACTATAGAATAATCCACCAACCTCAGTAGGACTTTGGGGACACATGGATCAATCAGTGCAGACTGTTTTGCAAAATTAGTGTCTAGGGGTGCCGTTTTGCACTTAGATAAATAGATGCAACTTCCATTGAGGGCAACATAAGAAGCACCTGTGCAACTGAGTGCAGCATTGAGCCCTAACTTTACATTATTAAAGCAATTGCTTCAAATAACCTATTAAAACATTCTCCTCCTGCTGGTTTAGTTTGTAAAGATGATGTTTATGGGCCTCTTAGTGCAATGAAATAGCATGCTATCTAAGCACAGTTCTGACAGGCAGTCTCTGCAGCCTGGGTATTATTCCCCATCTGGTCATAATTTAGAGCTAAAGCTCGTATCCCAGCAAACCATAAACTGATGAAAAAGTGGCCTCTAAAAATACCAGTTTACATTTCTATCCCTTTCAATATTCATATATTTCCAAAATGACTAGAAGAATGAATTTTGTATGTATTTCACCTTTGGCCACCTCAGGCATTTTTTGGAATCAGCCGTCTCACAAAGCATTAAATAAGGAGAAACTCTTTCCAGTGGCCCTGTAACTCTTCTAAGGTATCTTACAGTGAGGCAGCATACAGATTATGTTGAAGGTCATGATATAATTAAGTAGTTAAAAAAAATAGGAGCCTTTTCTAAATCTGTTCTAGTTTTCATGTGTTTTGTGAATTTTCCTGTGTTAAAGAAAAAATGAAATATACAAAAAAGCTGCTGCTTCTCTCTCCTAATCACTACTGATGTTTATCAACCATTTCTAAAACCAGTAGGGCCTCTGGCAGATGTGCAAGTGAAGGTGTGTTGGAATCTGATCTAGGATCCCCACACTCCTGCTTCCTGTCATGCCACATGAGCATGGCAGGAGGTGTGACTGTGGGATCTAGCATCAGATCCCATCATGCCTTATTGCTGATGGGGAAGCCTAGGATCATGATCCTATGGCTGGGAGTCTCATCAACTGATTTGGGCTCCCAGTTCTGGGAGTCCCAAGAGCTGACAGGACTCCCAGCCATGGGGGCACACCCTGCAGTTGGGAGCCTCAGCCTAGCTGCATGTTCAAATAATGATGTGATATAACTTTGTGGCTGGTTCCTGACACATTGTTGTGTAATAACTTTGTGGCTTAGTCCTTGTTTTATCACACCTTTAATTGTATTAACATGTGACCAGATAACAACTAAAATTATAACTAATTGGTTGATCACATTTTACATGTAAAGGGTGCTAGAAGCCTAGAAGTCATTAAACTCATAAGACAGATTGCTTGGGGAAGGGAAATAGAACAGCCTCCAGAAACACAGACGAGCAGAACACTTCTCTTTCCTTTTGTAGTTTCTTGCTTCTATTTCTGAACTCCTCAATACAGGAGTGGAAGTACATTTATGAAACAGCAAAGTGGCATAATTAGCAGTGTAAGCCTTCTGCTTTTTTGAACTGGAATTATGTATGAACTGAGGTCATGGTATTTCCTGTGGGTAAAACTTTTAATTTTTAAGGACAAAACATTTTTCTTCCACAACATAAAATTGACACTAAGAGAGAAGCAGGGAAGGAAAGGGCCTGGGCAGGAGCAGTTGTATCCTGCATATCAACAGCTGGCTGCGCAGGTGGTGTCACCAGCAGGGATTTGGCTTCTTCGACAATGGGGTGTTCTTCCAAGGAAAAGGATTGCTGGAAAGAGATGTGATCCACCTGACAAAGAGAAGGGAGAATGTCTTTGCAAATAGGCTTGCTAACCTAGTGAAGAGGGCTTTAAATTCAATTTGCCAGGGGATGGAGACCAAAGCCCTGTGGAAAGTGGGGAAGTAGGAGACCTGGAGGAAGAGCAAACAGGAAGGGGCAATCTACTACTTACCTCAGGTGCCTGCACACAAATGCACAGAGCCTGGGAAACAAGCAGGAAGAATTGGGAGTCCTTGAACAGTTATAGAACTATAATGTGATTGGAATAACAGAGAGTTGGTGGGAGCTTGCGTGACTGAGGCACTGTCACAGATGGGTACAAACTTCTCAGGAAGGACAGGCAAGGAAGAGGAGGAAGAGGTGTTGCACTTTATGTAAAAGAGCCATATGATTGCTCAGAGGTCCAGTATGAAACTGGAGTAGGCCTATTGAAAGTCTCTGGGTTAGGGTCAGAGGAGACAGGAACAAGGGTGATGTTGTGGTGGGGGTCTGCTATAGACCACTGGACCAGGAGAAAGTGGTGGATGAGGCTTTCTTCAAACAGCTAGTGGAAGTTTCATAATGACAAGCCATGGTTCTCATGGAAGACTTCAGTCACCCTGACATCTTCTGGGAGGGCAATAGAGCAGTGCACAGGCAATCCAGGAAGTTTTTGGAGTGTGTTTGGGACAACTGTGTGGTACATGTGCTGGAGTGGCCAACTGGGGGGCATGCTTTTCTTGACCTGCTGCTCACAAACAGGGAAGAATTGGTGGAGAATTCATTGATTTCATAGATTCATAGACATTAGGGCTGGAAGAGACCATTCATTGAGTCCAGCCCCCTGCCCCAGGAGCAGGAAGTCAGCCGGAGGATGACATCCTGGGATTTGCCAGAGAAGCATCTATGGATGCAAGCCAGAGTTTTGCTCGCTTTGCTGGCTGCAACATCCCATTGGTGGCTCATATTCATCTTGTGGTCAATCATGATCCTCAAGTCCCTTTTGGCTGTGGTGCTAGCAAGCATAGCACTGCTGAGCCTACAAGCATGCTGCGGGTTTTTCTTCCCAAGGTGGATGCTTTTCTCCAAAGTTTGATGTCATCAGTGAATTTGGCCAGTCCACTTCTGATACCAATGTCCACATCATTAATGAAGATGTTGAAAAGCATAGGCCCAAGGACGCAGCCTTGGGGGACCCCACTGGTCACAGCACATAACAATGATTGACTTGCGTCAGCTACCACTCTCTGGGTCTGACTTCGAAGCCAATTCCCCAGTCAGTGGACTGTGATGTAGCCAAGGTCACAATTGGCCAGTTTTTCTATTAGACGATCATGGGATACCAGATCGAAAGCTTTTTAAAAGTTGAGATATATGATGTCAATGTCTTCTCCTTTTTCCAAGTGATATGTCACCTGGTCATAGAGGAGATGAGCTTGGTCAGGCAAGACCTACCCACAACAACAAACCTGTGCTGGCTATCCTTCAAGAAGTTGCCTTCAGCCAGAATGTAGCACTGGATGGGAACTTGGGCAGCAGTGACCATGAGATGATAAAGCTTAGGATCCTGAGGAAAGGAAAGATGGAGAGCAGCAGAGTAAGGACTCTGGACTTCACAAATGCAGACTTCAACTCACTGGGCAGGATCTCCTGGGAAGCTAGTCTGAGGGGGAGAGGAGTTCAGGAGAGGGGCTGTACTTTAAAGAAGCCTTACTGAGAGTGAAGGAACAAACCATCCTGATGTGCAGGAAAACTACCAAGTATGGCAGAAGACCAGCTTGGCTTAGCAGAGAACTCTTCAGTAAACTAAATCACAAAAAGGAAGCTTATAAGAAGTGGAAACTTCAACAAATAACTAGGAAAGAATCATAGAATCAATGAGTGGGAAGGGACCTAGACAGATCATCTAGTCTGACCC
>NW_017728948.1:55058811-55090247 GCF_001723895.1 Crocodylus porosus
CTGGACACAGTACTCCAGCTGCGGCCTGACCAGTGCTGCATAGAGGGGGAGCAAAACCTCTCTGGACCTGTTAGTGATGCCCCTGTTGATATATGACAGGGTGCAGTTTGCTCAGGCATACAGGGATGAAGTTAAGGAGGCCAAAGTGCAACTGGAGTTGCAGCTAGCAAGGGACATAAAGGGTAACAAGCAGGGTTTCTATAAGCATGTCAGCAATGAGAGGAAAGTAAGAGAAAGCATGGAGTGTGGAAAGTGTTACTAAATGGGGGAGGCAACCTTGTGACCAAGGATGCAGAAAAAAGGCTGAAGTGTTCAATTCCTTCTTCGCCTCAGCCTTCACAGGCAAGGTCAGCTCCCAGATTACTGCAGCAGGCAGCACAGCTTGGGGAAGATGTGAGCAACCCCCAGTGGCGAAAGAACCAATTAGGGACTATTTAAAAAAGCTGGGCGTGTACAAATTTATGGGGCTGGATGGGGTGCACCCAAGGGTGCTGAGAGAGTCGGCTGATGTGATTGCAGAGCCATTGACCATCATCTTTGAAAATTCATTGTGATCAGGAGAGGTCCTGGATGGCTGGAAAAGGGCAAATAGTTCCCTATTTAAGAAAGGGAAGAAGGAATAGTCAGGTTACTACAGACCTTGTAGGCAAGCTAAGAAGTATGGGCTGGATGAATGGACTGTAGGGTGGATAGAAAACTGGCTGGAGCATCAGGGTCAGAAAGTAATAATCAATGGCTCAACACCTAGTTGGCACCCAGTATCAAGTGGAGTGTCCCAGGGGGTAGTCCTGGGGTTGGTTTGTTCAATGTCTTCATCAGTGACCTGGAAGGTGGCATCGAGTGCATCCTCAGCAAGTCTGCAGATGACACCAAACTGTGGGGAATAGCAGATAGGCAGGAGGGTAGGTCTAGGATTCAGAGAGATCTGGACAAATTGGAGGATTGGGCCAAAAGGAATCTCATGGGGTTAATCAAGGATAAGTGTAAAGTCCTGCACTTAGGACAGAACAATCCCATGCAACAGTACAGGCTGGGGGCTGACTGGCTGGGCAGCAGCTCTGCAGAAAAGGACCTGGGGGTTGCAAAGGACAATAAGCTGAATATGAGCCAGCAGTGTGCCTTCATTGCCAAGAAGGCTAATGGCATACCGGGCTGCTTGGTAGGTGTTTTGCCAGTAGATCAAGAGAAGTGATTATTCCCCTCTGTTTAGAACTGGTGAAGCTGCACCTGGAGTACTGTTGTCAGTTTTGGGCCCTCCACTACAGAAAGGATGTGGACAAATTGAAGAGAGTCAAGAGGAGTGAAACAAAAATGGTGAGGGGGCTAGGGGACATGATTTATAAGGAAAGACTGAGGGAAGTGGGCTTATTTAGTCCAGAGAAGAGGAGACTGAGGGGGGATTTAATAACAGCCTTCAACTACCTCAAGGGGGTTTGAAAGAGGATGAAGCTAGACTGTTTTCCATGGTGGCAGATGACAGAACAAGAAGTACCAGTCTCAAGTTTCAGAAAAGGAAGTTTAGATTAGATATTAGGAAGAATTTTCTTACTAGGGCTAGGGACAGACATTTAAAACCCTGAGCCTAAATTGATTCAATCTTTTCAGGTTAGTTTAACTTGGCTAGGCCAGATCAGTTTGTAACCCAGATAGACATCCCTGAAATGCAGGGACATGCCTGCAGTGGCTCAGGCTAGAGGCTGGGGGGTGCTAGAGCAGTCCTTCCTTTGCAGGGCAGAACTGAAGGGAATATGGCCAGGCCGGGCAGACTGCTCCCATTATTCCCCCTGTCATGAGCTGCCACACAGGGAATGTTTATCACCATTAACTCAGTGTTTGTCTACTCAGTACAAAAACAAAGCCTCTCTCCATTAATTAATGGAGCTCTTCTTAAACAGCTCTTCCAAGGAAGGGCATTAAGCTACACATTGATTAGGTCCAAGAAGCCTGTCTGCCTCTGCCCTCTCCCACAGCACAGACCTTAGCCAGCATGTGGTCTGCTAGTTAATGTTGAGGTGTCTGTGTAAGGCAGAGGGGCGGGGGAATAATCACTGCTTAGCAGGGGGAAGTCAGGCAGATGCTCTGTGCCTGTAAGTCTCTGCCAAACTCCAGCCAGGGAACAAAGGAGAGGGGCCAGCCTTGCTGTGGACCACAGAGCCCTGCTCAGCCCAGAGAACATGCTGGGGGTGTATCTGGTTTATCTTAAACCAGCAAGGGGTCTGGGACATACATTGCATGAACCAGGTTGAGCTAAATCAGTTAAGTCTGATACTGCATTCAAACAGGTTTATCTCAAACCTATTTCAGCCATTTTTAAACTGGTTTATGTGCACTGAACATCTCTTCTGTTACAAGTTTAAACTAGCTTCTGATCACTTAAACTGGCTTCTGATCACTTAAACTGTCCCTAGCCCATGAGGGTAGTAAAACACTGGAACAGGTTACCCAGAGAGGTGGTGGAAGCTGCATTCTTGGAAGTTTTCAAAACCCGGCTAGACAAAGCCTTGGCTGGGATGATCTAGTTGGGGATGGTTCTGCTTTGAGCATGGGGTTGGACTAGATGACCTCTTGTCGTCCCTTCCAACTTTAACTTTCTTATGATTCTAGGAAAGCACATAGCATAGTCTAAAGCAAAATGTAAACAAAGCCGATAATAAACATATGTTTGCTCATCAGATCCACTAGGCCTATGTAGTTTCTAGCCTAGTGTTTTCTGTGCCATTCCAGAACCAAATGTCTCTGTCTTCTGACTTTTCTCCAAAACAGAATATTTTGTAAGTAAATTGATGCCCTTGAGCTCTTCTGCTGTGAGCTGCCTGTTTGGTGACACCCGGTACCTTAGCCTGTGTTTCTGTAGTGGCCACCTCAACTGAAAACAGGTTTGAGACCTGCTTGGGCTCATCACATTTTGAAATCAGGCAACACAAAATCTTTTGGGTCTACAGGAAAATGTACTTAACTAATCACATCCAATAATTTTTTATTGTGGCAACTCTGAGTGTTACAAGCCATGAATATTTACATTTTCCATAAACATGGGGACTGAAGAGTTAAACTTTAAGCTCATTAGAGCTTACAAAAAATGAGGCAACAGCTCCATGCCTTCCCAGAGACAAAGCTCAAAACATGGTTTAAGTGATATAGGTGCCTTCTGCAGTCCTTGTGCACTGGGTTAAAATTTGTTCTGCTGTGCATTGACAGAAATTCTGTAGAAAGGAAAACTTGCATAGCCCCTCTTGACTCTGTTTCTAGCAAGTTCATGGTAGCCATGCTGGTTTTGAGGGAATAAAGGAGAGTTAATGGCTGGTTATGTCTTGTGCTAGCCCCTCTGCAAAGGAATAAACTTGGTTCTTTTTTTCTGGTCTCTTTTGCAACACACCTAAATTTCCAGTAATGGAATTAAGTCTCTCAAAGACAGCCCACTGGCTGCTACTACCATGCTCTCTCTGCAGAAAAGAGATTTTTCTAGGTTCCCCAGATTTTGATGTCTGTGAATGTGAAACTAAATGTCACACACAGGTTATAGAATTTGAATTTGGGATTCCTGAAATGAAAGTCTAGCTACATAAACTTTTGTGCTTTGCTTTTGCTATTTCTAGGGAATACAGTGAGAACGTACTGATGCTGAAGCCCCTGATTTGCGTCAAGTGAATTATTTTCTATTTAGTCATCAGATCTCTAATTGAACTAGCAGCATTGTTTCCCTAGATTTTTGTTTTCAAGTGCAGCTGAAATGCAGCCAACAATTGCATAAATCTCATAAAAACATTTGCCTTCACATGCTTTCTACCACCCACAATGGCAGAAATCTTATGAGACCAGCTCATGAGACTTCTATACTGCTGTATCCACTTCTTCATGTTAGATCATGCTTGGAGTGTTACATCAAAATCCTAGTTTAAACCTCATCCAGATCTGAACACCACCAATGCAGTATACAAAATGTGTTTCACTTAATTTTAACAACCTTTTTATTCTGCTACCCTACCACTATATATTTTATTAAAATAAGCTGTAAGGTTTCAAATTAATCATTTTGTATAAATCATGTTCCTTAATGTAGAGTTCCTGTTCAAATATCTCATCAGTTTGGAGTTGTTAATACTGGGGGTACTAGTTTTTCTAGGGCTTGGATAGATGCTTTTTGTGGTACAGTTCTGAGATTGAGATTGAAATCTTTCAGCCAGCAGCATCGGTCAGGGTGTCATTTTATTGTATTTAGTTATCCTTTGTGTAGCATTTGTTTATATTTTGGTAAGCCTCTGATAATCTACTGTTTAAAACATCCAGGTAGCCATAACTAGAGGAGAAGATATTGTTATCTCCAAAGAGGATCTCTGGCTGGGACAGAGTTTATTGCTCAGACCTCTCTGAAGGTCATTGCACCAAATGGCACTGACAATAATTATGTAATGTGAATCCTGAGCACAGACTACTTCTGCAGTTTCTAGAGAAGTCCAGAGCCTGATTAAAAGGAACTTTTTGAAGGGAATAAACTTTTTTGGTACTGCATTCATTAAAGGATTCTGATGATATGCTCTCATCCTTGGACATTTCTATTCCACAACCTGAAAGGAAGCAGACATCAGCCCTACTGGAGGCAGCTTCTCTGCTTCTTTGTCTTATATCCAAACCAAATGGAAAGCAGCAAAAAATGATAAGAAGACTTTGCTTCTTGTTACCATGATTTCAGCCAGGCTTATGCCATCCTCTAAACATTTTGAAAATTACAGTGAGAGTTGGCAGGAATTGCTACTGGGGACCCTATAACCCAGTTCCACTCTTTTTGCAGTCGATTTACTTTCAGCAAGTTTTGAACAAAATTACCACTAACCCTCTGGGTTGTAGAGAACATACAAAAAGATTGTTTGATGTAGTTCAAGGTACTTCATACTTCTCTTCCTCGTCTTTTTGGGGCCCCTCTTATGAGAGGCTATTGCTTGGGGGGAGGAATCTTTCCTTATACTTGAAGCAATAGAAGTTTTTCTTTAACTCAGAGAGAAAGTTTAATTTCAGTTAGTTTGTCTTGAGTCCCCTAAAAAGCAGGAGGTTGGTGTTCCATTATGGACTTGAAAGACTTCAACATCTGTGGCTGCTAGTTCAAGAACATAGTGGGGACTCTGGCATGAGTAATTCTTTCCCTAGATGTTCCAGCCTAGGTTGCAGTTCTTGTATTTTCATACATTGAGTCATCCAGCAAACAGGAAGCACTGAAAGTTCCTAATGGGGTAGTCTCACTTGCAATAGAGCGCACCATATTGGTTTTGTCAGCAGCCATCAGCATCTTTGCAAAATGTCTGGCCAGCAGAGCAGCATGTTTAAGGAAATAAAGCTATTAGTTTATCCAAATTTCAACAACTGGTTGATGCAGGGAAATTCTTCTTAGCAAGGTCACAGACAGTGTACATCACATTTTTCAGCTCTTCACTCCTTGGAATTCAAGATTAGAAAGGGCAAAGCCTTTTTTCAGCCTAGTCAAATATATATATATACTGTATATCTATATATATGCACATGCACATGTGCACATGCATGCACACACATTCGCACTCATCCCATGCCAGTGAAAGCATAGCTACTCAAAAACAGATTGTATGCTATGTCAGATTTCATAAGTGTAACAGGACTTATCTAAGGTTACAGGCCTTGTACACATTTGTGACTCAAGTTTGCTACACTTCAACTTCTTTAGTTGCCAGAGTAGGTGAAATTTCCCCCTCTCCTCCCCACATACACTCTGAAGTCCAAGAAGCAAATGTCACATTGACATATAACGGGTTTACATTTAAAAAGGAATCCTATTATTGCTAACTGGAAATCTAGATCAAGTCTGCAAGGGAATCCCCTTTTCTCCATCTCTTTATGCAAAGACACCAATAAAGGATGCTTCTGTCTTCAATGGGGAGTTCATCCAGACCATCACCAAGGTAAAGGACTGTGGCCCTGGGCAGGGACCAGATTGCATATGATGATTTGGAACGATTCGACTGAAGTATGTTTCATTTCTCCCATACTTCATGGGCATGAGCAATCAGGTGATGATGGACAATACCACAGCAGTGTTTTACATAGTACTGGTGAACTTCTTAAACCTCTGAATGCTGATAGCTGAAACATGAAAGAAGCAGGGGGTGAAAAATTCTGGAAATGCTCTGTTTCCCCTCTCCCTCGGCATCCATACTAAGCCACCAAGTGAAGCAGGCCTATTTCTTGGGCTATGACAGTGGGCCTACAAGGGGGCTACCCTCCCCAGTGGCTAAAGGGTGGTCAGTAAGTGAATCACAGATAATTTATTGGGACAAAAATGACAAAACTGAAATGGGAGTAAAGGTTACAGGGTGCCAAAGGACACTAAGCAGGGAACCCTGGTTGACCAAAGTCAACACTCATTGCTGTTCAAAGGCAACTAAGGAGTCATGTGTGCCACCGAATGAAACTCTGTTTGGATGCTGGGCTAGACAGACCTATGGTTTGACCCAGTATATAGCAATTCTGATATAAACAAATAGGGAAGAGTCAGTTCGACTTCTCAATGTCAATAAATTATCTTCCTGTCAAAAGGAAGATAATTTATCGGTCATCGAGGGGTATATTGTAGCTCTCCGGCTATCAGCATTAAAACACAGACTTGCACTACATGCGGGCAGAATGTCATGAAACATTATTCATAATATAGACATTTAGAAACTCAATATTATCCTCTATAACAAAGAGAAAGTAAGAGCCTTGAAACTTGAAAGATCTGGAGAGGAATTATATGGCAGTGAGGTTTCTGGGAAGAGTGAGTGAAAATGAACTTGAAAACTATCTTTGAAAAGGTATCATTCTTGGTGGTAACGTGTTTTCTAACTGAGGAAAGTTTTGTGAAACAGTCTGTAGAGACACCTTATGAAGATTTTTCTGTACAGAGGCTGCTAAATCTTCAAAAACCGTAAGAATGGTAGTGGCACTGAACAAAGCAGTGACACTTCCTGTGTCAAGTCTTCTTTTTTTTCCTTGGCAAAGACTGGAAAATGAAACCAAAAAAGGGTCTTGATAAAATGATCTGTCAAACTTGAATTCAGAAGGGTTTTGAAAAAAAAGGCTGAAAGTGAGCAAAAAATAGATCCCCTCTGTCCAGCTCGAGTGTTTGGGAATGCACCTTAAAACTGTTTAGAACTAGAACTGGATTGCAATAATGTATACATAATTTTTAAGTGTATTTGAAACCAGATAGAGATTTCATTTAGAGCAGAGGTTGTTTGTTAATCCTGGTTTTATTTACCATTTAGTAACCTTCTAACACGTTTGAGCCACAAAATAAAAACAGGCCACGTGGCGTGGCTCAAAAGAGAGATTGGGAAGTGTACAGTGATCTGTGTTCCCATTATCTGGACTTGTTAGTCAAAAAATAAAGAAAAAGAAAAAGTAACCTTAAGTGCCAACCTTTGAAATTCAACCTGGGCTCTGAGTCTCAGACTGGGCTCTTCCCTTCTCGTATATTCACACCTGAATGAAGATTTTACAAGCCAAGTTAGACATCCACATAAGTTCTTGCAAGCTGTTGTCTTCAAATGGCTAAGGATATGCCTGCATGGCACCATGCAGTGCAATATGATATACAAGCTAGGTCTACTCCATGGTATCAGATACCATCAGATGGTGACAGAACTTTTATGTGGAGCGTGTTTCTGACCATTGTCAATTCAAAGAAAGCCAACCAACAACACCTGCCAGAAGCAAGAAACAGAGGGAGGTGTACCAATGTGTTTACTTGTAATTATACCATACTATGTCAACATTTTGATGAACATTTTTTCAATAAAGAATTTAAATCTGAAAAAAATCCCTGACCTACTAGGAACATGCTCTTCTCTTCTGTGTTATCTTTTTGTAAATCTCCCCTTTTCTGGTATCCAGCAGTGGTGTATAAGCATCTTTTACTGCATGTTGCTAATCTAAATAGTAGGGCTGTGCAAAGCTTTGATCCCTGATTCAATTTGGCAAAGATTTGGCCTGATTCGTTGGCTGAATCTCCAAATCCAAACTAAATCAGAGGACCCTTTAATCTTTCCGAATCGAATCTGAACCTTTCGAATTGATTCAGAGGGATTTGGAAAGATTCAGTGATTCAGACATAGAGACAGCTTTAAATGTTTTTTCTACACACCTCTAGGTAGCAGGGGCTCATGAGTGCTGCGATGCTGGCGTGCATGGAGTGTCCCACAGAAGCACAGGGGGCTCCCCAGCGCACTTGGCAGTAGACCTGGAAGTGGACTAGAACCACTTCCACTCAACTTCCGGGTCCACTGGGGAGCTCCCCTGCACCCCCCCAGCAAGGTGACTGGTGCCTCCTGGGTCTGGGGGAGGCACCTGGGGTCCCCCGGTGGCCAATTGCTGAACCAGGGGCATGAGGAGGGGAGGTCCCAGCAGACCCAGAAGTGGATTAGAAGTATTTCCGGTCCACTTCTGGGTTCACTGCCGAGCATGTGGAGGGCCCCCCACACTCCTGTGGGATGCTCCATGTACCCCAGCATCGCAGCGATCATAAGCCATGCCTGCTACCTCAAGGTATGTAGAAAAAACTTTTAAAGCTGTGTCTCTGTCCGAATCACTGATCCTCCAAATTGGCATCAAATCTTCAGATTCAGCCAAATCAAATCAGGGACAGTGATTCAAATCAACTAATCTAATCACTGTCCTTGATTCCAGCCAAATCCAAATCAAATAGAGGCCCACTTTGCACATCCCTACAAAATAGTATGGAATTATGTAGAAAATGCTGCATACCAGCACTGGTGCTTGGTGAGTTAGCTGTTTGCTGAGTTTTTGTCATCACAGTTACACGTGGGTGGTGATTTAAGAATACCGTGTGGAATGACAGCATGATGAGTAAGAGGCTTCTGGCTATTTAGACAATGGACTGTAGCAATGCAGTTCTGAAGTATACACCTAAGGTGCACTGATGTCCTCTTTCTGTCTGAATGTGAGACTCATCCTTTCCCATTGTACATAATTCAAACTGATGTCTGAATCCAAAATTTTAAATTTACCTTTGGGTATATCATAGCTACAGAACAATCAGCAGGAAATAAGGGATTCACATAATGTTTTTAGTCACAGTTCACATGTGTTATCATCATTTACCATGTATGCTAAGTAGCGTTCATATTCTAACATTATTTCTGAAGTTTTCTATGAAAAAAGAATTATGCCCAGTTTACAGATAGGAGAAAATGAGATAAAGAGATGCAGTGATTTTATTTTCCAAGACTACAAGCAAATCAGAGTTATAATTAAGGACCTTTGGATTCCTTGTCCCCTGATGAAATCATCAGACTATAATTGCATGTAACAATCCACCTCGTACTTGCCTTCCCTGATATGACAGAAATTAGGATTTCAGTGGGCGCAGCTACATGTCACCCTCTGTCACCATAGCAACACGTTACATTGCTGTGCGATGCACTACAGCGATCTAGTGATCATGTGAATCTACACGTGACTGGCAGCTACTTCACCTTAGTGGTACACTAGCAGTGGTGCGATCTCCTGTTTTAGTGCACCACTCCAGTGAAATAGCGACCTAAACTAACTGCGCCGTGCTTCAGAAATCCAAAAGGAAGTACTAAAGCACATCACAGTGTTGCTCCCCAATTGGGTTGCAGAGGGGTGCACGCTCATCAGGTATCTGGACTAACAAAGGCAGGCAGGGAACTCACTCGTGTGGTTTCAAACAAGTTTATTTTCATTTACACTCTGCGTCGGAGGTGCAGGCTGCAGACTTCTTACAAAGATTTTGCTTCGTTTTCCGTTCACTAGTTACCGAGAAGCAGAACTGCTCGTAGGATCCGATACGCTAACCGGGGAAGGGGTACGCCGGGAGTTTTTCATGGCGGAAGGCACGGGGGTGGCCGGTCCCCGTGGTGTGTGGAAGTTGCACACTTGGTGGATTTCGCTAAGTCCTCCCCAAGCGGCGTTAACCACCACTTTTTATACCCATCGCAACCCTGAGGTGCGCTTTCACCCAATCAGCTTCAGGCATTCTATTCATGGCCTGATTTGAAAAGTGCAGCAGTTAAAAAGTGCGGGACTTACTGGCGCGCTCGATGTGTGATGATTCCACGCTGGCTGCACGTGCCCGTTGGCCAGTAGGGCTGTAGGCAGCGATATGCCAACACATAAGGATACTACGTATGGGGCAGTGTGCGGGCGCAGCGGCACAACAATGGACTGGTTTCTTACACACAGTAACAACATTGCCATAGGGGAACATATAGATGCGCTCCCTGATTATTATTTTATAACTGACCAATGAAAATAATGATTCTGCCTAGTGGTTTTTTATGAATGTCAGTTTTGGTTTTACTCTGGGAATTTTCACCGTTAACTTTGCTTCAACTTTCTGATTCAAGCAAATCAAACCTAGAAGTTATTTGAAACCATCCTGGTTTGTCTGGTTTTGCATTTACCTGAAATTATAAATTAAAACTGTGCTTAGGCTTTCTTGAGAGGCCTGAGAACTTTTTGATGGCTACGGACCATGTGTACAGTGTATAATAAAACCAGAGATCAGGTGAGTTCCATTGCATTTGAGTTTTCTCTGTTGGCATGTGGCATGTCTCCAATTCTACTAAGTCTCTTTGGAAACAGGAGATACTTTTCCCCTAAACTAACTTGTGGACTATCTTATTTCAAAATAGGGAAGGAAGAATTTGATTGTTCTGTTTTGAAAAGTTTTTTCTTCAATTAAAGGACATTTTTGCTTTTTTACAAAATATTATTGATCACTTCTGAGATAAATAGTTCCTTTTAATGTCAGTGAACCCTGCCTGGTTATATCTCTTGGGCTTGATCAAATTATTTGTGAGACAGTGGTTCAACAAACAAACATTAAGGAGCATTTCATATATAAAATAGGGAGAATGTATATAGTTAAAAAATATACTGCCAGATCACTGTGCTTCTGACACCATTCTCCCCTCTCCCAGAAAGAGAGAGTGTGAATGAATCACTTGTGACAGATGTTAGCCATGCCGCTGAAGTGAGTTACTGGAACTATTGGAACTACCTAAACCCAGTTATAAGACTGTTACAAATGCCTATGTAGACCAGAATAGGGATCCATAGGGGACCCCTATAGGGAATCATAGATGGAAGGGGAATTACTGTAATAACGAATTATAGGAATCATTTGAGCAGCCTTATAAATTAAATACTGTTTCTGAATTTTATTGCAGGTCCTCCAACTATACTATGGGTACTCGAGCTTTTTCCCATGAGAGTATTTTCATACCTGATGGGCGAGCAGAGAGTGAGCAGGCAATCCAAGCTATGTCACAGGACAACATCTTGGGCAAAGTCAAAACCCTTCAGGTAAGATCCCAGAAGCGTGTAACTATACAGGTGTAAATGTTCAACAGTGTTGTTTTTATGGATAAGGCCTGTTAAAGTCAGTCATTTTCCAAAAAAACTTAAAGATAGATTCTAGTTGAGGATTTAAACTTGTAGTCTGTGGCTCCAGTTCTGGGGGCAAATTCATGCAGGGAGATCCCTCCAACCATGTGGACAGCCGCTGACATAACTGGTCTTTGTGGAGAACATGCATTGGCATTACAGTGTTGGAGCCTAAACAGACAACATAGACCAAAAGAAGGGAAAGAATGGGACACAGCATGAGATTTGTTTTTATTTTGATGTAATTATTTTAGTTCGTTTTTTTATTGGCCCTTGTTCTTGGTAGAGTTTGATTGCTCTTGTACCACAGTGTTCCAGGAAATGTACAAGAGGCAAGGGTTTATTTGTGACATCTTTTATTAGGCCAACTGTATAACTATATAGTTGGGAGAGAGATTGGACAAGCTTCAGGTTTGCAAAAGAAGCCTATACAGTTGGCCCAATAAATTATATCATAAAAAAACACTGCCTCTTGCTTTTAGTCCTATAACTTGTGAACTTTGCTTCTTAGTTTGTTTATATACTTCTCCCCTTTTAAAATAAAATGCATTAGACCTTCTACAGAAGGTAGAAATATTGACTCTCTTCAAGCCCTGATGTCTATGAAATCTATGAAATAAACAAGTCATCATACAAACTTGTGCATGTATTATAAAATCAAATGGAGTACTGCAAGACTCCATTGGAGCAGCCCTCAAAACAGAAAACTAATCAATAAAAAAGAAAAGAATTTTCTAAGGGAAAAAAGCATTTGAATTCTGAGAACACAACAGACTGTGCAACGGCTAAAAAGATTATTGCATTATGAAAATAAAGCCTTGTCAGTGTCATTTTAAAGTTGTACCTCACAATGCAAAAGGAACATAAGAGTAAGAAGACTTCTGCATAGAGACCCCTGAACCGGTTGAGTGGGGGCCAGATTACTACTAGTGATTTAGAGGTGAAACCCCCTATGTTCTGTTACTGATCAATATCCCTCTCCCTCCACCTTCCTTTTCCCATGACCATGCATTTCTGATTAAATAATGAAAGAATCAATAATCATTTGTCTACCAGAGGAAATTTACCACTACAATTATTTACTACAGCAGCAGAACTCCCTGTGTGGACAATTATTCTGGAATCTAGGGACAAATTAAAATGAAAAAAGGCACCTAAGAAGTTACATTGGTATAACATGGATTATAATGGATAACAAACTGCATATACACAGCTGTTATAGATGGTCTAGATCAGGGATTGTCACCCAGGGGTACGCATACCCCTGGGGGTACTTGGACTGGTCCTAAGGGGTACATGTGGACAGACAGGGATGGAGCACCACCGCTGCCCTCACCCCACCCTGGCCCTGCTCCTGGGAGGCGGCAGTGCTCCATCCCTGCCTGCCTGCACGCTGTCCCTGTCTCCCCACTCGGCATCCTGCCGTGCATTCCCCCCACCTCCTCACAGATTTCATAGACACTAGGGCTGGAAGGGACCTCGGAAGATCAAGTCCAGCCCCCTGCCACAGGGGCAGGAGGTCAGCTGGGGTCAAAGGATTCCAGCAAGATAAACATCCAAATGTCTCTTGAAGGAGTCCAGAGTAGGTGCTTGCACCACCTCTATCGGCAGTCTGTTCCAAGCCTTGGGGGCTCAGGCGGTAAAGAAGTTCTTCCTTATGTCCAGCCTGAAATGGTCTTAGAGAAGTTTATGACTGCTTGACCTCATCATCCCTTGGGGGGCTCTGGTGAACAAAAGTTCCCCCAGATTCTGGTGAGTACCCCTGATAATCTTATAGGTGGCCACCAGACCACCCCTGAGCCGACACTTTTCCAGGGTGTAGAGACTCATGGCTCTCAGCCTCTTGTCATAAGGTCTGTTTTCCTGACCTCTGATCATGCGTGTGGCTCTCCTCTGGACTCTCTCAAGCTTCTCCACATCCTTTTTAAATTGTGGAGCCCAGAATTGGATGCAGTACTCCACCTGCGGCTTCACCAAGGCCAAGTACAGCAGGAGGATGACATCCTGGGATTTGCTAGAGAAGCATCTATGGATAAAAGCCAGAGTTTTGCTCTCTTTACCAGCTGCAACATCACATTGGTGGCTCATATTCATCTTGTGGTCAATCATGACCCCAAATTGCATAAGTAATTAAATGAGCATTGCAAACAAATGTAAGAAAATAAATATTTGGATTGACGGAAAAACATCACTAGGCAGTTCTCGTGAGACTTTCCGTCAAGTGAATAGTTCTTTAGCTGAACTCTGCTACAGACTCTGCTATCTCCACCCATTTTTTAAATGACTTCTGTCACTTTTTGGATCCAACTCAGACTCTGAGCCATAGGGATAGTAGTGTTTTTGTAGGGATATTGATACATGGTATGTGCCTAGAATGGGAGCAAAGTTTTGGGTGGAAGAAAGCTGGGGTCCACTCTGGGCCCACCTCTAGTTAAACTGGAAACTTTTCAGTGGCATTTCCTATGCAAACATGAAGAGGGCTTTGAAAAAAGCTGTTGTAATATACCTCAAGTGCAAGCTAACATGCAGAAATCTGATTTTATTTTTATTACTGCAATGATAATTTTATTACTACAACTATGAAACACTATAAATAACAATCTGGTGTAAAAATTTCAGTCACATAACCTCATAGGGTGCATCCAGATGAGTGCAAACGTACCTCCTGCAGCATCTCAGACTCTTTTCAGACGCTGCAAGATGCATGCTGGGACCAAAAAAACATCTGTGCTGCAAATCTGCAGTGCAAGCTCAAAATTTCATACTTAGAGATCCAGGTAACAAAATACACCCTGGGGGAGAAAAAGAAGGGCAGGGCATGGTCCTGGACTGTGCCCTGAGGCAACCAGAGGCTCAGTCCTCCAGGGATGTTCTGGTAGCCAGCCAGAGCTTCTCTGTGGCTGGCCCTTGCCCCAGTACTGCAGCATGCTTCCTGCCTGTGTGGGGCAAGCAGCGATGCAGGCTGCAGGGACCTGGACCCAGGCTTTGTGCCAAATAAGTAGGGGGTGGGGAGGGCTGGGGGAGGGAGAAGGGACCATGGGTGGGGCCCCAGCCAGCCCCAGCCCCCTACTCGCTTCTCCAGGCCCCCCATTGCTCCCCCAGCTTCCCCCTCTCTCCCCCAGCTCCCCAATCTCTCCCCAGCATCTCCTTCCTTCTCCCAGCTCCTCAATCGCTTCCCCAGCTTTCCCCTCCTTCCCCCAGCTCCCCAATCACTTCCCCAGCTCTCCAATTGCTTCCCCAGCTTTTCCCTCCTTTCCCCAGCTCCCCCATCCTCAGGGCCTCATGGCACAGCCCGCCCCCCCCATGTGGCACGGGGCAGCAGGGATCAGCATCGGCTGCCTGGCACCCCATCCCAGCATCCCTGCATTCACCGGTTGTAGCAAGGCTCATGCACACCAAAGTGCATGGCTGGGTATGTGCGCTGAGGCAAAAAGCCCTGGCTCACATTTGTGCCGGTTATATTTGAGCTACTGCAAGCGCATGTGCCTGCATGTGTGGATGCACCCATATTGTACTGAACTGGCTTGGATCAAACAAGAGCAGATCTGTGTCACTGCCTAGTGATTAAACTGGACTTCTTGGCTAGGTACAGACAGTCTGAAAGCCTAAGGCTGAATCAATTAAGTCATAGTTTCATAGTTGTTAGGTTCGGAAGGGACCTCAATAGATCATTGAGTCTGAACCCCTGCCCTGGGCAAGAAAGAGTGCTGGGGTCGGATGACCCCAGCCAGGTGCTTGTCCAGTCTCCTCTTAAAGACCCCCAAAGTAGGGGACAGCACCCCCACCCTTGGAAGTCCATTTCAGATTCTGGTATCCCTTACCATAAAAAAGTTCTTTCTGCTGTCCAACCTAAATCTGCTGTCTGTCAGTTTGTGCCCATTGTTCCTGGTTATTCCAAGGGGTGCCCTGGTAAACAAAGCATCTCCAATTTCTTGCTGCTCCTCCCCACCTCCCCAATGAATTTGTAAACAGCCACAAGATCCCCTCTCAGCCTTCTCTTGTGAAGGCTGAAGAGATCTAGGTCCCTCAGGCTCTCCTTATAGGGTCTTACCTGTAGGCCTCTAACCATAAGAATGGTCCTCCTCTGGACCCTCTTAAGGTTATCTACATCCCTCTTGAAGTGCGACGCCCAGAACTGGATGCAGTACTGTGACCTGACTAATGCTGCACAGGCGGAAAGTTCACCGCCCTGGACCTGTTCATGATCCACCTGCTAATGCATGATAGAGTGTGGTTAGCTTTACTGATTACTTTATCACATTGACAGCTCATATTCATCTCGGAGTCAACTATGACTCCAAGATCCCTTTCTGCCACTGTGCTGCTGAGAAGGTCTTCCCCTCGCGTATAGGTGTGTTGGTGATTCCTTCTCCAATAGATACAGCACTTTGCACTTGTATTTGTTGAACTGCATCTTGTTCTTTTCTGCCCACTTTTCCAACCTGTCCAGGTCCACCTGGATTCGCTCCCTTCGTACTAGTGTTTTTACTTTACTCCATAATTTCATGTCATCTGCAAATTTGGACAGGGCACTCTCCACACCCTCATCCAAATCACTGATGAAGACATTGAATAGCACAGGCCCAAGGACTGAGCCTCAGGGGACCCCACTGCCTTCATCTTTCCAGGTCGATACCAATCCATCCATCACCACTCTCTGAGTACGATTCTTAAGCTAATTTGCCACTCACCTGACCATTTAATCATCTAGGTCACAGCCACTCAGTTTGTTTATGGGAATAGGATGAGGCACTGTATCAAAGGCCTTCTTAAAATTCAAGTAGGTGACATCTACTTCGCCTCCTGCATTTAAGCATTTTGTGACCTGGTTATAAAAATAAACAAGGTAAGTCAGGCAGGACTACCTGCTATGAACTCATGCTAGTTGCCCTTCAGCATTATTTTTCTGGCTGGGCTCCCACAAATGTGATCCTTGATAATTTTTTCAAAGGTTTTCCCAAGGATAGAGGTAAGACTAACAGGCCTATGATTACCCAGATCCTTCTGCCTCCCCTTCTTGAAAATAGGGACCACTCTGGCCCTTTTGCAGTCCTCTGGGACCTGACCTAAGCACCATGAGTGCTCAAACTGTCATAGCAGAGCCACTGGCATGGCTGTCTTTGCATGTTAATCTAAACTGTACAGATTAAATTGAAATAGAACTGAAGTGACATTTACCTTTTGATTTAGGAAATGCAGCCACATGCTTGCAGTGGCTCAGGCCAGAAGCTGGGAGGCAGTAGAGCACGGCTCCCTGGCTATGTGTTCATTTCCTTTTCCTACTGCCCCTGAGGTCTCTGGGATTTACAGTCCAGAATTACAGCAGCAGGACTCTGCAGAGTTGCTCATCACTTCTTCTTCCTACTTCCAGGTGCCTCTGGGATTTGTAGTCCGCAGTTGCAGCCAGTAGTAAGTTTAAGTGGGGGAAGGGGTGTTTAACCCCCTTCCCTGGCCCCAGAACCCAGCCGGGGTTTGCTGGGGGGGGGAGGGGGCAGTTCCCCCCACCCCGGCAGACTGGGCTGCATCCCCAGCTGGGCTTGCTCCCTACCAGGCCTTTGTCAGCCAGCCCTCACCGCTCCAGCTAGGGAGCAGATGGGCAGGGCCTAGCCCAGGGTTGTAAAGCATGTTGGGATGCTGGGGGACTGTGATTTAACTCAAACCAGGACTGAGTCTAGGACAGAAGTTTCATAAACTGGTTTGACCCAAATCAATTAAGTCTGATACTGCATTCAACTAGCTTTGGCTTAAGCCAGTTTCAGACATTTTGAAACTGGTTTATGTGCACTGAGGTTCTGTTCTGTTCCAAGTTTAAACCAGTTTCTGATCATTTAAACTGGTTTATGTGTAATCTCTGTCCCTATCCCTTGAGGTTCAAAAAAGTACTAACAGCTTCCCTTTCCACCACCATTACCAAACTTGTAACTGTTGTTTGATGTGCCATTTCCATGTTTCAAAAAGAAGTTTCCTAAGTGGCACAAACAGCTGCCTCTTGTGAGATATCAGCATGGCAGAGTTGGATAAGCAGAAGCATTTAAGCTTGTTGGTGCTTAAGTCAATTGGAGGCCCAAGCCTTTTAGTTATTGCTTGGCATTTTTCCAGTGTATTAGTTTAATTTTATTTGGCTAATTAATATATGTTATTTATAGCTAGCAGCATGGAAGCACTTAAGTAAAACAACATGACCATGAAACAAGGCCATATTTCTGATAAAGGGTGTACTGTGCACTGACATCTCTTAGGTGGACTCTAGCATAAATAAGCTTTAAACAGATACAGAAGTCAACTACTGGTATAATTCTAGTAAGAGTCAAAGAGTTTGGTATTTGGCTTCCTGACAAGAGAAGTGACTAACCCAAAATTTGCACAGCTGGGTGGAAAAGTGAGCAGGACAAAGTATGCACAGCATGGTGGGGAGAGGAGTGAGTAATGCACAACTCAAAGATAGGCA
Source organism: Crocodylus porosus (assembly GCF_001723895.1). Taxonomy (NCBI): domain Eukaryota; kingdom Metazoa; phylum Chordata; order Crocodylia; family Crocodylidae; genus Crocodylus; species Crocodylus porosus. The sequence goes on from NW_017728948.1 coordinate 55,076,693, forward strand.
AGCAACAAGATTAACCTGCAACCCTGAAGGATTAGGCTGTGTCCTAGTACTACTGAAATGCATGGTTCTATCTGTTCAATGAACCTTTCTATCTTTACACCGCTCCTTCCCCCACACCAAAACAACACAGGATCGTAGTTCCTATGCTGTTTCCTACTCCAGTTTCCTGTGAAGCCAGCTTACCCCAAAGGCCATGGCCCTGACTTCCCAGTACACTGGCCAGTAGAGCTAGTTGGATGAAAGAAGATAGAAGGAGGCAGACATTACTGGCCTTAGGGGCAGTATTGCACGCTTGTTTGTCAATAGGTCAGTGGTTCCTCACTGACATCCTTGCATCCATGTGTACCTTTTATAATTTGACACAGAAAGCAAAGGCAAAACACAGCCACATATGGAATTCTTCATATTGCCAGTCTCATGAAGCATATGTGTTGCCACCAAGAATCAGGTTTTGGGATGGCAATCTCATAATGTCCATAGTGTCACAGCTGGCCTAATGACTGCAATAGCAGCATTACTTTGCTGTTGCATCTGCAAAACATGGTTTCTAAGTTCTGTAAAAATATCCATTATAATTCATTGGCTTCACTCTCAGGCCCTGTAAAACCTTAGGAATTGGCATCTCGTCTTAATAGAAACTGCAGTTAAGAATGTTCATTTCTTTCTTACTGAATCCAGTTGACAATGGGATTTTGAAACAGAACATTGATTCCTGGTTAGTAAGCCTATTGGCCCACCAATAAAACCAGAGGAGAGCACTTGATTGTAACTGCGATCAGTTTGGCAAGGGACAGACATTCAAAAAGCCAGAGCCTAAATTGATTCAATCTTTGCAGGTTATTCTAACCTGCCTAGGTTGAACTGATTTACAACTGTAAAGACATTCCCTCTAGACTGAGAAAATGCAGGCACATGCCTGCATCAGGCCAGGAGCTGGGGGGTCCTAAAGCTGCCTTTGGATACAGGGAAGCTGTGCTGGGGGGCTGGGGGGCCAGCCTGGGCAGTATCCTGGGCTGAACTGGAGGGAGAGGGGTTTAATTCCCCCCTCCTTGTCCCACTGGCAGGGACCTGAGCTGGGTCTGCTGGGAGCTCCCCCCTTGCTGCTGCAGTGGTGGGACTGGGCGCAGCCAAATGCCAGCCGGAATGGCCCCTGAGGCAGAGGGGACAAAGAGGGGGGTTATTCCACCCCCTCTGTCCCCAAGGGATTGCAGCTGGGATCCACTCACACTGGCTGCTGCTGGCGCACTGCTTGCTGACTGCTTGGGGCAAGCAGCAGAATAAGCCCCCTCCACTGGAAGCCGGTAGGAGGAAAGAATAACTCCCTTCCCTGCCCCCCTGCCTAAGGGGCCCTGCCAGCTGGTGTCTGACTGCACCCCCTCCCAGTTGCTGGAGCAGCGAGGGGGCAGGGTTCTTGATGGGGGCAGCAACCCCTGTTATGGTGTTGGGGAATGTGAGCACCTCCCCAGCAGGGGGGGCTGCACTGCAGGGCAGGCAGAGCTACGACAGACTGCATTGGGGGTGGGGGATGGGGGTGGGCCTTGGAGGGCTCTGGCCCCCTCTGAGCCCCGGTGCTGGCATGTGTAGTTTGCTGCAGCCAGCATGGAGGAGTGCAGGTCCGTGCCTGTGGAATAGGGGTGGAGGGGGGAAATAAACTTTTTCCTTGCTCCCCTCTGAAGCCAGCATCTGGCCAGACCCCCATCCCTGCCTGTCTCTGCTCTGGTTGGGGAGCAGAGGGGTGGGGCTAGCTTGGCTGGAGCAGAGAGCCCAGCCCAGAGAGTATTCTAGGATGCTGGAGGAGTCTGATTTAATTTAAACCAGCAAGGGGTCTACGACAGATGTTGCATAAACTGGTTTGAGTGCAATCAGTTGTCTGATATGACATTCAACTAGATTTATCTCAAACTGGTTTTAGCCATTTTGAAATGGGTTTATGTGCATTGAACTTCTGTTTTGTTACAGATTTAAATCAGTTTCTGATCACTTAAACCAGTTTGTGTGTAACGTCTGTTCCTAGCCTTTAAGGCTACTGGAATTTCTAGGAGGTTGTTGTTAAACCTTTCCTTAATGTGTGGGACTGTGCAATAATAATGCAGTCAGATCCGTTTGCTACCCTCAAATAAATGGTACTGTAAGTAATCACATTCTTCTTGAAATTAGTTGTGTTGGTAGCAATCAGCTCTTCATGTTAGTGAAGGGAATGCTTGACTAGTGTACAGAAAGACTGGTTCAAATGGAAGCTGTGCCATGATCTTGAGGTAATTAGGTGAAATTCAGAGGTGTAACAGCCAAGGTCTGTCCCACAGCAATGGTAGCAGGGGCTGAGCTGGCTGCAACAGTGGCAGCTGCCATTCATGCTCCTCTTCTAGGTGGGTGCCCCAGGTTAGTTGCTTGGTTGCCCATTGCTCAGTCATAATGCTAATGATGAAACCTGATGTCTTGTGATAAGAAGGAAGATATCTTAGATGACCTTATGTTCCATTCTGGTCTTAATTTCTATGAAACAATGAGAATATTGCTAATTACAGGGTACTTTTGCCTCTTGAGGTCTTTGGACCTTGCTTGTATGTGTCTGCCTGCTCCAGCATTTTGTATTGCTTCCCATCACCACAGTACTCTGAGCACCTTTCCTGTGAAATCAATAGCAAAATCCCTAGTGGATTTTACAGTCTCTGGCAATTCTTCCTTTGTGGGGTGGTTTGTTTTGCTTAGGTTTTGCTGTTGATGATCACTTGCCTGCCTTATTTGTTACAGGGCCACAGGTAGAAGTGTTTTGAGTGACAAGTATTTTTGTTGGAAGAGCCTTTCCACAAAGGGAGGTTTCACCCTGTTTCCAGTAAGATTCTGGATTCTCTTCTCCATAGCCCTGAGCAAGAACATTTAGCCTCTAACTCTCATGCATCATCTTGTAGTTTGAGACCTGCATTGTCCCAGAGGAACCAGCTGTTATAATAGTTTGTAGATCAAAATTCAGTCTGTATGGTAGCTGAAATTTGGTCTGTTAATTGCCTAGATGGTCTATTAATTACTTTGAAGATTAGGAGCAAAGCCTTAAGCTGACACGTGGAACTAAATGCTAGTAGAAGCATAGCCCAGGAATGTGTTACCCTGGATGATGGAGGAGGAGGGCAACTACATTTTATACCAACTGAACTTAAGGCCACGTGGAGACGAAATGATGGGCGTGTGTGCATGACATTTTAAAGAGGGCTAAATGCTGTTGCACCGTTTTAATGGTATCGGTGTTTACATGCCTTGGCAGTGTATTGTACGTTAATTCCAGCCACAGTAGGAGATTCGGCAGTATAATGCGCCTTAAATGACTTGGGGTGCAGCAAACTAAAACTGCTCCTCCAAGTTTTAGTTTGCTTCCCCTACAGCTGCGGAGCGAAGCACCGGGCTCTGTGCAGCTCTGTGGTTCTGCAGGAAGTCCTGCAGACAGGCTGGTAGCAGCCCAGGAGGGCAGGCTCCACACAAGAAAAGCAGTGAGCCTGATTCCCCCTGCCCCACGAGCCTGCCTGCCTGACTTGCAGAGGGGCTGGTGCTTCTCTCCATGGCTGTGGTGCCCCCCAGAACCACCCGAGCCAGGTGCCTGTGAGTGGGTGCCATCTGGGAGGGCCTGCCGCTGCCGCGGAGGAAAGCCAGCCCCCCCTGCAGCCCAAAGACTACTCCGTCCACTGGTAGTTGCCCTCCACTCTCTGCCACCGGAGAGGCAGGTAAATCAGCAGGTTGTGTGCATGACATGGATGTTTAATTGGCCCTAAATTGAAGTGGTATTTTTAAAAACCCACTGCTTCAATTTAGGGCCCCTATTTCATCTACACACGTCCTATGGTTCTAGAGCCAGAAGTTGGCTTGAGCCAGCTACTTTTCATTCAAGAGCTGATTTTTGCAAGCATTTTGATATCTTAGCAGTAGCAGTGATTACATCAGGTGAAAGCAAGAGTGTCACTAGCAAACTTCTAGCAGCTAAACCCATGACATCTCATTTTACCAGTGATCTCATGTAGGGAAGAGGGAACAGGATGGATTCCTGTGGGACTCCGCATGTACAGGCTGTCAGAGAGTAGGGCATCCCATCACCTCTTCAGGTTCTGGTAGAGAGGAAATATTGGCGCTACTGAAGTAACGAGCCATGTACTCTTTTTATTTGGTGTATTTAGGTAGGTTAGCAGTGGTCAATAGCTGCAGAGAAGTCCAGCAATACAAACATAGAGATTTCATCTATGTCCATGGCCAGGAAGTCATTTAATGCCATCCTTTCAGCATGGATCTCTTGATGTTAATTGAAAATATCCTGCTATAGTGTGATAAGAACAGACCTCAGAAATCATAATTATGATATCTGTAAATGGCAGGTAATTAAAAGAACCTTTATTTATGTAGAATTTCAGACTTCCCTTAGTGCAATAGAGAAAAGTGCCTTGAATTTGAAAGCTTGTCTAATACTATCCAAACTATATAGCTTGTGCAATAAAATATATCACCCTAAGAAAGTCTTGCCTCTTGCATAATTTCTGGACCATTACAGCTACATCATACTTACACTGTTATCAGAAACTACTCTAGGGGACATCTTTGCCTGCATCTCACTGTTAGATGGTAAAGTAATAATGAGCTGTTGGGATTTTGTCATGTAGTTCAGTCTCAGCTTCTTGAGATTAAAACACATTGAAATAAAATTTGGCAATGGAAAGCTATTAATAGAATTTATTTAATTAAATTGGCATGTTTAAAACTGGGAGGTATAAGTGCAGGAAAGTGCATCCCATACTCCAAGGAGGCCAGTTCCATGCAGAAATGTGAGCACTTGCACACTTTTTTATCCTTCAGATTAATTGATGTTTGTCTGAATCAACAAATCCTTAATACTTGGGGGTAATTTTGAAAGCTGTATATGGGCCACAAAGTAGAAATACTCTACCTCCTGGGAATCTCAGTGAAATAAAATAAAAAGCTCATATGTCTGAATCTGCATTTTTACAGCACAGTTCTCAGACATTCCAGATTACAATAAAATTCTTTAAAGCAATGAAAAATAGCTTCTCTTTTATTGCACATACCATTCTGTACAATAGTTCCATTCACATGCATCCTCCAACATGGATGGCACAGCTTCTACGTGTGAAATGCCATAATATATACGGAACAAGGCTCCTCATCCCCTCCTCCACAATTCTAATTTGTCTATATGAAGCAGTTCATGAAGCGGGAAGTTTTTTATAAACAATATTTGAGCAAAAAGATATCAGGCACATTTTCTCATTAAAGGGAAGTTTCTGAATTTCTTTTTCACTCTGAATGGTACCTAGCCTCTGAAAGGAAGCCCCTGTTACTTCCTGGGCTCAGGAGTCCCTTAAAGGACTAAACTGTACCTTTGTTCTAAGTGTAAGACTCCTTTTTATTTCAATGAGAATTTTCCAAACTCTACATAGTATGAAGGCCTAGAGAAATAAGCCTGGAAAGCCTGGTGGTGAAATCCTGGTCTGTTGAAGACAATGGGTAGGGATGTTCATGATGAAAGTGGGCTGCACAGTGGCTCCTTTAATCTTGCAGGTTCCCCTGTACGCCCCACTGCTGTTCACTCCTGATTGGCAGGGAGATGAAAACTGGTTTTAAATATGAAGCTGTTTTTGCTTCTCAGTGGGTCAGCAACAAGCAGCAGAGCAACGGGGTCCCTCAGCCAATCAGCAGTTAGGAGGGGGAGTGTGCGGGGGACCTGCAAAATTAAAGGAACTGCCATGCAACCCACTTCTGCCGTGAATTCAGAAGGTCCCTAGCAATGGGAGTCAGAGGGGGTAGGAGCCAGATTATGTGAGCAGGAGTGATTTTCTGCTCTCCTTAACTTCATCCATTATGCCCATCTGATCACGAGTTATACCTCCCATTATCATGGTTCAGATGGGCAGCAATAACTGTGCAAATCTGTGAGGAATGGGAAGAACAATAATCCTGGTTCCTCAACTTGACAGCAGTCTTTCTACCCCCTATCATTTCATTCACAGTTTTTTGCCTTTGTGGTTTGGCACTATGGTAGGTAATCTGGATAACTGATATATATGCATTCAGAATTCCCACTGGTTATGGTCTGCAAATCATTTAAGTTTGTTTATTACTACTGAAAAATGTCATCCCCTGCTAAGTCCTCACCTAAGTGGTATTTTCTGTTTCTGAGCTGTGATATTATCTTTGCTTTGCATCGTCTCTGTTCTAATCTATATTACATTGTTCTGCTGTTCTAAAGGATATGGTTTTACATCAAAGATCTGACCCATAGTAGACATACACCAACATGGAAGTTATACACTTGAATTCCTTCTGTAAGTGTTCTTCTGATGCAGGTCTTTACAACAATTGCATATACGGAGCAGAAATCCTCTCTGGAGAATTTTCAGTTCTTGAAAGAGAATACAGTATGAAAATAATGACATGCTCTCATCTCTTTTGGTTGGGTATGATTCCTTTAAATATTTCAGGAAGAAAATCAAATCCTAACTATCCCTCGCTGCTATGCATTACACTTGCGAGAGAATTTATTTTAACTCCCTGGCCAAAAGTATGTTCTCTTTCAAAGGTTATATTCTTTCAGACAAGTTAAATTGAAATTTCTTTCTGTACTCTAAAGAGGCCCTACCATGACAGCCATACAATACTACTTGTTTTATTGACCTTAATACTTGGTATAATTAAAAAACACTTTACTTTCCGTTCTTGGGAAAGACAATTTTTAGACCAGCTGTGGAAAAGAAGCAGTGGAGAAATGAAAGATGGAAAATCTACAGAGTTCTTCTCTGACTGACTCATGCACATCTTTGGAGAGATACATGTATTTATAATGATTTCCTCTGCAGAGCCCACTGTAGGATTTGTGTGTTCTCCTGATGCACCAGTCATCAGGGCAATGTATACAAGCATTAGCAGAGGGAATGTCTCTAGTCAATAGTTTCAAAGTCCCAAAGGACTTTGAGTACCAATAGTTTTGACAGCCAAATCTTAGCTGGCTAAACAGGGCCTGAATGATCAGTGCAGATACTCAGCATTCTTCAGTCTCTAGAAGGCAAGGTGTTAGGATTCATTTAGAACTCACAGCAGGCCTCCCACTTAATGGCATTTTTTAAACAAATGATTGATTTACTTGAATTATTGCACTGAGTTTCCAGCTTTCTGAGTGCACTTGGGTCATGAATTCAAGGTTTTTCTCTGCAACTGTAAGGACTAGAAATATATATGTATTTTTAAATTAAGTTTGGATTTGCTATGTTCACAAAACTCCAGCAGATGGGTCTTTAAAAAAACCCATCCAGTATTGCAGGAATCCCAATAAAATTGAAAGTTGTCCACATTGAATGTGTCTGCAGTTGAACAGCCAAAGCAGAAGTCGTTTGTAAAATCCTGAATTTGGAGACAATGGGTACTCCTGCTAAGTGTCCTTTTTCTTTGCTTTCTTTTTTATTCTTGTTTCTTTTTGTGCCATTTTGTTGTGGTCACTGGAGCTGGTTTACTTTTCAGCAAATCTGAAGCTGGTTTGCTTTTCAGACCTGGAAACCAGTTTGGGTATTTCAAACCATTTTCTTCCAGATTATGCAGTTTATATGTAGAGAGACATATGCTGGAGAGCTGATGTATTTCACACACGACATAAACACATGTTTTTCTTATTTTTCAGTATGAGTTGGCCAAGAACCTTAAATTTGGGCAACCTCCACAAATTACAGTTTCTGTGTGGGCAATGGGGGAGACAGATTCTCATTTAGAAGAGAATGTATTGCTCAGTAACCCCATGGAGATTGAATCTCAGCAGGACCCAGTGCTCTCAGGCAGTGATGCTAAAGTATGCATTTTAAATGGAGCTATGTACTGAATCATAGCATTACTAAAAGAGTAGAGCACACTAAAGTATAGCAGCAGTGTCCAGTGAGGCATACCTGAACTCAGTGAGATACAGCAGTTGGTACTGTTATATGAGGACACCCTAGATCAGGGTTGGCAAAATGGCGGATCCGGCTGGCAGCCAGAGTCCATTTCCCAGCAACTGCTCCCCACATGGCTGGGGCCAATCTCCATGCAGACCCCAGTCACTGTGCTGTGATAGTTGCCATGGAGACTGGACCTAGGTGCAGAGCAGGGGGTGCTCGGGAGCTGTTGGGGTCTTGTGGCGGGGACAGCTTGGTCTGGGGCCAGGGCAGAGCTGCAATCTGCTACCTGCATGCTCTAGATCGCAGCTCTGCCCCGGCTCCTTGCAGTGGTGACAGCGTGGTCCTGAGCCAAGGCAGAGCCGCGATCTGCTGCCTGCATACCCCTGCCTGGAGCATGCAGGTGGCAGATCATGGCTTTGCCCTGGCCCCGACCAAGCTGTCCCCACGGCAAGATCCCAGTGGCTCCAGAGCAGCCCCCTGCCCTGCTCTGCCACATGCTCCATGGCAACCACAGCTTTGCACTATCACAGCTCAGCAGCTGGGGTCTCCATGGAGACTGGCCCCAGCTGTGTGGGCAGGGGCTGCTGGGAAATGGAGTTCACTGCTGGCTGGATCCAGCTCATGGGCTGGACTTTGCCCACCCCTGCCCTAGATTTAGTAGGAACCTTTGAATCCTGCTTCCCAGATGGATGAGATGGATATGCACTGGGCAACTGCTCTTATGGGAGGGAAGTCATGACAGAAAAGTAGGAAAGGCCCAATTTTGACTTCCCAGAAAGCAGATGACAAACTTGATATTGCTAGAGAGCAGGAAAAGACTTTGGAGAGATATAGAAGACATTTTGAAATATCAATTCCCCAGCGTGGGGCCATGTACACAGCACCACATGGCAAAGAGGAGGTGTCTTGCAAAATGGGCCTAAAACAATTTGCCAATAGGCCAGTTATGGGGTAAGTGGCTGTGCTACAAGGAATCTATGCTGTGAGATTGGAGTCAGAGCAAAGAATACCAAAACCAATTCACTAGGTAACCATAACGTTTTTGAAATCAAGCACCCTAAGTTGTCAAGTGGATGCAATGCAAAACCACAGATCAGCGGTTCTCAACCTTATTAGACTTCAAGTGACCTTCATTAGATCTAAGGTACCTGTCAAAATGCCAGCATAGCTTTCACTCATTTCTTGACTACAGAAAAATAACAGATAAATTATTTTGTTGAAAAGAACTCAGAAAGCCCACAACAGGTCAGAATATTTTTGACACTCTGGCTTCCTAGTTGAAATCTCTTGAGTAACCTTGTGAATCATGCGTAGGTGTGTGGACACACCTAAAGTGTTAATATTGTGTAGCACTCCTTACCATCCATAAAAGGAGCTTGTGACACCCTAGGGTGCTGCAGCACACTGATTGACAATCACTGCCATAGATAAAAAAGAGGGAGGCTCTTGGGAAAGGGAGTTTCTGTATGTTCTGTAACTAGGCTGAAGAGGACCATGGAGTTCAAAATGGGTAGAAAAGCAAAGATTTGAGTTGGATGGAGGCTAGGATTCATTTGGGGAAAGCAGACAACACTATCCAGCTGGGACCTTGCACACAGCAGTTGTGTGCAGAGGCTAAGCAGGATACTGGCACGGCGGGGAGCACAGAATTAATTGCTGCTTTTATTAGTAGTAGCACTAGCTACCTGAAAGACAGGTAAGCAGATCCTCATCTTCTACCTGCTCTTGCCCAGCCGGGGTGGGGAATGAGTATTTGCCGCAGCTGTTGCATGCACATCTCAAAACACTCCAAGAAGATTTCTGTCTGTATCAGCCCATATTCCGTCTCTATTCTCAAGCTGCAGCATGGTTCCTCTCCACTCCTTCAGCCAGGGCTGTGGTTTCAAAACACTGTCACATCTCAAAGCTATATGCAAGCCTTCTACTGCAGAGACAGTGAGGCTGCTTGTGAGCTAGATGGACAAATCTTGTAGGAAACCAGTGAATCAGTGGATAAATCCTGCCTCTTCTAGGATTAGAACAGTCTCGAATACTGTGGAAACAATATAGTTTTGCAGCACAAAGAAGCTGTGCAGCAGAGAGATCAGTTAAGGGTTCACTTCTTGTCTCCACAGGAGGAGAGTGGGTTTGTGGACACTTGAGGTCTATGCTCCACCTGTGGGTTGATAGAAAAAGCTGCTATGTTCTTCCCACATAGTTCCCCTACACACAGCTGTTCTGTTGGGGCATTGTGCAAGGGATTGGGATGTCACCAGATAGCTCAGACCGCAGGGAGAGAATACTAGTACTTCTGTGTGGAAGAATGCAATGAAGAGTTCAGTCCACTAGCTGTGTGGAAGTGCTAGCATTCACTGAAAACTGTGTGGTGATCAGAGGCACAGTATTAACAGCATCATAATGTTTTAAAATAGATGTGTGTCTGTCTAGTTCTGCCCAGTGCTTTCCAAATATACAAGGACAGTGATCAGCAATCTTTTTTGCAGCAGCAGGCTGGAATGAATCTTCTCAGGTTCAAAGCTGGCCAGCCTTGTCCTCTGTCCTCTATTGATATGAAACCAAATGCTGTTATGGCGTCTCTTTTTCTCTTCAGGAGAAAAAGAGACGACATAAAGGCGTCAGGTTTCGTATCAATAGAGGACAGGACAAAGTAGCAGAAAACCGGAATGTCCTTTATGATGGCCACCCCAGTTAGGATCTATCCATTGCTGCTGCCACTTGTCCCTTCTCTCTCCTACTGACATCAAAGGTGTTAATGGACCATAATTAGTGATGAAATCTCTCCTAGTAATGCAAACATATTTAGTATGTACAGTTATAAAAAGAAACACTTAAGTTGATGTATACAAATAATATTATTTAGGACCTTAGTGCTTTCTCCTGCAGAAGTCCTCATGGACCCCTGGATCACAACTGAAAGCACACAATCAAGGAATATTGTCTCCAGGATATGTTTCTGAGCCCTTTCCCTCCCCCCGCAACCTTGATACTACCAAGGGCCACCCCAGCTCATGGAATTGGAGAGCACAAGGAAGGGGAATGGAAGGATGTGAAGGTTGGATTTTATGAATTTTCCCGGAGCAGAGCAAATTGATTCCAGTGGATAAGATACTAGACTGGGATTCAGGAGCCCTAGATTCTATCCATACCAAAACCAGTGACCTCCTGGGTGTCACTGGACAAATAGCTTAGTCTCTCTATTTCCTCCTTAGCCTTTATCTGTCTTTCCCATGGTAAACTCTTAGGGGCAGGGATTGTACAGCATGTAGCACAGGGGGACCAGAACAGGTCAGAGCTTCTAAATGCTACTGGGACACAAAATATTAATAATATGGTTCTGGCATCTTCAGTAATTAATGCTGTTTCTTTTTCACTCTAATGAGATGGTTTCTGCAGGTAAATGGCTAGCAACTCTAATGAAACTTTACTGATAGAAACTGATAGCCTAAGGAACCCGTTTATGACTCCCACTTGTCTGCAAAGGAGGAGAATGCACAGGAAATGTACAGATTTTCCATCTGTAATTCCTGCCTAGGAGACAGCAGAGCTCTTTATTTTATACTGATTCAGACTTTAGTCAGGCTAATTCATTGTTCTATGCTAAAAAAATTCAAAAGTCTTCAAATAATGGCAGGTTATTCTTTGACTTTGCTTTTAAACTCAATGGGGATTTTCTACTTATCATTTTATGCTCTCACTAATTTTCTTAGTTGTATTTATTAGATTACTTGCATTCTAATATCTGCCTGTGGTAATCTTCTTCTTTTCCAGTCAATTGACACTCCAGATTCATTGAGCCGAGTGAGTTTGCCTGGAACAGGACAGGACATGGAGGAGAAGGTAACAGGACAGCTATAGTTACCTGAATGTGTTAATTATGAATTCTCTGCTACTTTGATTTTCATTTTTCTCCTTTAATTTTCTTTTCTAGAAAACTGCCCATACACTTTTTTTAATTGTAACAACAATTTTATTGTTCCAAATTCATCCAAAACTGTCAGGATTTAAGACAATTCTGCTGCACCGTATTTGAGAGAGACTAATAAATAAATAGTTCCTAACATTGACTAGTCTGTTTCTATGGCAATAGATGACTACCGAAAACTGAACAGAGTTCCTTCTCAGCTGGTCTCGAAGCATTCCTGCATTTGATTTACTAAAGAGCCATCATTTTCAGAAGTAATTTTACTACTTTATTATGCTTACATGTAATTTAATAAGTCTGTGAACAATATTTCACATCTTTAAATAATTGGTTTCCTCATTAACCTACATTTAACCTCCATGGATTTCAGAGCCATCTTGGGAAAAAGATACTGTATTTTCTCTCTGGAAAACATACAGCTCCTCCCCCCAACGTTATTTTTTTTAATCTCCTTGTTCCTTTCTGAATTGGTGCCAAATACAAATCTAATAGCCCTAAATGAACCATGTGGGGACATTTTTGTCACCTCTTAAAAGCTAGTTTAATGTGTTGCCACTTATTTTTTCTGGTATAACAGCATTTACTGCTGCAGGGCCTATAGGAAAGATCTATCTAGCAATCTTTCAACCAAATATTGTGACCTTTTAATTTTGTGTTTGGAGATGTTTTTGGTATATCTCAAAGCAGTTAGTAAACTCAAGGTTCCAAACCTGCACTCATGTGTATAACCTTACGCCTGAAAACAGAGCCATTATGTTAAGTGTTACATAAGCAGAGTTATGCATATGTGTAAGTGTCTACAGTATCTTGGCGCAAGTATGTACAAACCAAAAGAAAGAGCATTGACCAAAATTGGCACTCTGATTTTACCTGAGAGCTTTCAGAGGAGCAATGAGCAGGGCACAGTGTTGGAGTTGTTAAGAGGCCTTCCTGCTACTCTAGTGGCATGAATTCAAGCCTTGCTCTGCTCTGAGGCCAAACTGACTCAGCTGTAAGTGGGTATTGGATCATTTCAAACTGGGGCATCATAGAATCGTAGAAGTAGGGTCAGAAGGGACCTTGTAGATCTTCAAATGTGACCCTCCTGCCTGGGCAGGAGAAAAACTGGGCTCAGTGACTCCGGCCAGGTAGGCTCCAAGCCTCCTCTTAAAGACCCCCAGCATAGGAGCCAGCACCACTTCCCATGGAAGTTGGTTCCAGATCCTAGCCGCCCTGTGAAGTAGTTCTTACGGATGTCTAATCTAAACCTACTCTCCAACAACTTGTGGCCGTTATTCCTTGTTATGCCAGGGGGCGCTACAGGAAACAAGGTCTCCCCCAAATCCTTCTGGTCCCCCCAGTGAATGTATAGATGGTCACCAGGTCCCCCCTCAGCCTTCTCTTGTGGAGGCTGAACAGGTTCAGGTCCTGCTGTCTCTCTTTGTAGGGTCTGCCCTGTTGTCCCCGGATCATGCAGGTGGCCCTCTTCTGGACCCTCTCAATGTTGTCCACATCCCTCCTGAAGTGGGGCGCACAGAACTGGGCACAGTACTCCAGCTGTGGCCTGCCAACCATGACCTTCCATTGTCAGCCCATGTTCATCTTGGAGTCAATAATGACTCCAAGATCCCTTTCTGCCTCCGTGCTCTCAAGAAGGGAGTTTTCCATTTTACAAGTGTGCTGTTGGTTACTACTGCCCAAGTGCAGCACCCTGCACTTGTCAGTATTGAAACGCATCCTG
>NW_017728948.1:55090812-55093383 GCF_001723895.1 Crocodylus porosus
CTCCAGAAGCTCTCTAACCCAGTCCTCCCCAACCTGAGGTCTGGAGACATTCCCCTTGAGTCAGTCTTGCATCACAGTGGGGAAGTCGCGGTTCCCTACACAAGAAAATGGAGGTGAAGAATTGGTTAAAGAGGTCTGCTTTCTCCTCTGGTGCAACCACTAGATTGCACAGCGTATCTTGCAGGGGCCCCATGTTTCCCGGTGCCTTCTTCATCCTCCCTATATATTTGAAAAAAGACTTTCTATTTGACTTTTGCATCAAAGGCAGCCACGTGTTATACTGGTCACAGCACTCAAATAGGAGCTGTTGGCTACAGAATCTGGTGTGCATTAGACATGCCACCCCAAAGGGGCTCTAGGATTAGGTGGACATGTGACCTTTTTTGATACCTAAATCAAGCTTAGACTTATTGACTTGTGTGCCAATTGAGTGCAAGGTATGCAGTAATATAAAAATGTGTGGACAAGCAGTGCATGAACCCTGGATGCTGCCTAAGGGACAGAGATTGTTAAAATGGAGCTAGGGGAGTGCCTTAGTGTTATAGCTCCCACTTCCTATACTCTTTCCTTGCAGTGGCTCTGGCTCTGGTTGTGGGGAGAGCAGAAAGTAGCAGTCCAGGAATGTGTGTGGGTGACAGGCTTTTGTGAAAGGCATTCTGGGAGATGTAGGCATGCCAGAGAATGTAGTTCTAAACAGAGGTTGGCTGCTTGGATGCATCGCCTCCTTTTCTTTGGTTGCCAAAAACTGATGGTTTATTTGGCCACTTCATGTGTGTTGGCAGCAAAAAATGAGGTAGCATCTCCCCCACTGGCAGAAAAACACTTGTCATTACTTGAGCACCATGCACTGCTGTCACTGCTCTGCCTTTACAGCTGTCAGTGCTGGAGCTAGAGCTGCTCAGAGGAAGGGGGCATGACTTATGAGGAAAGCCTAAGGGAACTGGGCTTATTTAGCTTAGAGAAGAGGAGAGTGAGAATGGACTGAATAGCAGCCTTCAACTACCTAGGGATTCAAAAGAGGATGGAGCTAAACTGTTCTCAGTGATGGCAGATGATAGAACAAGGAGCAATGGTCTCAACTTGCAGCAAGGGAAGTTTAGGTTAGATATTAGGAAGAATTTTCTCACTAGGAGGATTGTAAAACACTGGAACAGGTTACCCAGAGAGGTGTTGGAATCTCTATCCTTGGAGGTTTTCAAAAGCTTTGGCTGGGATGATCTAGTTGGGGCTGGTCCTGCTTTGAGCAGGAGGCTGGATTAGATGACCTCCTGAGGTCCCTTCCAGCCCTAACCTTGTATGATTCTAAGGTGCAGGATGGAGGGAGAAAGCACAATTCTGACCAGTTATGCCTCTGAAGGTATAGACAGGTGAAACAATCATACTGATTTAAGTTGGAGAAAATTATTGTGCCAAGCTGATCTCCATCGTAACTGCTTCACATGCTTGCTCTACCCTGCAGCAGGCAGTACTTACACAGTAGTAATTTACTCCTGAATAAAACAAAGGGTAAGTTATTGCAGTTTAGTTGCCCCTTATAGTAAGATAGAATGGACATATGTAACGGTTTCCAGTTGATTAGCTGTTGGAGACAAATGTGGAAAAACTGATATCTCCCCCTGCATCTTTTTAAACCTATTTAATTGTTTTACCTGTCTATGCAGTATGAAATAGTAGTGTATAAAGACAAAGCAATGTCAGTCAATCTTAGCTGGGGTATTCAACCACTGGGAATGAAAATACTTCAGTCATTGAGGGTTTCTATAAAAATATGGACTTATTTCCTGAAAGTTAATAAAAATGAAAAAAAAAATTTTCACTGCATAAAATCCTCATTTGGTTCACTGGAGTTACCAGATATAGTAGTAATTCAGAATTTTGCCTGAACCACACAAATGCAGTGCTTGGTTTAAAATGGGAAATGGAAATGTTCTGATTCCTGTGGCCATAATTACATGTTCATGGTGTATATTCTACGTATTTTATGCTATGTGGGAACTTGATCTATGTTATACTAAGTTGCAGATGTAGGGCTGTTATATCTAGGCTTGTATTGGAGGGTTGTGGGAGGAGTAGGTGACAGTATACAAGGAACTTCCTTTCACCTTGTTTTCTCATGTAGAACTACATGAAAGGACATGTATAAAAGCTAAGCAGCCAAACACTGTGGCCAATTTGAGAGTGGCTGTGAAAAGGTTAACAGTGGGCTGCAACCCCTTGCTGGCAGAGAGAGAGAGAGAGAAGCTGGTAGTCATTTTGCAGCACAATGTCTCCATGAAAAAGCTAGCTGTATGTCATGACTGTGGAAAAGCCTTTCCTTTCTCCATTCTGCCTTTCAAAAACAATGTGTGCATCTTATCTGGGGGCATGTGCTATGTGAGAAGATACAGTATTTTAACAGCTGCCACTTCCATGTTCAGTATCTAAGCCCCACCCCCTCAATAGTAAATGGTTTTGCACTTTTTCCATGAACAACTCTTCTGAATGCCTAAACATAGAAATGAATTTTTAAAAGTACCCTGAGGGTCGGGGGACACTGTGGAATCTAAGGTGCCTTCTTTCTGTTTTTTTTTT
>NW_017728948.1:55093436-55156683 GCF_001723895.1 Crocodylus porosus
TTATCTTAATGAGAGGTACTTTGCATGTATGGTATGAACAGGTCACCCCGGTCAAGTCGTCTCGGCCAAAAAGACACCTTTCTTCTTCTGGGACCATTGAATCAATCAACTTGGATGCGGTCCCCCAGGCAGTCGCTCGTCTAGATAACAGTGCTGCTAAGCACAAGCTGTCCGTGAAGCCAAAAAAACAGAGGATGTCAAGAAAACACAGGAGATTAACAAAGGTACTGAGCTGACTTGGGTAATCAGATAGTGAAATGAAATGTCTCACCAGGGATACATGCCTAAACGTAAGGCACAAGGCAAACGGGGTAAACATTCCATGCCCCACCTGGGATATCTACTCAGATTTTATGTCAGCAAAGTTATCTCAATCTGGCAGTCTCCCTGTAAAATGTGTATCATTTTGCAGTGAAAACTTAGGGCTCATCTACATTATAGAGCTGCTGCTTTTGTAACTGTGCTGGGACAGCTATGGCTGCAAAGCCACTTAGGCTAGGGACAGAAGTTACACATAAACCAGTTTAAGTGATCAGAACCTGGTTTAAACTTGTAACCAAACAGAAGTTGAGTGTTCATAAACCAGTTTTAAAATGGCTGAAACCGGTTTACGATAAACCTGGTTGAATGTTGTATCAAACCAGTTTATGAAACTTCTGTCCAGACTCCTTCCTGGTTCAAGTTAAATCACAATCCCCCAGCATCCCAAGATGCTTTGCAGCCCTGGGCTGGGCTGTTATGTCTGCTCCAGAAAGCAGGGTTGGCCTTGCCCTTCTGCTGCCTTAGTCAGAGCAGTGAGAGCTGGCTGATAAGGGGGTGGGAGGTGGGAAACCCAGTTGGGAACCACAGCCAGGTCTGCCTTGGGGTGGGGACAAAAGAGTGGGGGGTAGTCTCTGTCAGACTTTTCCCCACTGGAGCAGAGTAGGTGGGGATGTGGGCAGGCAGGCTCAGGCAGAGGGAAGGGAGGTTTAAATCTCTCCCACCAGCATGGGACCTCAGCTGGGGTCTGCTTGGTAGGGGACTGGCAGGAGACCAGCAGATTCCACCCCTCCCACCCTGCTGGCAGAAGCCATCTCTTGGTAGCATAACAGCATCCAGACTGGGAAGTTTTTCTGGTACACCTACATGAAGGAAGATGTGATCTTTTTGTGTCCCTAGGCAACATAGGTGGCTAGCAAAACTTTGTACAATAGACCTGGCCATAGAATGGCTTGAAGGGGTGCCTATTGCTAGAACTGCTCTTTATTACACTGTTTTGTAAGAGAGTAAAAATAGTGTTTGCTTAGAAAAAAATACTTGAAAGTTAAACTCAGTTTCTTGCAAACCCATAGAGTCTGATGACAACATCTGTTGATCACAGTGTTATGAAAATGATTATGACTTAATTCAGATTCTACAAATGATAGTGAGAACTGAGTTGCTTATCAAATTCTAGCTCTAGGCATTTACTGTATTTTTCTGAAGTTAAAAAAATGAAAAATCAGCACTTGTAGTGACTCTGGGAATTAGCTGAGGGTGCATGAGGAAAGGCAGTGGTAGTACAAGCTACCCTGTCCTGCCCATGTGCCTAGCTAAAATTCTGCATCCCAAAAACTTCTGTGGTGAAGAGGTTAATTCCAGTCTTTTTTTAAAGACAGAATAAAATGTTGCTGTATAATCAGGATCATAGTATGCCTTGCTGGCTCACTGGGGTGGAAGCTGAGCTGAATTCCTCTGGGAAAGCTCCAGAAGCCACACCAAGGGTGCAGTGTACTCGTCTGCCCAACTCAGCCAAGCTCTGTTGATTTGTGCTGTGGGCAGGGAAAATGGGCTAAGGCTGTCCCACACTCCCTTTGATATTACTGGAGCCGCAGAGGTGCTCCCAGGACAAGGCACTTGTAGTTCCTTCATAACCCCAACAAAACCAGGCTTCAGAATCCCAACTCTTGACTTCAAATAAATACAGCTGAGACGGTGGCCATTTATGGATTCTGAGTATAGAGCAGTTCAGTTACAGATGGCCAGATAAAGGCAAGAAATGGCCCTGGCCTTTTCACATTTGAATTTTTCACTGTACTGCTCTGTGTGGCATATTCTGGGCCACAGTCAGTTCAGCCTCCCATCTCACTACCCTTTGACCTCACAGGGAGGGACAGGGTGGCTATGTAATGGGAGGAGGGCAGCCAAAAAGCCAGAAGTTGAATCAGTTCAGCCTTTGCAGGCTAGTCTAAACTGGAGAGATTAAACTGAGAAGCAAATGAACAGAGTCACTTTTGATTCAGGAAATGCAGCTGCATGCCTTCAGTGGCTCAGGCCAGAAACCGGGGTGGGGGTGGGGGGTGCTACAGCATGCCTCCCAGCCTGCCAGCCAGTGCCAAAGGGAAGGGAGTGAAGCTCCAAGGCTTTTCCCCACTCCCTGCTTGAGCAGAGGAGACATGGCCAGGTGCCAGTTTGGGGCTAGCATGCTGGAGGGTGGGGGTCTAAATACCATCCCTGGCCCATATGGGACCTCAGCCTGCATCTGCCAGGGCAGGGGGGCAGTGCTTACCAGGCTTTTGCAACCCTTTCCCCCTCAGCTCCCTGCTCAAGGTGGGGAGAAAGCAGCCCCTGCCAGACTGAGGAAGGGGTGGGTGGGGAAAAAGGTAGTGGCATTAAATTCAGAAAAACTTGAACAAGAATAGTCCTTTCTCTGAAGTTAGCATGTTTTGAACACAGCAATTTGCAACTTCAAGCACACAACAAAGAACAGCCAAAAACTTCACATAAGCTAAGATACAGCTCAGTAAAACACAGTGAGAGCACACATAGCTTAGTCTAGCTTAAACTGGAATTTAATAAATTGAAAAGACAAGAGAATGCCTTGCATAAGTCTTACATAATCCTGGGGTCAGAGTGTCTCCTTATAGCCAGGGATTCAGAAAGTCCTTCTTGGGAAATCAGCAGGTGGTGTTAGGTGTCAGAGTAGAGATCCTTCAGGACTCATCTCTATTTGGGTTTTTACAGGCCCACTTGCACCTCCTTGTCCCCCTTGGGTGCTTTGACATTAGCATGCTTGCCCCACCCCCCCCACAGCACCTTTGGCAGGACTCTCATACATTCAGTGTCTTTTGTCTCTTCTTAGGTATTCCAGTCCCCCACCTTTTACAGGTTCTGCTTTATAATGTAAATGTAGTTCTCTGCTTTCTTTTGTCACACCAGCCCAAGCAGTCTGGGACCCTCTCCTATTCTCTTACCTGCATCTTCAGCACATACATGTGATGATTGTGCCAGGTATTTGCCAACACCTCCCACCTCTCAGTCTGGCCCTGCAGGGCCTGCCTTTTTAGTCATGGGTGGCAGGGGACCAGTTCCTCCAGCCCTCGTTCCCCAGCCTCTTCCCCCTCCTCCATGGCCTGCAGGAGCTGATGGGAATTATGCCCCCTCCCCTTATCAACTGCTTGCCTCAACCTCTGCCAGAGGTGGGAGGGGGGTGGAGTCTGCTGGTCTCCTGCCAGTCCCCTGCCAAGCAGACCCTGGCTGGGTTCTCGGGCTGGTGGGAGGAGGGGGTTTAAACCCACCTCCCACCCCTCTGTCTGAACCTGCCTGCCCAAGCCCCTACCTCTCTGCTCCAGCGGGGAAAAGACTGGCAAGGACTGTTCCCCCTCTATCCCTCCAGGTAGGCCTGGCTGTGGTCCCCAGCTGGGTTTCCCACCCACACCCCCTTGCCAGCCAGCCCTCACTGCTCCAGCTAAGGGAGCAGAGGGGCGGAGCCAACCCTGCTCTCTGGAGCAGACACTATAGCCCAGCCAGCCCAGGGCTGCAAAGCATCCTGGGTTGCTGGGGGATTGTGATTTAACTTGAACCAGGAAGGGGTCTGGCACAGAAGTTTCATAACTGGTTTGCCCTAAATCAGTTAACTCTGATACTATATTCAACCAGGTTTATCTTAAACCAGTTTCAGCCATTTTGAAACTGGTTTATGTTCACTGAACTTCTGTTGTGTTACCAGTTTAAACCAGTTTCTGATCACTTAAACCAATTTATGTGCATCTTTTGTCACTAGCCTTAATAGTAGGCTGCTGTCTGAGGAGCTGCAGAGTTGTGTCGAGACCAATAAAATCCCAGGAGCTGTGAGGAAGCATTCACCACATAGGATAGAAACCAAGTTAGCTGTATGCCTAGAGCCCAGGTGACCTGGTATTGCTGCAAGGAACTGGCCTGCAAGGCACAAGCTGGGAGTCAAGAACAAGAATCAGTAAAGAACTTGAAACCTGTTATAAAGGTGTTGCAGCTAAGTACAATGTCTCAGGAGAAGAGCATATACACAGAACCAGAAGGAGCTGAGACAAAAGTAATTGCCTAACAGTAAACTAATTGTGCCAGGCAGCAGCATGTTCAAGTCCTGTTAAACCAAAAGCAGTGTAGCTGTGTCTGCATGGCATCTTGGATGAGCTAGCTGGCCCTTGAATTCATCAGTGCTAATTAGTTTCCAAAGCACTGCACAGACACTGCTGTGCTTCCAGGTTAGGAACCAACCACTAGGAGCAGGACAGGATGCTTGAGGGTACCACTGCCGTGCAGCACAAGTTTACTGAGTACATGTGGCCAAACAAAGAAAGTGCCCACTAGCAGCACTAAGCCACCTCCACTTTCTATTTAATCACAATGGCCACCTTCATTAAGTACCAGTCATCATATTTCTCAGCTATCACAGAATGTTGGGGAGTTCCAGATTTTTTGGACCAAAAGAAATCTCATGAGGTTCAATAAAGACAAATGTCAAGTCCTGCACTTTGGATGGAACAATCCCATGCACTGGTACAGGCTGAGGTTTGACTGGCAAAGCAGCTCTGCAGAAAAGGACTTGGGGGTTACATTGGATCATAAGGTGAATATGAGCCAACAGTGTTCCCTTGTTGCGAAGAAGGCTAACAGAATATTGACTTGCATCAGTAGGAGTGTTACCAGCAGATCGAGCAAAGCAATTCTTCTTTCCCTCTATTCAGCACTGGTGACACCACATCTGGAGTACTGTGTCCAGTCTGGGCCTCCCCACTACAGAAATGATATGGACAAATTGGAGACAGTCCAGTTGGGGGCAATGAAAATGGTTAAGGGGCTGGGAGACATGACATGACAGAGGCTGAGGGAACTGGATAGGGTTGTGTGAAATTTTGCCAGCTGTTTTGTTTTGATGCTGTTTTGACTCATTTTGAGCTCGAAACAGTGAAATCGAAATGAAACGAAGGGCTCTAAAACAGCCTCAAAACAAAATGAGGGCAGTGGAAACATTTTGAAAGTTTCAAAATGTTTTGAGTTTTGAAACTCAAGCTGGGCTTGCCTGCAGGGAAACAGAAAGTAAGGAGACGGAGGGGAAGTGGGGAAAAGGACTGCTCTTACATCGACTGTGTAGTTGGTCAATGACTGTGATCCTTCCCTGAGGTCCCTTCCAGTCCCAGGTTGCAGTGCAGTTGAGGCTCCAGGTGAGCTCAGCTTAGCTGCCTGGGATGCCAGCTTGTGGGTTGAAAAACCCTTTGTCAGGCTGAGGAACCACCTGCAGTTTTTGTGTGTGCGTGCTCCTGGATGGAAGGAATGGTAAAGAATCCAGAGGCTGGCATGCAGTGCAGGCACAAAAGCCAGTCAGTGAAAATGGAAATGGAGGTGTCAGGAGGTGAGGGACAGGATGAGGTTGGGGGGAAGGTGGCTGTAGCAGCTCAGGTAAAAGTGGAGAGGTACCTGGGGAGTCAGATGTCTGGCAGGTTGTAGTGTAACTATAGAATATTTCTCCCCTGTTTAAAACACATTTATTCTTTAAAAGGCTTTTGGTGAAGAGTAGGAAAACTGTTTCTCAAGGTGTGCAGTCAGCTAACAAGTAAGTTCATAGGCTCATCTGTGAAAAGTGGTTTGTAAATTCCCTTTGAGAATGAGGCCTGAGAGACTGGAGACAGGTGGTGTTCTTGTCTTTGATAGATTTTCTGTGCATGCTCATTCTGGTGCGCAGTTATTGCTCGATGTCTCCACATATTTTCCATCAGGGCACATAGTGCCCTCATGGAGGTATGTATTGTATTGTGAAGCTATCTCCTTACTGGAGATATTGTTGGCAGGTTTTGCGTGTCTTGTCATGGCATGGCCTGGATCCATTCAGTGTGTTTTGAGCTGTAGGAAGTTGGCTTCTGGTGATGAGGTTAGCGGGGTTCAGTGCTTGTTTGAATTTACAAACCACTTTTCACAGACGAGCCTATGAACTTCACTTCATCAACGTCCTAGGTAGTAGGTACAGAAAGTCATGGACTCAATATAGACATTTGATTTCTGACACACTACAGACATCTAACTCTCCAGATATATCTCCACTTTTACCTGTGCTGCTACATCCCCTTGCCCCCCTGACTCCTCCACCTGTCCCTCACCCCTTGACACCTCCATTTCCATTTCCATTTTCACTGATTGGCTTTCTTGCCTGCAGTGCATGCCAGCCAGGAACAGCACACACACCAGTTGCAGGTGCTTTCTCAGCTTGATGAAGGGTTTTTCAACCCAAAAGCTTAGTTAGTCTGCTAAAAGATTCAGTTAGTCTGCTAAAAGATACCGATTAGATTGACCCAAAGGTCAAAATGACCTTGTCTACCAGTGCCACGTCCTTAGATCAACACCCCTAGCACCTGACCAGAAGGATGCAGGACTCTGGGCACATCTTAGCCCCAGGGATGAGGCTGGGGCTGGTGCTGGGGCTGGCAGGGAGAATTCTCTGGCAGCTGCTGGAGAAGAAGTTCCTGCCAGAGAGGAAAGAAAGGCTCTGTCACAGTTTGGCTGCCTGAGATGCTGCTGGTGCTACTGTGCTAGTGCTCATGAAGTTATTTTATACCTGTTGTCACGTAAAGTGGTGGACCATGCTGAGGCTGTAGGGGAAGAGACCTCATTGAGGCCATGTAGAGGCCCCAGTGCCAGTGAGGGTGTGCCTTAACACACACACAGTATCATTCATGTCACAAGTTTTGCTAGTCAGCAGCCTGAGGTGCAGTTTCCCAGAAACCCCTGCACCTATCTCTTTGAAAGCTAGCAGGCTTCATGGCCTCACAAAGGGCTACCATCCCTGCAACATTCATCCAAATCAGGCAAGAAATGACTAAGCTATAGGCAGTTTTGTGCTTCCCTATTATAGCCTATGGGCAAAATGTCAAAACAGCATCGAAACAGTGAAACAGGTTCAACTAAATGAAATGGAACAGTGGTTTCAAAACAAAATGAAATTCAAAGCAAAACACTGTCCTGTTGAAACGTCAGTTGAAACTAAATGGTGCTGTTTTGCACAGTCCTAGAACTGGGCTTATTTAACCTGAGACTAAGGTGAGATTTTATAGCAGCCTTCAGCTGCCTGAAGGGTGGTTCCAGAGGCTGGTGCTAGACTGTTTTTAATGGTAGTGGATAACAGAACAAGGAGCAATGGTCTCAAGTTGCAGCAGCGGAGGTTTAGGTTGGATATTAGGAAATTCTTTCTAACTCAGAAGGTAATAAAGCACTGGAACAGGTTGCCCAGAGAGGCTATGGAATCTCCATCCTCAGAGGTTTTTAAGACCCGGCTAGCCAAAGCCTTGGCTGGGATTATATAGTTGTGGATGGTGCTTTGAGCAGGGCGTTGGACTAGATGACCTCCTGAGGTCCTTTCCAATCCTAATTTTCTATAATTCTATGATTTCCCACAGTTTTAGGACACTCCCAGATTCATGGACTGGAGCTATCTTCAGGGAGCCCTGACCAAGCACAATTTACCTAATCTGGTTAGACTGGCAACCTTCCTTTAGTGTTCTTCCCATTTCTGTTCCAGCGCTGCACAGTTGCTGCCTATGGGGCTGTGTGATGTCTCTGTGGAAACAGTTAGCTCTACAGAGACAGCATTGACAAAGACAATGATTTTGAACAGATGCTTAATATTTCTGAGCCTTAGTATAATGAACTTATGGTTCACAAAGTAGCTACATTCAGCACAGTGCTGGAAATAGAAATGTGACATTGTACAATTATGTTCACAGCAGGATGGGGCTGTGATGAAGTGCAGCTAGAGTGGTGGAAGCTTTCTTGTTATCTGGGGAGACTACATTTTCCAGCATGCAATATTCAGCAATAATTTCACCAAGCTTCTTAGCTTTTTTGGCTTGAGTGCTAAGCCTCAGATCCATGAAAAGATACTTTCTACTCCATTTTAACACAAATCAGTTTTACCCCCCCCACCAAGCTTCTATCAAGATGTTTACTGTAGATCTTGATTGATCAGAATTTGATCAGCATTGGTTTACGTGCATTATACAGTGATTCATTATTTAGCACTATAGTGTTATTGTGGCTATGTTATTTTTTCTTTTACAAAACACTATTTCTGTAAACTCGTGAAAGAATATTCAGTTATTCAGTTACTCTAATATGTCTTAGTTTGTGACACTCTGCCCACAAATTAACATGTACTGACTTTTCTCAGATGTAACTTTCTAAGCAAGGATACAGAAACCAACTTCTGTATTTATTCTATACTGATTATTAAAAATGAATAGGTCAGCTTTCCATTCTTTCCAATGAAGAAAGGGAACAATAACCAATTTTAAGTAACTTTGTTTTTGTTTCTCAACATTAGGAGTCGCAAAGTGTAGCAGTATCAGAGTATGAACAAGAA
This sequence comes from Crocodylus porosus, assembly GCF_001723895.1. Classification (NCBI taxonomy): domain Eukaryota; kingdom Metazoa; phylum Chordata; order Crocodylia; family Crocodylidae; genus Crocodylus; species Crocodylus porosus. The sequence continues at coordinate 55,102,063 of NW_017728948.1, forward strand.
AGTATGTGGCAGTATGTGGAAAGAAATCCAGATCACAATGGACACATTATAGCAAACAAGTCAACCCAGGAGAGAGTGGAGCAAAAGCAGCCTAATTTAGCAGATGGGAAAAGAAAGCATGAAGATCATTTGAGGATTCTTGAGGCTGATAAGAAAAAACAAGTAGTAGAAACAGAGGAAACAAAACATCTAGAAGAGAAGCACCAAGAAATTGAGGAGATGCAAAGAGAAGAGCAAAGAAGGCGTAAGGAAGACAGAAAGCAACGTCTCCTTGAAGAGGAGAAACATCTGAAAATGGAGGAGCAGAGGCGCTGGGAAGAGGAGAAAAAACTTGAGGAAGAACGTAGGCAACAAGAACTAGAGGAGCAAAAGAGACTGGAAGAACAGAAGGGACTTCAGGAAGAACATAGGCAACAAGAACTGGAGGAGCAGAAGAGACTGGAAGAGCAGAAAAGATTTGAGGAACAGAGGCAACAGGAACTGGAAGAGCAAAAAAGGCTGGAAGAACAGAGGAAACTTGAGGAAGAATGGAGGCAACAAGAACTGGAGGAGCAAAAGAGACTGGAAGAACAGAAGAGACTTGAGGAAGACCAGAGGCAGCAGGAACTGGAGGAGCAGAAGAGACTGGAAAAAGAGAGGCAACAGGAACTGGAGGAGCAGAAAAGACAAGAACAAAAGCGTGAGATTGAAAAGCAACATCAGGAAGAAGAAAAGAAGCAGGAGGAACAAAACTTACAAGGATTGATGGAGTGGAAAAGGCACAAAGAACAGAGACGACATAATCTAGACGAGAAAATGCATCTGGAAGTTGAAGAGAAACTGACGCAGGAGGAAGAAACTTCAAGGCTGGAGCAGCATAAAAGACTGGAAGAACAAAAGCAGCTTCAGGAGAAGGAAAAGAAGACACAGGCAGAACAAAGCCATCAAGTGCTGGAGAAGCATAAGGGACAAAAACAACAAAAAAAGCATGAGTCTGCAGAGCAAATGCACTTCAGGAATGATGAGAGAATACAACATGGGGAATTTAAGAAGAGGCAAGAGGAACAAATTCAAGAACAACTGCAAGAGAACAGAAGAACACACATAGAAGGACAACTGCTTCTGGAGAAGCAAAAAGGACTGCAGAAATCCTCAAGACAGGAGAATGATGATTTGCATTCTGGGGATGCTAGTAGGGAGCCTATGGAGAAACAGCTTCAAGAAGACTCAAGACAAAAAACAAAACAGCCAGAGCTGAAGAAACCAGTGGAGGAAACTTTTGCAGAGAAACAAAAGAGAGAAGCTGAAGCTAAGGAGCAGGAGAGAATAGGGGAAGAAATAAGATGGCAGGAAGTAGATGAAAGGCAAACTATGTCTAGACCATTCACATTTCAAGTGTCATCAGGTGAGAAACAGATCCTATTTCACAAAGTGAATCTGAGCCCAGTCACTCCTGCCAGAGAGGCAACACTTCCTTCTGCCATCAAAGAGTCCAGGGCCCACAAAACCAGCAAAGGCTCTCATGCACTCCCATCCTCGGTGTGTGTCCCCCACACAGCTATCTTGGTGACTGGAGCACAGCTTTGTGGCACTGCAGTAAACCTGAATCAGATCAAAGATACAGCTTGTAAATCTTTACTTGGCTTGACAGAAGAAAGAAAAACTATGACTATTCCCCCACTAGAAAATATCCAGAAAACTACATCCAGCAGTAAATTGAAGCATACACAAGAGACACTGAACAATCAGGCTATATTGGCTGAATTGGCTTCTATTAGGTCTCGAATCTTAAAGACTGCAGAAAACAAGGTAAATGAGAGAGACCGAGTCAGTGCCTGTCGGCACAGTGATGATTGGACAGCCAGAGGAGGAGGTGGTTCCCACAGTAACTTAAGGAAAACCCTATCTGCAAATGCAAAATTTTCTATAACCCCAGCATGGCAGAAATTTTCAGACACTTCAAAAGGCAGTGCAGAGGCAGAGAATATAAGTGGCACACAAGGTAGTGAACTAGAGAATGTGGGGAAAACAGTAAGTTTATCTAGTGAGTCAAATGAAAATGTGGCTGTTAATGCTGCAGTCCCTGCTTGGACAGATAATGCACCGGAAGTAGTTCGGGAGAAAACTGAAGTGACAGACAACACTGAAGGCTGTAAGTTTGCCAAAGATCTTCCATCTTTCCTTGTTCCAAGTGTCCCTCATTCTCCAGGCAGAGAAGCGCCACAGTCAGAGTCTTCAGCTGCTTTGGAAAGTCAGCAGAATAATGCTACAAGAAAATTAGATAAAGCAGGACCAAATGCTGAAGAAAATGTTTCTCCATTTGGTATAAAGTTAAGGAGAACAAATTACTCTCTGCGTTTCCACTATGATCAACAGATGGAGCAAAGGAAAAAGAAAAGATACAGTGCAGGAGATAGCTTTGATGGTGTCCCTGTCCCCCTAGTTACAGTTGAAACTGAAAAAGAAAGCACTATTACTGCTCTAAATAAGAGCCCGGCCCCTAGCTTGGTATGGGGGGATGCTGCTGCTACTGTTTTAAAAGACTCTTCAAACAGTGTTATGGAGAACTCACCCACAGCAGGTGTTCCACTGCCCACACCAGCCAGCAGCCAGATTTCTCTGTCTGGTCCTGAGAAACCTGTGTGTAAATCACCAGCTCTACAAAAACCTGCTTTAGCCCCGAAGCCGACCAACCAGACCCCACCATCCTCTCCTCTCTCTAAGATGAACAGATCAAACGTACCTGACACCTTTGGGCAGAGAGTAGCTAAGCCTGATTTGGACCTCAACTGGAAAAAGGATGACAGTAAAGGGAACAACGTGCTCCCACCAGCTCCAATTGAAAACAAAAATGAGGAAGAAACCAGAGAAAAGAAATCATTTTTCCCATCTATCAGTATTCCGTGGAGAGAGAAAGCTGACAAAAAGCCTGAACCATTAAAAAAAGGTATGCAGTGTGAAAAGAACTTGTTATATCTATCAACCGTGTTTTCAGAGCAAGGAGCAGGAGGTCTGGACACAGCAGTTTGGCCTTAGTGCTGGCTTAGGATGGCTTATGCTTGCTTTGCTTTGGCCTTAAATGCAGATAAGTATGAATCCTTGTTCAGTCTGTTATTCACTGAGTGCCAGCAGCATTGATGCTATACAAATAAGGGGAATTCTAATCTCAACAAGCTTACTAACTAGTTCATGCAGAAACAAAACAGATCACACATGAATAAGAAGTGACACAGTTGCATGTCAGGTTGTGGTAATCTAGGAATCCAGTCCTGGCTGCCCCAGGAAGTGTATTCTGAGGAAATGGTTGTGGAATGTGGGGTAGGCAGACCTGGGTGGATCTAGAAGTTTGAAAAGGCAGGGTGCAGATGGTAAGGTGCGTCATCACATATAAAATAACTTTTTTTTTTGCCAGTTAAAAATAAACTAGAAGCTTTACAAATATGCTAGGGGCCTAGGGCTGTATTGAAGCAAAAACAAATACAACTTCATTGGAATGAGTTTAAAACAATCTGCAGGGCTGTGAAATAGGAACTTCATTACAAGGAGCAGCTAACAGGTAGCAGAATTGCAGAACAAAGGTTAGCTTGACTGGTGGAACATCAAGACCATTAAAAAGGAGAAGGTTGTTAGCACCTCTGGAATGAAGATTTTAGAAGGGATCAGGGTACAGGTTTCCCTTGCCAACCACAGGGGTTAGGTTCCTGAAAGTTCCCGTGGTCGGCAAAACCGTGGTAAAAGGCTTATGGGGAAAATGGCAGGTGGCAGACTGATGTGCGGCCACAGAAAGCCATGGTTACTCAAAACGCTATACTGTGGTAGCCAAAATGGTATACAGAATCTTAAGCATGCATACTCAAACCCATGGATGGCAAAACTGTGGTTGGTGAGGGAAACCTGTAGATTAAAATTAGGGACCTGCTTAAATTGCGCTTTGGCAGTTTTTGTGGATACGATGAAAAATGGCAATTTCCACAATTGCCACAAAAAATGGCAGTTGCCACAATTTCCCATGGAATCACCCCAAAACTTACTGAAAATAAAATGTCGGCTCCCCAGTGGGAGGCAGTGCTCCTCATGGCCACTGTTGCCTGGCCTCAAAGCCTGCTGGGTAGGAGAAGACACCGCTGGCAGAGCAGCATGAAGGCGAGCAGCCAAGATGGCAGCTGCCCTCTCATGTTTCCTCCCTTGCCAGGGCCTCCCCACCAATCAGCAGTGGGGGGTGGGGCCACATGAAGGGCATCCCTCTGAGCCAATCAGTGGCGAGGGGCAGTGGCCACACTAAGGGCAGCCCTCTTTGTTAATCAGCAGTGAGGGACAGGGCCACTGGGAAATGCCCACAAAAGTGGCTCTGTGTGCTGAGCAGGCCACAAAAGACCCTTTGTCTCACCCCGATTTAGCTGGGTCTCTAATTATAATGAGACATGACATCAGTTGACTTCTTTGGCACTGCCTGACTAGGATTGTTGCTGCCACTGCTAGGCAGTTGGTTTTAAACTTTGGGTGGAGGTGGAATCAAATAAGTGCACCAGCAGACCCCACCTTGGATCTGTCCTTATAGGCAGATGATGGGGTGCTTAAAGTATCATGGAAGAAAGCACAAGGGAGCCGTACTTACTTCATATTCCCTTTGGGATGTGCTGTTTTTTGTGCACTGCACGTTTCCTAATAATTCTTATTAAATTATTGAAGTCTAAGCTGTCTGTTTTGGTGTCCTATATCTAGTAGATCACTGGACCGAAAGCCAGCGTAGGTGGCTGTAAGAGGCTTACTGTGTTATAGAGCTCTGCAGTAGCACAGTGGAATGGCTCCTTGGCCACGTTTGCTGGTCCAGAGGGTCTAGTCAGATTCCTTGTTGCTTCCTAATGGCTGTATTGGCTCTGTGCAGGAGGATCTGAACCTTGCAGATACAAATTCTTACACATTTTGGTAGTGGCGAGGAGGAAGTTAAATGGAGATTGTCACTGGGAGTGTCTAAACATGAAATTAATACATGGCAATAAACTCCGCTGTATTTATGTGTGTGCCTGGGACTATAGCGCACTGAGCCAGGTTGGAGCAGCCCTGGCTAGCAGTGGGCCCTGGGGGCAAGTCTGCCAACCTGAGGCTACCCTGACCTGGCTCAACATGCTGTGGAGGGGCTGGCTGGGGCACAAGGGTGCTCCTGTTCAGGGCTTGTCAGCAGGCAGCCCCTGCACTGAACCATCTTCATGCCCTGGCCAGCTCCATCAGCATCTACATGTGCATTGCTGTGCTCCAAAGAACACCACCATAGGACAGTACTTGGACCTATTTCTGCAGAGGACAGGAGCACTAGGTATGTGGGATACCCCCAACAAATGGACCTAAGACATTAATTGCATCCATATATGTGAAATTAGGGTAAGGCTTGGAATCAACCCATTAGAGTGGCTTGGGATAAGCCCATTGAAGTGATACACCAGTAATAACATTGGGCAGCTATGTATAATGTTAGCATGCTTCTTAAGTTATATTGTTTGTTTCTTATGTTTGTTATATAGAGTAAAAAAAAAACTGCTTCAAGAATGTGGCATGGTGTGCTTGAAAGGCTGTGAAGGACACAGGGGTCAAGATATTAATGTTTTCAGTGTTCAGAGATGGATTTTAATATCCTGGATAATGCAAAATAAACATCTTTTATATTCCACTCATCTAACCCTTTTATATTTATTCTTACAGAAAAGCCAGTTCTCCAGAGCAGGCACTCCTTAGATGGCTCCAAACTGATGGAAAAGGTTGAAACTGCACAGCCGCTTTGGATTACATTGGCACTACAGAAGCAAAAGGGGTTTCGTGAGCAGCAAGCTACCAGAGAGGAGAGGAGACAAGCGAGAGAGGCAAAGCAGGCTGAGAAGCTTGCTAAAGAAAATGTAAACTGATACAGAATCTTTAAAAACCTTAAATAGAAACTTGGGTGTTATTTATCTAACTTTGTTTTATTTATTTGAATCTCTGCTCAGCTTGTAAGATTCTAATGAGTTTAGATCCCAGGTTCAGTTTGATAGGAAAAAACTTGGTAGAAATTTTGGGGTTTTGTTTTGCAAAACAGGAATTTTACAAACAGATTTCAAGTGCAAAATGTGCAAGTCTTCAGAGCAGTTTACTTGGATTTCAATTTAAACTGTAGGACTCCATAAATTTCACTCAAGTTTTGTGGCATTGGTTCTTATAAAATATGTGTGCTAATTTGGGGGATGGCTGTTGCTAAGGCCCAATAGATATATGACAAATCCCTAGGAAAGCCCGTGAGAACCCTTCTTCCTTCTAAGGGAAGATTTTGGCTTTAAAGCCATTCTGGTCTGTGCAACCAGAAGAGGATTATATGTAGCAAGATTTTTCAAAGGTCAAACAAACAGGCAGGTAGCTTCAGGTCCTGTATATTTCCTGTCCTGTATATAAGGCAACATAACGGATATTTCCTGTCCTGTATATAAGGCAACATAACAGATTGATTCTAATTTAACCGTTGTCCCTTTCCATTCTAGGCTGGTATCAGCAATCTGTCAGATAATAAAAGCAGCAACAGCATCAGAACAAATGCACTGCAGAAATCCACACATCAGGAAGGGGAGAAGAAAATTGAGACTGCTGTGTCACGGCTAGAACGCAGAGAGCAGCTGAAAAAGTCCAACACCCTTCCTACTTCTGTGACAGGTATAGTGAAAGATTTAGGATTACTCTAACAACTGAAAATTGAATTCTGGTTTGGCAAAACTCTGGGAAAGTGAACAAGATTGTTTTTTTCCTCATGCATCAAAAGAACTGTAAACTTTGCTTTTCTTACAGCATATTTGTTATTTCAGCCAAAAGAAACCCAACTTATCTGTCAGATCCCAGGTTCAGTTGGATAGGCTGGTAGCTACAGAAAAATCCTTTTCACTTTTAACATGAACAGATTTAGGAAGAGAGCCGGTAGCAGACACAGGCACCTAACATATAACTGACTTGGAATCTAGGCAGCTAAATCAAAATTTGAATCCTAAAAACCCTCAGTTAGGTGCTGCTGAACCTGAGAGATGCCTAAACTAGAGAGCCACATCACTGTTTGACTAGGTTCCTTGGGAACCTGAAGTTACACCATTGTACATGCCCAGAACTGACCCAGCTGGAAAGGACTTACAGCTCAATGACTAGCTTAGCCTTGGTCCTTTGCCTAAAACTCTTGATGAGCTGACCTGATAGGCCTGCTCAAGGTATGCCTAACATACCAACTCCTTACAAAACCTATGCAAACCACAACTGCACAAGAACTGCCATGTACTGGGTCAGACCATAGGCCCATCTTGCCCAGTATCCTGTGACACAGTAGCAGAGTGGATGCTGAAAGGGAGAGTGAACAGGGTTATAAACCATTATTTTTCCCCTGTTCCTCTCCCACTTGCAGCCTCCAACATTTAAAGTCCAGGAAGTTCTGATTCAGAGGCTATTTAGCCTAACTTCTGTGCTCCATCGCTACTGATACCCCTTGCTCAAAGAATTTGTCCAGTCCTTTTGAATCTGGCTTCCACAGCTGATGGCAATGTATTATATGGTATACACTGTGTGAAAAAGAACTTCCTTTTGTTAGTTTGAAATTTACTACCTACTGATTTCATTATGTGACCCCTAGTTTGTGTGAGAGTAAATAATAAATCCCTTTTTACTTTCTTTGCCATTTAGTATTTCGTAAACCCTTATCATTTCCCCTCCTCAAGCATCTCTTCTAAACTGAACAGACCTAGCCTCAATCTCTCTTCACATGGAAACTCCTCCAAGTCACTAATCATCCTTGTTGCCCTTCTCTGTACCTTCTCAAGTTCTTCAATATACTTTCTGAGGTGTGAGAACCAGAACTGGGTACCATATTGAAGGTGTGAATACACTATGGATTTGTAAAGGGGCATAATGATACTTTCAGGTTTGTTTACAATTCCCTTCTTAATCCATAACATTGTGTTTGCCTCTTTGATGGCTGCTGAGCACTGAGCTGATGTTTTTCACAAACTGTCCACAATGACTCCCAGATCTTTCCTGTGTGGTAACAGCTAATATAGAGCCCATCACAGCGGAGTTACTACACTATGAGTTATTTTTGCCCACATGCATCACTTTATACTTATCCACATTTAATTTCATCTGCTGTTTAGTTGCCCATTTGCTCAGTAGTGCCAGCTCCTTCTGTAGTTCCTCAGAGTCTACCTTGTTCTTTTCCATTCTGAATAACTTTGTGTCATCTGCAAATTTGGCCACCTTGCTACCCACCCCCTTTTCTAGATTTATGAATATATTAAACAGCACTGGTCCCAACACAGATCCCTGGGGGCAGGGCCACCCTTAGGGGGTATGAATTGGGGCGACTGCCCTGGGCCCCACACTTTGGGGGCTCTGTGGAGCTGGGCGGAGTAGCTGCGGTGATTCCGTGCTGCTAGCTTTGCATCCAGCTGCTCGCTACCTCTCCCCCCACCCCTACCACTGATGCTGCCACTGCTGATGGCAGCGGCAGCTTCTTTGGGTCCGAGGCACATGGGATTGGAGTGGGTACGGAGCCCTGCATGGGCTGATTTGCCATGGGCCCTGCACCCTGCTTGGGTCAGCTTTGCTGTTTATTTCTTCCCATCCTGAAAACTATTTAAACCTACTCTTTGCTTTCTATCTTTAAGTCAATTTCTAATCCATAAATGGACAGTTCCTGTAAACCTGTGACTTCCTAACTGCTTCATTCTTACATTTTTGGACTAGAGAAAATGTTCTTCTTACTGATTAGGTTCATTTTTCCATTGCTTGTAAACCTACTTTCATTTGAAACAGATGGGGGGATGCTAGTGGTGCCCAGGTTTTATATGCAACAGTCTAACAGCTAAAGCAGATGGCCAGGAGATGAGACATCTAGATTCAGTTCCTTCCTCAGCCTTAGGGATTGTAACTCTGCATCATTCACTTCCTAGGAAAGCACACTTGCCACCAGGCTGAGCTAATCTTGTTGGGTTCTCTCTCAGGCCCCTAATGTTGAAGTTTTTGCCAGTCCAAAAAAAGAATTCAAGATTAATTGGGCAACAAAGAAGCCAGTGTTTAAAGCAAACTGCTGGGAGAGGAAGTCCTGGGTTCTCGTTTCTTCCACCAGGACTGTTTCTTTATTTTATCTCATGGTATTTAATCTTGCACCAGTGGTTTTTCAGCCTCGAAAGCTCTTCTCCCTTCAAATATTCACTACCCAAATGTATTTGTAAAAGATAATCTTGACCTCTCACTTTCTCTTCTGTGAAGCTAAACTAGCCAAGCTCCTTTAATTTTCCTCATAGAAAAGATCTCTATTTCCTTCATCACCCTAGCAGTTCTTCTTTGTACTGTTCCAAGCGAAGCTGTTCTTTCTGGAACACTGGTAGCCAGAACTGCACATATGATTCTAAATGAAGTCTTACCGATACCTCAGACACTAGAACCGGTACTTCCTGATGTCTGTCGGATATAACCTCATCTAATAAACCCTAGAACTGCATTAGCTTTTCACAACTGTGTCATACTGGTGGCTCATTGTCATCCTATGATGAGCCAATTCACCCAAATTCTTCTTGTCCTCAGTCTATGCACTCCAACTTGTAACCAAATTCCATGTTAAACTTCATATAATTTCTAATGCTCCATTCCACAAATTATCTAAATGTTATTGTACAGGAATCATCCTCTTACGCATTGCCAGTACCTGCCAGTTTAATGCTATCTGCAGATTCCATGAAGCTTCCACCACTAGTAATACGGTCCCTAAAAATGACAAACAAGAGACCAGCCCCTCAGCGACACCCCACTAGTAACTGTTGACACTGAATTTATGACCCAGGTACATTGTTCTGGGCAGACCCAAACCCTCAGACTGACCATGGCTTCTCCATTTGATAATAGGTGAATGTTGATATACAGTGATGGCAGATGAGAATAATACACAAAATAATCTCCTGAATTCTACACCTACCAGTCCTAGGGCTGTCACAGAGGGAAGGTGTTTCTGGCCAGTATGTGAACTTCATCCTGTGGTTCTTTCTTGAATGTCAGCAGTCAGGAGCCTGAAGGTTGAGGCCCAACCCTGCCCCCTCAACAGGGTGAGACAGACAGGCTGGTGGTGTGTCTTCTGTCCATGGTGGCATTGGGTTCCCCTCTTGGGGTCCCTTTGCTGCTCTGAAATCCCTCCTTTTGTATCCTTTCTCTCCCTCTGATGACTCTTCATTCCCAGGTATTGTTAATTGGTTCCCCTGTGGTGTTCATCCTGTCCATGTTCTGTCCTGTCAGCATATTGCTTTGCTCCTCAAACCTATCACAGGCATGCATCTTAATTTGGTCATTTACCAGTTTCCTAATTTGAGCCGTTCACCAAAACTGAAAATCCCAAGGACTCTGCAGTTGGGCATTGTGATCTAGCACCGATGCTCTAGAGTCCCTTATCTTTGTTTGGGTACACTGCTCATGTTATGTGTGATACAAGTCTTCAGTTTCCCAGCCTGCGTATCTGCTGGCTTCAGATACATTGGGCCTTGAAGAAAAGTTTGTCACAAATGGGATTTTGAAACCAATTAACCCCTGCCATTCCCCATGACTATTCAAAGGTTGTCAACTGGGGGTACGCTGGGGATACTTTGGGTTGTCAACGATGGGGGTACTTTGAAAGGTCCCAGGGGGTATGCATGGGTGGAGACAGAGCACTTCCGGTCTGCACCACCACCTTACAGGAGCAGGACCAGGGCAGGGCGAGGGCAGCAGCATCCCTCTGCAGGTCAAACAGACGCTGCCCGGCTGGTCAGACACAGTGGGGAGAAGCCTGCATGTGACAGCTACCGCCATCCATCACCCTGTGCTGCCGCTCCACGTGTGACCTCTCCTGCTCCACAACTAGCTACTGCAACCCCGCCACCCCGGCTGCCAGGGGCATACTGCTCAAAAAAGGTTGAAAACCCCTGCTCTTATGCAATATCTAGACATCAGTAACCAAGTCCAGTCAGTGAACTCATCTTTCAATATAACCTACTCTGATCTTCCTTTGAACCAACTTCCCATCCATCTTACAACTGTAGTACTGATCTGTCCAGTCCAGTTTGGCCAATAATTTTCCAGAAACCATGCTATGAAAAGCTCTGCTTAAGTCTAAATAATTAAATCCATTGTAATGCCCTTATCCAAGTAGTTAATTATCTTGTCACAGACTGATGAAATTAGTTTGAAAATGATTAACTGGCAGGTACTAACAATGTCCTCAGATTAATCCAGGCTGCACTTTGTCACGTTTTCTCTTTGGTTTCAAATATGATCATTCTGGCCTTCAATATCAGTTCTAAAACCTTACATAGTGTTGAAATCAAGCAAGTGGGTTTGTAATTGCCCAGGTCACTCTTTCTCCCTTTTAAAAAAAATAGATGCTACCTTTTGTATTCTCCAGTCATAGATTCCTATCTGAATTGACTTATTCAGTGAAGATCCATGCAAGAGATCTTCATGCCAATTATTTCAGTATTTCAGCTCCACTCCAGATATGTTAATTTATATAATCATGTCTCCATTGCCAGGTAGTACTTGACTATTGTCTTCAGTTTTATCTTCATCCTTAGTGAAGACTAAGGTGAAAAATTTATTCAGCTCTTGGGCGTCACCTAAGTTGTCTTCAGACTTTTGCTACTGGTTTTAGTATGCTATTGAGGAGCTAACTCAACTCAACCTTTGGCTATCCTTTTTTACTTGTAAGCTCTTGGACCAGAGAAAAATTTTCCTCCTATTGATATGTTTCATTTTTCCATTGCTTGTAGTCCTTTGCTTATCCTTAATGACTTATTTGAAACACTTGTTCATCCATGCAGGTCTACAGATCATTTCAGCATTTTTCTTCCTCTTGCTTGGGACGTGAACTTGATTTCTTATTTGCATTACAGACATAAAAATGAAGTGATCAATTACTACTACATAGTATAATTAAGGTGTGATTTAAATAATTAAATAAAATAATGTATATTTATTCACACAAGACATGTCCCCTGAATAAAGCATATCCCTTGGTTTGGGAAGACAGAATGAAGGAAAAAAGACTTAATTGAAAAGAAAGTGGGAGAGCAGGCAGAGTCTTACTTGCCACTGGGCTGCAAAAGGATTGGGAGCAGAGTCCCTCTTATCACTCACACAGTTTACCCCTTTCACAACTGTAGCCTAATTTTATGCAGACCAACACTGTAAAAAATTCAACAGGGAAAAAGGGTTAGACCAGTAGCTGGTGGCTGGGCAGCAAGGTGTGAGGAGAAAGGGGAGTGAGGTTGAAGAAGGGAATCCTGCACCTGCTTCATGCAGCCTCAGCCTCCAGCCCTTCTGGAAATCAGTTTCCTCACTGAAGACATGGACCCCACTTTTCTATGGCTAATTTTTTGGAGAAGGGTTCATGTGGTATGCAAATAAAATAATAATTGCTATAAAGTATTGTCTGGGGCTCTCTGATTAGACTATCTCTAGTCAAGCCAAATCATAGGAATTGTTGTTTGAAGAAAAGTTTGCTGAGCTCATGAAGGAACATTTATTACAAATTCATAATTGACACTTCTATTTAGAATAGACTCCACCAAGTCTATATATTGCGTACTAAAGTGTAGCGGAGAATAAATGGTTGAAAGTGAGGACGTGATTCAGTTCCTTCTGCTTAATTCCTCACAGATCAAAAATAGCAAAAGTTGGGTCAACATTGTTTCAGTTAGTGGACACACACTAAAGAGTGCCTCCTGGCTGATAGGAACTGCATTCCGTGAAATCTGTGCCTCTGATAAAAGAACCAGCTCTGCATGAGTCTGGTTTCTACTCAGGTCTAATAACTTTTGCAGCTGCTATCTTCATCCCCCACCTCTAAAATGTGAGGAATAAACCTTTTGCTTTGGAATCTGTGGGCAGATATTCAGTTATTTTTGAAGAAACCTGGAACCTGTCTAACAATGCCCTCAACAAAATATTAACTTCAATTTAAACTTGGTCAGGATTTATATGAGGTCAAGTAACAAATATTTGCAGAACAACAGACAGTGTAACAGACAGTTTGCCTTGCTTATTAGGAACAGACGCATCTATTTGATTGGTGAGGGATAGATACAATTATGAAGGTATTTGATATGAAAGTCTAGGTTGGAACTTGGTAACTCTAGCCTCCCCAAGAGGAAAACATTAATGTTAAAACAGATATATTCTAAAAATATTTTTAAAATAGTATTTTTAAGTATGTAGTTTAGACCTGCACTGAAATCTTATACAAAATGTGCTGCTAGGAAGGTAATGTTTAAAACACTCTGCTTCTCTTTGCAGAACCTTTGAAACAACCAGCCTCCATGTTTAGTTGAATCTATGATGACCCTGAATTTTAGATGACCCCCCATAATTAGACCCCCCCCATAATTTTCCAGGTATACAATCTGAATATCGAAGGGTTCTCTTGAATTCTGTCCTGCCCCCGCTCCCCCCCACTATAGCAGGGCAAGCAGTGGTAGTGGTTCAGGTGGCACTCTTGCCCTCATTTTTCCCCTTGTAGCCTTCCAGCCCCCTGCACCACCTCCACCCCCTGCTCCCCACAGCCTCTGCTGTGGCCACCACCTGCCCACCCTCACCCCACTTTGAACATGAATCTAAGACAAGAGACCTTCCCCCCACTCCATGCTGATTAGGGTGAAAAAAATCCCATCTTAGATTTCAGTAAATATACTATCTGCTACCAGCTGCTGCGCAAGATAACAGAATGCTAATGGGTAAAAACACAAAACCAAACAACCCATAAAAATGAACACAGGTCAGATGCTTCTAAGACTAGACAGTGCTTTGCGAAAAAATCTGATTCTCCCTCCTACAGGCGAACTGCGTTTTCCAAGGCTTTTTTTATGTGAAGTTGTATAGAATCCATCCGTTCTTAGAAGACACTTGTCTAGAAAATAGCCTCTATATCTGAACCTAATTGTTAGCAATCTTAGAAGCTGCCCTTTGTGTTTGGGACTGAGCGTCTTAAGACAGTTGCATGGTACCTTTGCCTTGATAAAACAGGAATTACAGATTATTTAGTTCACTGAAAGCCTCAACAAAGCCCATGTCTTAAGAGATTTTTAATTTGAAGAAATTTATTCTGGCATTTTTAGTTTGCCTAATTTTCCTATCATAGATAGAATAATGGATAAGATGTGCAAAGGAACTGATAATCATCAACTGTGCTCCTACTCAACCCTTGAAGGGCTTTCTATAACTCTAGCATGTATAACTATTAGTAAATACTGTACTGTTGTCCAATCTATACATTTTGCTTTCATGTGGTTCTGCTCTGAAAAGTGCATATGTAAAAGGCAATTTCATATTCAACAGATCTGATTCTTGTTTATGCTCAGGAACACAGCTTTTACTTCAGTGGCAAAGGCTTCCACTACTTGAAGCCTGCAAACAGCTAAGAGGAGCATAGTTACCTGCTGTTCCTTCCTAAGTAGGCAAGTCATCAGAGTTGTTTACTAAGTAGAGATCGCAGGACTAGATTCCCTTCTCATTGCAAATTTGTGGAACACAGTTTGCACAATTGTCACTTAGAACATAACATAAAGACAGTGGAGTTGCATCTGTATAAGACAGCAGAACTAAATCTGCAGATGCTTTGTTACATGGATGTCTGAGGAGTAGAATTTTCAGGTTCTGGGAAAAAAAGCTTTGAAAAAGCATTGTGGGTTAATTCTATTTTAAAATGACCAGGTTTCGCTACTCAAACAATTCAGCTTGTTTAAATTAATTTGCTTCTGAAAGCTTGACACAGAAGCTTGAATTATGGTTTTAAAATGTGGTGTTTCAGGATATGTTTGCTAAAAAGAAAATGTTCAATTCTCCATCATTATTGTGCAGTGCAACACATGCTTCATTTAAGTGTTTTCTTCTTTTTCCCCTTCCCCATTGAAAACAGTGGAGATTTCAGATTCTGTTCCATCCACCCCACTTGCAAAAGAGGTTACCAAGAGATTTTCTACCCCCGACGCTAACCCTGTGTCAACAGAACCAGCCTGGCTGGCCCTAGCCAAGAGGAAAGCAAAAGCTTGGAGTGACTGTCCACAGATCATAAAGTAAACTATAATTTTTCTGGTCTTTACTGTTGATTCTTGTTTTCTCCTTTTATTTATTCAGCTTTTTACATATGACAAAACTAAAATGCATGTCCTGAAGGACTGAAAACTCAAACTACTCACTATCTCTCTCTAGCGTACTGTAAGGTTTACACACATCATAGGTCCAATCACTTTGAAAAAACAGGTAAAGAGCCAGCTGAGGCACAAAGTTGAGAGCCAATCTCTCTCAAAATACAGGAATAGTTCAGCTGTTGGACACAATCTCTAGTCTAGTACGCTCCTTACATTTTGTGAATGTTGGTTCAGAAGTTTGGGATCTCTACTCTTAGTGTAGAGATCTCAGAAAAGTCTGCCTGCTCCAGCACTGAAAAGGAATGCAAGATGCATGGTCCCTCCTCTTCATCCTAATGCTTACTTTGTTTTAGAAATCAAGGTTTGATGCAGTTTACTTGCAATTTGAAACTCTCTGCCCAACTGAAGGATTTTAGGATATGTCTTTCCATCTGTGGAAGAAGTACAAGCTGTGGTGATATTACCCAAACCCTGATGTAATGGTGTTATTCATGCTAGGCATGCAAATTACTGTAACTCATTTGTCAACCTGCCCCCCCCCCCCAAAAAAAACCCCCAAACAAACCATTTACCCATCATTCTAGTTAAATATATGAATATACCATATCCAGATGGAAAAAGGATGACAGACAGAAAGTGATGTACTAAGAATATCAAGTAGTCTTCCTAGTTAACACAGAAGCAATGACACTTATTGAGCACTGATGTGGTCAGGCCTATCCAAGACACATGCAGACACCATCCCTGCTCTGAAGCACTTGCAGCATAGACTCCTGATACTACAGATATTTGTGCACGTGCATAGTTTTATATATAAAAGGAATCTGAGTTCATTAGGACCAACTTTGTAAATGGGAGCGTCCTCTAAGATGTTAACATTTGTAGAATTCTAGTGTAAGTGACTGAAAACAGAACACCAAGTCACTGCCATCTTAAGGGGAAGATGGTATGTTAGAATGTATTTAAATGTACTTTCTTGAACAGAGAATCAGGAGGGGTTTTTACTTTCTAATCCTTGAAGGCCTTACTCTCTCTGTGACCTTATACAGTTCAGTTAAATTCTGAACTGAGCTTTGAGACTGAGTAGGAAAAAGTGATGTATTCCTATCCCACATATCAATTGTTGCAGCTGAATGTTTCTTTCAGAATTTATCTCCTTGTAGCTAAAAGAAAATGCCCTTTATCTTCTTTGTAACAGTAACAATAAAAATGTTGGTATCCTTAAGTTTTCCCATAGGAAAACTGATGCCTTATTTTTTTTCTGAAGAATGGTTTTTACATACAAGTACATTCTAAACAAATTCAAATTTGAACTTTCTAAAAATCCTGTGTACATTTATAGCTCAAAGGAACTTTAAGTCTACAACATAATAAGAGGAAGTATTTTAGTGGAAAGGGGACATTATATTATTATGGAATGATATACCAGATATGACTTTTCATAGTAACACTTTAGCTAAATTGCATGGGGGGGGGAAGCCCTCTAAATAATGTGAAAGAGAGTTGAGCCCTGTTCCAAGAACTGACTAGCAAAAGTTATTGAATAAACTGTATCCTAGGTAGGAAACAAAAGTCCAAGAACATGGTTACAGTAACCCAAACATAAGGGACACAGATTCAGGAGATGTGGAGCTGCAGACAGGTTTGTTCTTGTGGCTCTTGGGCAGTTGCTAGTCAGCTCAGTTTCATATTTAAACTAAACCTTTAATATGCCTATTGTTGTTTCCAGTACTAAGTATTTTAAATAGTTTAGGTATAAATGGGCAAGTGCTACTCTCAGATATTTGAACACAGCTCTTACAGACTTTAGTAGGATCTCTGTGTGATTATCTGAAGAAGGAGTTTGGTTCTTCATTATTTGTATTTTAATAGTTCCATAAAGTAGCCATTCTTAATGTACAATTATAGCACATCTGGATTTAAATGCCTGCAATATAGTTTAGTAACTATAACTCTGAACTGTCTGAAATCCATGTTCAGGATTTTGGATGCAAGAAAGGCTGTGTTTTGGTGGGGAGAGGGAGGGATGGGGGGATTGGTAGGGAAAGTGGGAGCTCACGCCAGTTGTGAAGGTAACTAAAAGCAGCAAGTCAGGATTAATGAACTGAACTGAAGGCACAGGTGTCCTGAAAAGCATACATTTACATAGTAAGTGTAGGCGGTATTATGCACGGCAAAATGTACCAACCTACCAAAACATCATTGGACACGTTTACAGCACATGCAAAACAGTTGTTATTATGAATGATCTTAAACTAAAGCAGAGTCTTTTCAAGTATAATGGTATCTAGTGTACTAATAGAACTGTATTCAGACTATGTACAGTGCTCATTCCGAAACACTTCTTAAAGTCTACATGTTCAGTGACATTTCAAGTAAAATGAACACAAAAATTTGCACTAAATACCAATGAAGTGTTACTTTGCTTTAGCTTTGTTGCAGCCATTTCTGAACAAATTGTTGGAATTATGTAAAAACTGTTACTACTGAATTTATTTAAGACAGCAAAAATGTTTTAAGAACTAAATGAACCACTATGTAGTATACTGTCTTTCAATTTTTTTGTAACTTACTTATGCACACAAAATACCATTTCTTCTGACAAGGTTATATATGATTAACCTCTTTGTTCATATAGTTATGTATAAAACTATACACAAAATGTATAATTGTGGGGTATCTGTTGTGTACTTTTTTAATTTTTCAAATGTTTTAAAGTGCAATTGTTTATTATACTAATGTCATTTTAATTGCTATTAAATTATAATCCAGACAAAATTATCTGATAATGTATGTATTCAAGTGTCTCCTTTTGTTAACAGTGTAGGTCGGGTTTACTTTATAAATAGAATTTTTAGTGCTGCAAGTGTCTTGCTATGTGTTTTTACCAACAATAAAACCTAGTAACAAGATCTATGAAGGGATACATTCAGCGTAATTTCTATTTCATTTTCAAACTTTTGTTGTCGGATTTTAATGTAAATGGTCTAGTATTGGAAAAGAATGTTCTATTTCAATAAAAAAAAACTACAAACACTTCTGTAGCTCTGAAGGTGCTTAATGCATTTAAAAAACACAACTTTTGTCACTGAAGTTAAGGGAATTCACCTCTGCAGCTAGCAAATTCAATACTAGTTACTGAATTGGAAAAAGTGACAGTACAAAATTCATTTGCACAGAACCATTTTATTAGGTATTCTTTAAGGAGTTCCAAGTAGTTACTACTACACGTTTCTTCACATATGGACTTGAACAAGAGTTGATTTCACCATCAGGCGAGGATCCCATCCCATAGTGGCGACTTATTTTGGCTCTGATCCAGCTAAGCTTTTAAATTCATGCTTAAATTGTAAATACAGGAGCAGGCCTGTTGAATTCAGTGGAACTTAAGCACTTTGCCCTCAATTCAGCAAACTATTCAACAAAGAAACTTGGTTTTGGATAATTGGGTTTATTTAGTTTATGCACAATACAAACAAGCCATTGTTCACTGTTGGTCTAAGTGGTAGAAGTTACTTATATCTCAAGCACATTCCTCAAACTGACAGCTCCCATGTATGGTCCCCAGGAGTCAAAGTAAAGGGCCAGATTCTCTTCCACCTATGAGGTATCTAGGAGTGATCCTCTTCCACTCTAAGTCCCTGAAAAAAGTTACCACAGAGGGTGCATGGGCCTCCTCTTGCTTGCTGCTTTTTGACACTATACCTAAAGGTTTGATGAGGACATGTTACAAAAACAGGTACGTTAACTTTTTTCAGGGACCCAAGATGGGTGAACAAGATAATACTTAGGCATGTTATAGATGGAACTGGGTCTCATCCTAAATGTGAGATCTGAAAAAGTACTTGATACCTTAGTGCCTGGTAGAATCCACTTTGCCAGGTTAGATGCCTAGCTTCCTTATATAATGTACTGAGAGAGGTAAGTGCCTTGGAATAGCATCTTCAGAAGCCAGCATACTGAGAGTGTCCACTCAGAAAATGACACAGGCATGTAAACAACACAGCCTTCTCATGAATGGGACTTGACTTGACTTAACTCCAGGTTGCAGAGTATGCATACCTCCTGTTGAGACTTGGTCACAAGCTAGCTTGCAACTACCTTGGCCTTTTTTCCACAAAAACACAATGGGAGGAAGTAGTGGGGTCAGTACCACCACAATCCTCCACCCCTTTTATCCAGCAGCCCACTGTTTAAGAGTACCAAGAGAGAGCCAAGTTCTAACCCCTTCTCTGCCTGCAAGGACATCAATCCATATCTTCCATCTTCCAAAAGAATGGTTTGGTCACGGGTTCAAGGATTATTTAATTTTGAGGGGGACAGTGGTAAAGGGCGCTCAATGCCTCCGGTTAATGCTGCTGTGCTTTGCATAAAAGTAAGTATTCTGTAAGACAGCATGCGGGAGAATGACCTTACAGACTAACAGTTAGGGCACATGGACATGGAGTGATCTAGGCTCCAGTTCCTACTAAAAAAGAATAATGAATGTGGAATACTTTACTTTTCACTGTAGTTAGAAATGAAATACAGGTTCCATTTCATCCCAGGTAAGTTGCCCTAACCACTATTCTAGTCTTGCCCTCTCACACAAAATTGAAAGCTATGCAAAGCAAATCACCATTAACAAGGATTAACTGACTACAGAATGCCATATGGCCTACTGACTACAGCCTTTAACTTACAAGGATTTTGGAGCCTTTGGACATGCCATTCCTGATTTTTTATGCTTTTTTCAGTTTCCTTGCCAGTCAGAAGAATGAATAAGCTTTTATTTATGCTTTCACAATGGTATGAAGCATCAGTACTAAGCACTTCATGTAGTGAATACATCTTCAATTTTAATTAAAAAGTTAGTTTGAAAGCAGTTTCTGTACTTAAAAACAAGTTTGTGTCACTGTATAGAACCAAAAACTCAATATTACTCTGAATGATAAGTTCCACAGGCAGTGCAATTTTGGCTGGGTTCATGAAGAGATCACTTTCCACAATCAACATAGCACTGCCTGCAGAACCCTTGGTATAGGCACTGGCAGAAAGTGCAGCAGGGTGGTACAAGGGAGCTTGTGCAGCTTGAGCAACAAGTTTTCTTTTGTTGACAGGGCCTAGTTACCACAGCAAATCCTGCTGTATTTAATGTAGCAAAAGTTCAAGGAGTACAGGCATAGCCTCAGTTTACTTAGATTCCTCTGGCAGGAGGATTAACCTTCCTAGATGCAGCAAAGTAATTCTTCAGTCATATATCAGAACATTAATATATATTAGAATATTAATTCTAGATGGTATGCAGTTACAGGACTGATTCCTTGGTCTGGTCAGTCTGTGCTTGGTGCGAAGGAAATAAGTGGATTTAAAATCAACTTTGCAGTCTGGACCCTGGGCTGGTCTTCATCACTTCTAATGGCTGTGGGAGAAGCCACATAAGTACATGCACGCATTTTCATCTAGCCCAGGTAAGACATTGTTAAAAAACTGTTATCTATGCAGTTTTCAAAAACAGACAGTTGTATAATGTTGAACAAGGACCATGATGTAGCCAGTATCTTGCAAGTGAAGGTGCTTAATGTGCATTCAAAGAACTGCTGTTAAGTGGAGCATTTAGCACATCTTTGCTGTTCCTAATTTTTTCAGCTATAAACAAATCTAGGCAATAAACATAATCATTTCTACAGCCAACAACAAGCCTTTCCCCACACACTACAGGGGAAGAGAATACCTCTCCTGGGAGTTTATAGATACCCTCTACCATGCCACTCTTTGCATTCAGGAGCCACACGTTGCCATCTGTAGACACTGCTGCCAGGAACGCTTCCCTCTCCAAGTCATGACTATGGAAAACAAATGGAGTTGCGTATACACTTGAAGTGGTTTTAAATTTCCACAGTAAATTACCTTCCATATTACAGCTGTAGATAAAGCAGTCATGGGAGCCAAAAAATATTTCTTGCTTAGTTAAGCTTGAGATGCATGGGGATGAAAAGATTGGTCCATTGGTGGAAAACTGCCAAACCTACAAAACAGCATTAAAAAAAATGAATATTCCATTACTGAAGGCTGTACATGTTGCCAACAATACATCTTTAACTTCTACAGACAGGGTGTTGACCAAAGAGGGTAAATGTATGGATTCATTTTGTTTCAGAGCATAGTGAGAACACAAAGCTAGGTAATACTTACCACATCTATACACCAAGCAACAAAATATACAGAAAATGCCCAAAGACTGACCTATAAATCAACTGCCTGCATGGAGGTAGCTGTAAGGAAACATAACCAATACTTTAAGACTATTAAAGCTGGCAGAGCCTTTGTAAAACATCTGTTATACTAACATCTTAGTGCCTCCACATCTCCCATCAGCCATACAGCAAATCTCTCTTCTCATTTTGTTGGTGCTGTGCAGACTCTTAACCTCCATTTCAGAATACAAGCAGCACCTTTTACTACAAAGACGATGCTTATGAATTGTGAGGCAGACTGTGGTTAGAAAATGCAGCAGCTCAGAGAGTGTTAACAACAAGTGAAACGTGAGATACAATAATCACTGGGACAATAAAAGTCTTCCCACTGCAGCTAAGAAAACCTGACATGTATTTGTTGTGGCCAGGATCTTTTATCAGGGGAAATGGCAAAGTAGGAGTTATGTACACACTAACACAAGTATGTCTGCTACAATAGGAACATATTGACTGACAATACTATAAACATTTTAGTGAAACCAATTCTAAGCAGCATGGTATCTTTACTGAATACACCTGAAAGAATCAACATGACTTAAAAGCACTACTGCTTTAAATCCTGCTGTGTCCATGACATCTTCCAGCTGAACTGAAATCAAAATCAAGTACCCCTCCTAACACCACAGTTATTCAATACCCATGCTAAAATATCTGTATGTGAACTAAGATCCTCAGGAATTTATATCTGCATTATGAATGATGAGTCCAGGGCTTCTGGGCCTATTTCTTGCTGTGCCTCTGAGCTCGTGGATAAACTTGGCTAAACTTCTTGCTTTCTCTGTATTCCAATTAGCTGTTCTGCAAAATGAGTACACAGTGACTCACATGGCAGGTGTCAGAGCTACTGTATGTTTATCACTGAATCCTCAAGACAACTGTTACATAACTAAGTTTTATTAATAAAAAAGCTAATCCAAAATTGTGATGAAAGCAAGAAATAGCACCACTAAATAAATCAGCAAAGGCTTTTTACCTTTTCACCAGAGTGACTAAAGCAGTACAGATTTCCATCCACACATCCAACACAGACGTACTGCACACTGCAGTGTGGGGAAGAGAAGAGAGGTTTTCCACAGGAGCTTTTCCAGATTTTACTCCCCGTGTCCTGTGAATGACAAAGTGTAATACACGTAGCTTGATCCAAAATGCTGTGCAAACCTAAAAGGCAAATCATTGCTCTTGTAACTGGGCTGGGACTGGGAATATTCGCAAGAGAAAAGAGGGTTCAAGGAAGCAGCTGATCCCTGAGAAGAGGTTTGGATGCTTTTGGGGAAGTTTATCATGGTTGATGGGTAGGTGCCAAAAATGGTGAAGGGCTGGTTTTGGAGGGCTTCATGTGGGTGGATGATGGATTGCAGGGCCTGTTGCAAATGGTGGCAAAGCGGAGAGACCCACTATGATACGGGGGTGCTAGAGTTGAGACAACAGGAGAAATGAAAGAATTTTTCTTTTTTTAATGTCTTGCTCAAGTCATTTTTCAAATTTTTCTTCAGCCATTTGGACAAAACCAAGCAGTCCCCTTCACACCCAATGGTTTAACAGATATCTCCCAAATCTCTATTTCTTGTCCTGAGTACTACTCCCAGAAGTTAACTCCTTGCAGAGTTAACCAGAAATTAACTCCTTGTAGGCCACACTTTGCCCAACATGTGGTCTTGGGCAAGCAGCAAGGCCCTCTGCTTCTTATGTTTCTATGCTCAAAATGGGGGTGGTAATATTGATCTCCTTCTCAACAGAAATGAGATTCTTAAATGAAAATGACTGTCATGATACAGTAGGGCCGTCCAACTTTTAACCAGCTGGCGGTTACACACCACATGGGCTGCTCAACCACAAGCCACAGGCACTCCCATGCTGCACTGTGCTGCTTAAGCACCACAGTCCCCACCCTCAAATCCTTGAATGTGTGCTCCCTTGGTACCTTGGGCTGTGCTGCACCACCCACCCCCTGTGGTGGAAGCAGAAGCCAAAGGAAGGAGTGATGGGAGGAGCTACAGTCAGTTGAAGCCCAAAAACAAGAAGTTAACTCCTTGCAGAGTGCACACAACTGAGTGGTTGCAAGTTAGACAGTCCTGCTATAAGGCATGACCTTGCAGTTCTTACTAAAGCAAAACTACTCCGAACTACAGAAGGTCTCTTGGCTGAATAAGATGCTTAGGTTTGGGACCAGATATAGCAGGAAAAGTACATACTGGATTTACAGCCAGTAAACATCCTCTTAGTGTAGCAATATACAAGTGATGTGGCAACAGGCTTAGACAAGGAGAAGCAAACACAGCTCCACCCTCACAGTGCAACTTCCAGATACACTCCTTTTTCTGTCAACAGAAGAAAAATATAAATAAGAAGTTATACAATCTGATAACTGGGAGTTAAAAGGTCAGGATGGTATTTCCGAGAGCTCTCAAATGTAAATGTTCTCTCAAAAAGTAGGTTTATTTAGGAAATACTACTTAAGGGAATACTACTATTCATCATCACTTGCTGAGAAGAAAAGTAAGAGTTTCTTCTCCCACAGAGCTAAATATTGGAAACTCAGCAATTACATATGCAATATACTTACAATATTACTTTCTTGCTCCCCGAACACACACTTAAAGAAGTCTACACCATCTCAAACTGTGGGACTATTATAAGTTGCTAACACAGGGTGTGCACAGTCTAGTCTTGAATTAAGGAGGTTGGGAAAATTTAGTGACAGTGCTGTTGCTCTGACCCAATGTTAGCAACACTGGGAGCACATTATGGAAGACTGCCAGAAGTGTTTTACTATCATGTTATCTAACCCCACTTCAAGGCAGCAATTTTAGCTCACCGTTTAGAGGATAGGTGGCAGGTGGTTGCCCACTTATGTTAGTGCTCTCGTGGTTGCTAATTCTATAGACTTTCAGCTGGTGTTACTTTAGATCAGGCCTAGAACAGACAGTTTACATTGAAAGTTAGTTAAAAGTGACTTCTTACATAAATATCCAAAGCATATACATGCTGATCATGTGATCCAACGTAGACTAGTCCAGTAGAAGGATCTAGAGCTGCAGAGCTTTTCACAGCATCCTCAGTCGTAAACACCCAGTGTGTTTCCCCATTATTGCTTCTAAGCACATACACTAAACCATTGTAACCTCCTGTATAAAATGAAATGTAATAGGGGGAGGGGGAGAAAAGTATTTGGATCAGTTGCACCTGCAATATTGGTGGTGAAAAAAATAGGTTGACTTATCACTATATTTCCTAGCTTTTTTCAGTATTCAAGCTTTTGCCAACGTTATTACCATACAGGTGCAATTAATATTAACTGCACACTTCATTCATTCCAAATCAAGTTTAAAGCTATGCCTTTTTCACTGCTCTTTCAATGTTATTACTGTGAAATTTGTTAGAGGAAAGCGTGAGATATTAAACATGGAGGAGGAAGGCATGTTAATTAAATTACTAATATTCTCATCTATGCTTTTGGAAATAAAGACATAGAGACTTACTATGTTCAGTTTTGCCTAATAAACTCCAAGATACAATTCCAGCAACTATTTAGTTCCTAATACTACATCAGCAGATTTCTGTTACCTTCAGGCTAAACAGAAATCAATCAACACACTTATCTAATGACTAGTCACTTGTTTTGTGTAGAACTCAAGGCTAATTACACTTTTTAGACTTTAGAACTTAGAAATATACACATATTGGGGTGAACACATTTGTTAGAAAGATAACAGTATTTAATTACTCTGTCTTCACCTGATCAGATGATAAAAGTCCCCCCCTTGTTTTCAATAGATTAGTAATAAGTGACAAATGAAAAATATGCAAGGCAGTTATAGCAACCTGGACATACAGCAACAACAAATTGCTTTCATATAGCAATTCAGACACCATACACCAGTGGAACAGAATATGAATCTACCAATACAAGTACCCAAAACTTGCTTTTTTAATGGATTATTTTTCAAAGAACTTAACTGGCTGAGTCATCAAAAACCTGTGTGCCATTTTTAAGCTCTTTAAAAAGAAAGATGCATCATGCTTCTTAAGCAGCCCAATAGTCAAATGCTAATTAAACCCTATAAAAATACCTGTACTTGTTAACAGTTATCAGTACAGACCAATCAAGAAAAAGAACAAATCAACTGATGCCAATATTGGCACCAAAAAAAAAAGGAATGAACTTAATTATGATCCATTAAGCTGCCCTCCAATAATTCATTTCTGAAACTACTTCCTCCTTGTGTTCTCATTTATTTTCTGTAGTCAAGCTTTTGACTGAGGGGAAGAAAAGAGAGCTGATACTTACATACTGACAGAGATTAAATAAACTCTTAAAAATATTTAAATTCTAAAAGAGAAAAAGGATTAAAAATAGGAAGATTAAAATACGTACCAACAACAATGAAACTGCCACACTTTGACACACATGCAGAGGATTCAATGCGGTCTCCAAGGATTCTCTCCCATTTGATTTTTCCTGAGTCTAGATCAATTGCTTGCATTGTGTGAGAATGAGACCCAATATATACAGTAGCAGACATATCATCTGTCGCTGGTACTATAACCAATGGTGAGGCATCTACACATTTGCCAGTACTAGTTGTCCATCTTACACCTATTAGAAACTTAGCTATTGGTATAGAATTGTCTTTTTCAAGAGATCCTTGTGCAGGACCCATTTCATCTGCTTTGCTGACATTTGTTGGATCACTCCGCCTCTCTTCAGTTTTCATTATATTAGAAATTACAGGAGGTGAAGACAATGGTGATTGTCTTAATTTGGTTCTTGCCTGTCTCATATTACCTGGATTTATAAAAGACTTGGAGCAGTTCACACAGAAGATATGACTTCCTCGACTTAATGCAACAAATGAAATCAAACCTGCAGCAACAGTAACAGACCCTCCAGATTTAATGTTCACATGTTCTTCACGAGCCTCCTCTCCACTGCTGTCATTCAGTTTTCTCTTCATAGAGGTGTTAGGATTTTTAAGTTGGTCCTCACTTGGAAACACAGTTTTCAGAACAAGCCTGTAAACCTCAGCAACAGAACTGCTAAGAATGACTTCAAGGAGCCCAGGTATGGCCTTGCCTACCAGATTCTCAATTTCATCATGAAACCGTAGCAATTTTATAGAGTCTCCACCACTGTACAGGAACACTGAGTCTTTGGAAATGCTGAAAGGCTCATCTGGTAGACTTAGAATGGACTAGAGAAGAAGAGAAAATAATCTGTAAGGTACATGTACAGGCACTAGAAGATTGGAGCAGGGAGCCTGTCAGATGCTCAGAACTCCCACTGAAGGTAACAGGAACTAAAAGTGCTCAGCAACTTGTGGGATCATTGCTGCTTTTTTATTTATTTATTTTAATTTGGGCCAGTCAAGCCCTATGGGCACACATCAATTTCAGTAATACTAACTGAATTTTATGTTCCAATTTTGCCCCCCACTCTTTTGCCATAAGAATGGTCTTATAAACATGTATTCATCATAGGAATCAATATACAGCAAAACCAGGCAGTTCAAGACAGCATCCCATCTATTTAACAAAGAAAATAAATTGAGCTTTCCAGTTCATAAAAAGGAACCTAGTACATAAATTCTAGTTATATGGTAGCTGCTTTGTTGAAAATCTCCATGCCCCAATTACTAGCTCCTTTTAGGGATGTCTAGTTTAGTATGGGGGGAAGCATTCAGAAACTGCTGACATACTGTGTGTCAATAATTCATCCTATATACACTGTTTACCACCATTACAGTCTGCAACTTCACTTTATGGGGAAAAAAATAAATGACTCCCTCCTGGCTCTTACAAAGAAGCTGTATTTAAGTTCTAACTGAAGAGATGGAGCACCAATGCTTAATGTAGGTATAGAAGAATATTCTGTTGCATTAGTCACACTTATTAAAACTGTTTAATTCCTGACACATATATAATGATCCACTTGCAGTGATAAAAAGGTCACTTAAAATACTACCTTCCATAAATGCTGCAATCTTTCCCACAATTCCTCTGCTCCATTCAGCTTATTGTCATGCCTTATGGAGTTCAGATGGGCACTGTAAATCTTGTTCAGTTCAGACGTATTAATTTTACCTTCACACAGAACAAAAAAGAAAGTACTTTTTCATTACTTTTTTAAAAGTTTATATTTCCAGATGCATGCTGTGATCCAAATACTCATCTCTGTTTCAGACTAGACTTTTTTTTATTTGTACCCCTACTTTTTAAACTGATTGACTTCATCCACACAAAATGTGATCTCTCTCTGGAAGAATGCACCTTATGACACATGCATAGCATTGCAAACACATATACCATGCCCGCTTCTTCCCTAACTAAAGACAGCTGTTTCACCACTAATTTAACAGGCAGGGGGACTGGCTGAGAAAAGAAATCTATGCATTTTTAATAGAAAATTACTTCTATTGCTACTATTCAGTTCCAAAGAATATAAGGATTAAAATACACATTATACAAGAATACAGTAAGAGTAAGATGTTGCAGAACTAGCCGTAGATAGCAGCAACAGTTATTACTAAGGGTCATATTAGAGCACAAAACAATAACATAAGAATTAATAGTGCATGCACTAGCTATCATTTCCTATTTTGGTCAAGATCTGGGAATAAATAAAAAGAGAGAGACATAATTAGCTTTTATGCAATAGTTAAACTGAACTGAGAGGTGTGTATCAGCCTTTGAACTAAAGGGCATATGTCAAACCATTTCAATTACCATGTAATGTCAACGGCAAAGCTTCAATCAGCACAAGCTCATCTGGGACTGCATGAACTGGGAGACATTTTTGGAGTTCTTTAAAAGCATCTTCTTCTGCTAAATTGTCTTTGGGTACAACAAACAGGACTAATTTTTCCTGCTGATACCATATTACTGCACAGGCTTCCACCTGACAAAGACTTTCAGCAGCCTGCAATACAAGAATATTAAGTCTTATTTATTCTAAAGGGCAGTAAAAAGGCACAACAAATAAAAAAAGAAAGCATTATTTAATTTATGTTTTGTTACTGGCAGCTACTGCAACTGAACCGCAAGTCATAAAAGTCCCACTATCCTTCCACCATTTTTTGAAGTTATACAATAATTTAGCTCATGAGAACTGTCAGGTGTCAGTACTGGCAAATAAATATGTTTAAATCCATAGAACAACTATTACAGTTAGTGGCAGAGCAAACAACTCAATGACCTATACCAACATACCACAAGAACAATGCAGGAGAAACAGTGATAAAATTCACACTGAACATTCATTCCTCCCAAGGATTGCATGGGAGAGGCCTATGTGCTACCAAAGACCTCAAGAATTATGCTGTCTGAAGTTTTCTAACTCCTGATAGGGACACACATGGTGGCAGTCTATGGGTAATCTCAGCTTTTCCCATAGGAATGCTCATTGTGGAACTAAACTGAAACCCACATACTCATCAATAAAGAGTCATCATATGGAAACAACTTTACTCTACCTGGGCTAGAGTCTAAACTGAATAACCCAAGGGATAGATAAAAGCTTAGCCCATTTGACAGTAACCAATCTTAAATGTATGATTCAGTATGTACTGCTTTAGCTAGACAGAGAGTCAGGCTAAAGACACGCTATCATCCTTCAATTTGAACACCACTATAATATATACCTAAACTAGGCCCTCAACATCAAATGCGCAGGTACGACTATGTGAACCAAGAACACAATATGAGACATAGCTCAGCAGCTATCCTGAAGAAAAACATTGATTTTAGATGGAAATGCATTCTACTGAAAAAAAAATTTAAAATGGATCCTGCGGAACAAATTCTGCCTTCAATTACAACTACAATGATAGCAAGAACTTAGGAGTGGAAGCCAAAGTTAAAGCATGTTGTATGGAGGGACAAGACAAGGTGGGAAGGGAACAGAGACACCAAGAGCCACATGTGCTAAGCCAGTCACTTAGATATGTATGTAGTTGCTAAGAGACTAAAGTTACTGTAAATGTCCTGTACTCAAATTAATGTGCCTCCATTACAAATATTAAAAATGTACAATTCAACTGATCCAAAAATTTCACCAGTTATAACTAACAGTAGGATTTGGTCCACAGAACCATAGAAAATTAGGGATGGAAGGAACCTCAGAAGGTCATCTAGTTCAACCCCCTGCTCAAATCAGGACCAACTACATCATCCCAGCCAAAGCTTTGTCTAGCCGGATCTTCAAAACCTCCAAGGATAGAGCTTCCACCACCTCTCTGGGTAACCTGTTCCAGTGTTTTACTACCCTCCTAGTAAGAAAATTCTTTGTAATATTCAACCTAAACTTCCCTTGCTGCAACTTGAGACTGTTGCTCCTTATTCTGTCATCCGCCACCACTTAAAACAGCCTAATTCCATCCTCTTCAGGTAGTTGAAGGCTGCTATTAAATCCCCTCTCAGTCTCCTTTTCTCCAGGCTAAATAAGCCCAGTTCCCTCAGTCTTACCCTCTGCCCAGCCAGTCAGCCCCAGCCTGTACTGGTGCATGGGATTGTTACGTGTTAAGTGCAGAACTTTGCTCTTGTCCTTGTTGAACCTCATAAGATTAATTTTGGCCCAATCCTCCAATTTGTCTACGTCACTCTGAATCTTGCCCTACCCTTCTGCGTTATCTACTACTCCTCCCAGCTTGGTGTCATCTGCAAACTTGCTGACAGTACATTCTGTGCCATCGTCCAGGTTGCTGATGAATACACTGAACAAAACTGGCCCCAGGACTCATCTCTGGGGCACTCCACTTGATACTGGCTGCCAACTAGACATCAAGCCATTGAGTGCTACCATTTGAGCCTGATGCTTCAGCCGGTTTTCTATTCACCTTACACAGTCCATGCATTCAACCTGTACTTCCTTAGCCTTCCTGTGAGAATGTTGTGGAAGACTGTATCAAAAGCCTTGCTAAAATCAAGGTATATCACATCCACCAGTCTCTCTGCACCCACAGAGTCAGTCACCTTGTCAGAGAAGGCAAACAGGTTGGTTAGGCATGACATGCTCCTGGTGTATCCATTTTAACTGTCTTCAAGCAACTTCTCCTCCTAGCACTTAGAAATGGATTCCTTGAGGAGCTGCTCAATGATTTTTCCAGGACTGAGGTGAGGCTGGCTGGTCTGTAGTTCCCTGGATACTCCTTTTTCCCTTTCTTAAATATGGGCACTATGTTTGCCCTTTTCCAATCATCCGGGACCTCTCCTGATCACCATGAGTTTTCAAAGATAACGGCCTATGGCTGCAATCATACCAGCCAACTCCCTCAGCACCCTCAGGTGCATCCCTATAGCCCCATGGACTTGTTTATGTTTAAACAGTTCCTAACCTGTTTTTTCGCCACTGTTGGCTGCTCACCTCCTCCCCAACCTGGGCTGCCTGGTGCACTAGTCTGGGAGCTGACCTTGCCTGTGAAGAAAGCATTGATTACTACTTCAGCCTTTTCTGCATCCTCTGTTACAAGGTTGCTTCCCCTATCCAGTAAGGGAAGCACACTTTCCCTGATCCTCCTCTTGCTACCAACATACTTGTAGAAACCCTTCTTGTCCTTTGTTAGCTGCAACTCCAATTGCGCTTTGGTCTTCCTACTTTATCCCTGCAAGCCCAAGTAATGCTTTTATACTCCTTCCTAGTTGTTTGTCCAAGTTTCCACTTCTTATAAGCTTCCTTTTTGCGACTTAGTTTACTGAAGAGCTCCTGCAAAGCCAAGCTGATCTTCTGCCATACTTGCTAGTCTTTCTGCATGTCGAGATGGTTTGTTCCTGCACCCTCAAGTAAGTCTTCTTTAAAGTACAGCCAGCTCTCCTGGACTCTTCTCCTCCTCAAATCGGCTTCCCAGAGGACCCTGCCCATGAGTTCCCAGAGTGAATCAGAGTCTGCTTTTCTGAAGTCCAGGTTCCTTACGATGCTGCTCTCCATCCTTCCTTTCCTCAGGATCCTTAATTCAATTGTTTCACGGTCACTGTTACCCAAGTTGCCATCCATTACTACATTCCCCACCAATCCTTCCCTATTTATGAGCAGCAGGTCAAGAAGAGCACAGCACCTAGTTGACTGTTCCAGCAGTTGCACAAAGTTGTCCCCAACACTCTCCAAAAACTTTCAGGATTGCTTGGGCACTGGTGTACTGCCCTCCCAGCAGATACCAGGGCAACTGATGTCCCTCATGAGAACCAGGACTTGTGCCTGGGAAACTTCCACTAGCTGTGTGAAGAAACCTTCATCCACAACTTCCTCCTGGTCTGGTGGTCTACAACAGATCCCCACCACAGCATCACCCTTGTTGCTCTCTAACACAGAGACTTTCATCAACAGGGCTATCTAGTTTCATACTGGGGCTCTGAGTAATCATATGGCTCTTTTACATAAAACGCAACTCCTCCTCCTCTTCCTTGCCTGTCCTTCCTGAACAGTTCGTACTCATCCATGACAGTGCTCCAGTCATACAAGCTATCCCATCAAGTCTGTTACTCCAATCACATCATAGTTTCATAACTGTGCAAGGACTCTCAATTGTTCCTGCTTGTTTCCCTGACTCCGTGCATTTACGTACAGGCACCTGAGGTAAATAGTCAATTGCCCTGATTTCTCAGGAAGTATGACAGCACCTCCCCTGTTGCCCCGTCCCGCTTGCTCTTCTTCCAGGTCTCCCACTTTGCCTATCTCAAGGCTTTAGCCTCCATCCCACAGTGAACCTAGTTGAAATCCCTCCTCGCTAAGTTAGCGAGCCTGTCTGCAAAGATGCTCTTCCCTCTCTTCGTGAGGTGGATTTCATTTCTTCCGAGCAATCCTTCTTCTTGGAAGAACATCCCATGGCCAAAGAAGCCAAATCCCTGCTGGCAACACCATCTGTACAGCCAGGTATTGATTTGCAGCATGCACCTGTTCCTGCCCGGGCCCTTTCCCTTGACTGGAAGGATTAAAGAGAACACAACCTGAGCTCCATACCCCCTCACTCTTGCACCCAAAGCCCTGTAGTCACTTTTGATCTGCTCAGGGTCTCCCCTGGCAGTATCATTAGTGCCCATGTGGATGAGCAGCATGGGGTAGTAGTCAGAGGGCCAGATGAGTCTTGGTAATCCCTCAGTAACATCTCAGATCCGGGCTCCAGGCAAGCAGCAGACTTCCCAAGACAACAGGGCAAGTCGGCAGATGGCTCCCTCCATTCCCTGCAAAAGGGTGTCTCCAACCACCACCATCTGTTGCTTATTCTTGGTGGCAGCTGTCTCGATCCTTCCCACCTTGGTAAGGCTTCCACATTCACTAAAAACCCGTCAGTAAGCTATTTTAATATTTATTAAGCAGATTTTGTGTCCAAGTATTTCTAACCCTCATCTCATTGGACCTTCCCCCAACAAATGTTAAAATGTGTTTTATTATTAAAAAACTCACTAAGTATACCCTCTCTTCTCTTAGCTGGAAATAAGCTCCTGTTTACATTTAGACACAGAGATGGCATATTCATGCATTCAGGGCAGGTTCTAGTTCCCCCAAAGAATCTTAGTCTCCAGAGTTCTTTTCAAAGGGTCATAGGAAGGAGAACCAACTTTCATGTTGATAAAGAATACATCTGTCTGCCTCATTGATTTTCTAGCCAAACATTGCTTTGATGTAACACACTTGAGAGCAATGGAGTTGTACTTGCTATCTAAACAGCTTGAATATGTCCTGCTGCTCTGTATTATATCTTATCTCCTTTTCAGGAATACAGCACTTGAGGAAGGACTGGGCCACTCAATCTAATCCCTGCATTTGAAACCATGCACCCCAAAGCTCCTCCAATCACAACTGTTAAACTTCACAACTATCATAAGGCACAAAATCAAATATACCAAGATCATCCCACAGCAGTGATTCTCAATCTCCTGGCACACCTTTGTAACTCTTTGTGATTTAAGTGGCACTCCTCTTCAGTAACTAATTTATTTATTGCAGCACTTAACTAATGGCACAGGTACAGAGGGCACAGAGGAGTGTGCATTTGGCTCCTTGCAGAGCAGGAAGACAAGGACCAAGGATAATTATAAGCTAACCTCCCTGCACTGGAGCCAGGCATGGACAAGCCTGTGTTTAGCTTCACGAACTGGGGAGGTAAGCTTATCTCATTACATAGAGGCCGGGGGGGGGGGGAGCAAATACTTATCTCCCAACACCCCAGAGCACCCTCAAAAGGATTTTGCAGCACCCCTGTTGAGAACTATTGTCCTACAGCAAGCCACAGGTAAAACCAAAGAAGACGACAACACTTCCAATGTCCTGCTACTACAGTGATAGAAGAGTAATTGGTTAACTTACGTTAATTAATCAGGGGATCTTTAAAGAGGATCATGCTCCAGGCTACAGAGGGAGGAACCTCCACCTCACCATACTTATATGACAGAGAATGAAAATCCCTTCATGACCCAAGTTTTGGTAAATGGTATGACCCTGAGCAAAAGAGCAAGACCCTCTACCCAAGAACCTCTGAGTTTTCAAATACCAGCAGGAACATGTATGAACCCAGTCAAAAAATCCTAGCTTTAACTGTGGCCAATATCCAAATGATTCAGAAGTAGGTGAAACCTCTCTCCTGGCCTTGAAAAACAATTTGCAAAAGCCCTGAAGAATGGAACTGCCAAATGCCTACTGCTCTACAATGTTACCACTATACCTCAGTGTACATGATTTCACATATCACACACGCTTACTATCATCCAAAACTCCTACCATGTTATCTTTTCTATAAACACATGTATTACAATCTTCAAGTGATTCGGGTTGGTTTAGAAGATCCTTCCAAAATTTCACTTTTCTGATTTCCCATCTAAATGTATCCATAGCCATGTTGTAACTATTTGATCATGTGTCAAGTGTTATTTCTTCAGTCTGAATAGCTCTTCTCCCCTCCTTAACTTTTTGTTAAACTAAACAAGCTCAGCTCTAACCTTCTTCCATAAGAAAGTCTCCATTCCCTTAACCTTCTTAGTAGTCTTTCTTTGAACCCATTTCAGTTATGTAAATCCTTGATTAATCAAGCCTGCTCCGATGTGGTGGATCTGCAGTGTGTTGCTGGAAAAAAAAGTATGTGCATAAATGCCTTAGGAGTCCTGTCGTTCACTCCTGCATTGTAATTATTAGGGTACCTTTTCAGCACTTCATAATTTTTCAATTGTCAAATAACCTCTATGCAGTTTTGGCACTTAATTGCATAAAATACATATATAACAGAAAAAGAAATTTCAAATCAGGTCAGCACTAAAATACTCTTATTTAGGCAACTAAATCATGTGACAAGGTTTTCTAAAATGCACAGCACCCAAACGAAAGCTGATGCATGCTGAGTAAAACCTAGCCCTGAAGTTCAACTCAGTCACTAGCACTTAGTTGCTGATGCACAAACAACTGTAATTTTGTATACACAGTGACTAGTTTTTCATCTCTTCTGTGCCTTATTACAAATGTTGCATGCACCACACCTGTTGAATACAGTCAATATTAAGACGTTTGCCATGACGTTTAATCTGGCTGTCCTTCCGCCCCAGGAAAAACATCTCTGCACCTTTCACTCTCACAAAGTCTCCGGTTTCTCTCATTGTACCCAAAGGAACAGTGACTTCATCATCAAGAAAGCAAATCCGTTCTTTACCACCTGCAGAAAAAAGATTTTGACTATATATATATTCAACATTAAAACAGTATAAATATGAAATTATGATGGCACTCATATTTCATGAAGTTGGAAGTATCAAAAAGACTTAGCAAGGAAATAGTAACACTTCGCTTAATAAGGAAAGGCAATAACTATTGGAACTAAACTTCTGAAAGCCAAATGGGTGCTACAATTAATTCAACTGGCGCCATAAAGTGATTTCTATACGTATGATGCCAAATGGAAGGAGGAATAAAACATTAAAATAAAATTGCTTTGTACTAATTTATTGTCCATTAATTTGGATTCTCTAAATCTGCCTACTCTCTTAGACACGTGGTAGTCACTGGTAACCCGTGTGGCCCACGCCATTACAGGGTGTAATGGCAGTCTGCAGAGCAGCTCTCTGAAGTCCAACTTAGTTTTTTTGTTTTTTTTTAGGAGTATCAGAATTTTTGTTTCTTGGGCTTTAATTGAGCAGAACTAGGCAGATCTCTGCTGACACAGCCTCTGGAGTTTAGATTTTCTTACCACTGAAGAATGTGTGATACTACTGAAGATAAAAAAATTTAAAAAGTACAATAGCTTTAAACCCATATATTAGTACCCAATTGTATGAAACAAAAATTATGAGTAGAAGCAGATTTTCTTTTACAAAAATTAATCAGTAGCTAACCTAATGCTCTGTTTAAATATTGTGTAACCTATATACTATTTTCCTTCAGGGCATTATTGGACATGAAATATTTTCTCCAATAATAAATTATTTCACTGCACATTTTAAGAGTATTTTGTTACAAAGGCAATCTCCCTCTAGAAAACAAAATTCAAAGCATGTGCAAGATGGTTCTCCAAACCCAATCAATTAAGAATAATAACAAATAGAAAATTACCTATAAATACTTGACCCTCGCCTTCTAGAACTGTAGAACCACAAGCATCTTTGACCTCAACTGTTGTTCCCAGCAGCGGTGATCCCAGTGGTACAGAGGAATCAGCTCTAAATATATTTAAAAAGATGAATAAAATAAAATACAAGTTTTTTTTCCTTTGAACAGGGAAAAAAAAAACAGAACAGGGTACAGACATACCAGTAAAAAGCTCCATGTTACAGTTAACAAACAAACCACCAGCATCTTTCTACAGAGGTTCCACTTTACATGATTAGACAGGTTTTTTTTAACCTGCAACCACTACTGAGAACAAGTTTCATTAATATTTACCAAAAATGCAGCTGGTGATTACTTCTGGGACACAGCATATTTTCTTTTTCAAATGAAAATAAAACATTGTCAGACACTGAAAAGCTTTAATGTGAAAGGCGACAAGGAGACTCCACTTAGCTTATTCCTCACAATGTTACCCCAGGCTTCTACCTAGCCATCCTCCTTCAACTCCTTGCCACTTCCTGACTGCAATTCTGATCCAAATTAAACTCTTGCTGACTAAAAAAAAAGCAGCTCCTAAAAGCAGCAGTGTACCTTTGCCCCAAACAAGCACATCCTCCTACTCCCTTGCTCCTATTCTGCTGCAGCAATATGCAACTTGGTGACTGTGTTCAAAGTTTAACTCAAATAAATGAGAGAAGAAATCTTAAAGATTCAACATTTCCTCTCTTACAATTTATACTCTAAAGGTGATTTTTTTCTGTTTCTACCAAGTCATGTATACACATCATAAAACCGCAACAAAGGATCCAGACTTCCTTCCCCTTTGCAATTCACCTTTAAATAACTTGGGGTTGGATTCTTAGCTGTACCCAGAATGGGTAAAACACACATGAAGGCTACAGGGCTTGATCCTTGGCCTTCTTTTTCTTGGTCTCTTTTCTGCTTGTAAGCTCAGGCTGCATTAAATTTCACTGGTTGATTGTGAGCCAGTAAGACTAGAACACAGCATACACCAATCACACTCACAACACTGGTATCTGCAGGGATGCTATAGGAGCTTTTTAAGTCATTCTCTGTTATAGGTGGGAGCGCCTCATTGCAAAGGAGCATCAAAGATTTACCAGCCTTTGCACTGCTAGGGTAACATACAAAGACTTAGGGGTAAAATCTTGAAAGAAATTATAAATGTTCCTAATTTATGGATAGCTTCTTAAACAGTACTGAAAACTACTGGAGTTACCTCTGAAGCACAGGACTGTAGTAAAGCACTAAGAAATTCCTAAAGTACCTGGTCATGGATGGCAGGAATTGCAGGGAACTAATGGACTGTACATCTATTGGTACACTAAAACAGGAAGAAAACTATATCACAACTAAGAGATCAAGGAAGTCATTACCAATGAACTATATGTCACAATATACTGAGGATGTTACTTAATTATGTAATGCTAAACAACCATACTCCAATCAATTGGAGTTGGCTCTAATCAGTGCAGCTGTTACGTGTTCCATTGTATTTACTTATTCTTTACTATTGTGGGTGCTGTACTATAACAAAGGCAGATGGATTTGCCTCTAGGGAAAAACTTGTCAGGCTGTGTGCTCTCCTTGGCCACCTCCTGGCAAAGGAGCATCAATGCAGCTTGGAAGAGCTCTGTGTAAAGGGCTCTTTTGTCTTGAATTCTGCCTCAAATTAATCAGGATCACTTTAAATGAGATGTCTGTTTACAGGCCAGGTAACATCAATAGGACCATTAGCTGAATAGCAAGTTATTGTAAAATATGAGGAAAGGTAGAAGAACTGGACCCAACGCCTGTGTGTCTCACTGCATACCCATAAAGTGGAAATAAAATTGCTTTGCCTGCTTAGTAAAGCAGTTTGACTGATAAGCACTAAGTATTGTTGTCATAGCTCTTCACTGTATGTGAAAAACATGGGGTGAAAGGGGGAAACCTCATCTTGGATTCAAGTGTTGGCCTGGGGCTGGCCTGGCCCAGGCAGTGGCTATAGCTGTAGCTGCCAGACCTGTTGCTGCTGCTGCCTGGCTGGAGCTAGGATGGCTTGAGGTGGTTTGTCATGGGGGCATGGGGAATGTGGGGGAGACCATGCAGCAGCAGGGAAGCTGATCTGGGCCCACGGCCAGAGCTGAACCTGCAGTCACCACCTGCCCCAGGCCAGGCCCAGAGGTGCCACTGCTGGTATTGCCTGGCTAGGGCTGGGGCCAGGGCCAGAGCTGCAGCTACTGTGTACTCCATGCACAGAACCAAAGCCAGGGGCAGAGCCAACTCCAGGGGAGGGAAGGGAGGTGGGGAGGAGGGAAAGATTGGGGGGGGGGGTAAATGGGTATTTTGCATTGGTTTTTCACCAGCCCCAAGGGACCACCCTGCTCAACATGGTATGGGATGGCCAAGGTAAGGGAGAATTGTTACCCTACATCACCACAGACCATATAAAGGAACACCTTTAGAGGCTGGACACCTTCAAGTGAGCTGGTCCAGACAGTTTACACCCCAGGGTACTTAAGGAGCTGGCAGGGATCATAACCCAG
The DNA here is from genome assembly GCF_001723895.1 of Crocodylus porosus. Classification (NCBI taxonomy): domain Eukaryota; kingdom Metazoa; phylum Chordata; order Crocodylia; family Crocodylidae; genus Crocodylus; species Crocodylus porosus. The sequence goes on from NW_017728948.1 coordinate 55,140,503, forward strand.
CCACTGGCACAGATCTTCAAGAACTTGTGATGCTCAGGTGAAGTGCCCGAAGATTGGAAGATGGCCAATGTGGTCAAGGAAGGGAGCGAAGTAGATCCAGGGAACTACAGGCCTATCAGCCTGACTTTTATTTCAGGGAAGATCTTGGAAAAAAATTATCAAAGAGACTGTTCTTGACAAACTGGCTGATGGCAACATCCTGAGGGACACCCACCACAGGTGTGTTGCGAGTAGGTCTTACCTGAGCAATCTCAACTCCTACAACCAGGTGATATATCACCTGGACAAGGGAGAAAAGATTGACGTTACATATCTTGACTTTAAAAAAGCCTTTGATCTGGTGTCCCATGACTTCCTCATGGAAAAATTGGCTAACTGTGGCCTCGGCCACATCACAGTCCAATGGCTGGGGAACTGGCTCTGAAGTTGGACCCAGAGTGTGGTAATCAACGGAAGTAAATTATTGTGGTGCGCCATGACCAGTGGTGTCCCCCAAGGCTCTGTCCTTGGACCTATACACTTTAACATCTTTATTAACAATTTAGACATTGGTGTCAGAAATGGGCTGGCCAAGTTTGCCAATGACACCAAACTTTGGGGTAAAGTGTCCACACCTGAGGATAGGCTGGTGATCCAGGCCGACCTCGAAAGGCTCAGAAAATGGGCGGATGAAAACCTGATGACATTCAACACTGAAAAACGCAAGGTATGCCACATCGGGGAAAAAACCCGCAGCACGGTTATAGGCTTGGCAGTGCTATGCTTGCTAGCACCATGGCTGAAAGGAACTTGGGGGTTATGATTGACCACAAGATGAATATGAGCCACCAATGTGATATTGCAGCTGGTAAAGTGAGCAAAACTCTGGCTTGCATCCATAGATGCTTCTCAAGCAACTTCCAGGATGTCCTCCTCCCGCTGCATTCAGCCTTGGCAAGGCTGCAGCTGGAGTACTGCATCCAATTCTGGGCTCTACAATTTAAAAAAGATGTGGAAAAATTTGAGAGATTCCAGAGGAGAGCTATGCGTATGATCAGAGGGCAGGGGAACAGGCCCTATGATGAGAGGCTGAGCGCCATGGGACTCTTCAGCTTGGAAAAGCACAGGCTCAGGGGGGACCTAGTGGCTGCTCCTTAGTATATAAAGGGTGTACATCTGGATCTGGGGGAACGCCTGTTTGCCAGAGCACCTCAAGGGATGACATGGTCAAAAAGTCACAAACTCCTCCAAAACCATTTCTGGCTGGACATAAGGAAAAATTTCTTTACTGTCCAAGCCGTCAAGGCCTGGAATAGACTGCCTCCAGAGGAGGTGCAAGCACCTACTCTGGACAATTTTAAGAAACATTTGGACGTCTCTCTTGCTGGAATCCTTTGACCCCAGCTGACTTCCCGCCCCTGGGGCAGGGGGCTGGACTCTATCATCTTCCATGGTCCCTTCCAGCCCTAGTGTCTATGAAATCTACAAATGCCAGGAATAAGGTTGCCTGCTCCTCCACTGCTATTTTCCCCCACCACGGTGTGGGGGTCAAATTCAAGATGACCCTCCCAGTTATTAAATTCTATACATGGAAAATTATAACAAAGTTGTAACAAATTAAAACTAAGTTATAATTTTCCACGTCCAGAATCTAAATTATGGGGGGGGTCTTGAATTCAGGTAAACATGGTAGTAAACTCACTTACATTGTGAAAAGTGTGACCTTAGAAACTGACCCCAAAAAAATGTCAAGGATTACTACTATTTCTAAGGCTGTGTTCATCAGCAACTAATGAATGACTCAAGACCTTATCTCTGCACACATGCTATACCCACTGAGCTGCTTGACGCTATGACTGCCAAGAGCTTGTAGTTTTGGTTCAAAGCAGTCAGCTTTTTAACCACAAGTGCACCCAAAGTAGAAAACAGAACAATGAAATTTCTTACCGAAGATCAGAACTAAGAACCTCTTCGGGAACTTTGTAGCAAGTGGCCCAGCTTGACACTTCTGTAATGCCATAAAGATTGAAAATGTGTGTTTTGTTTTCCCTGTCCTTCCAGCTTCTCAAGACATCCAGTGCAGGAAATGATTCTCCACCAAGGGCTAAGACACGGAGTGAAGTGCTTGCAGACAACACACTTGACTTAATACACTGAGCTCCAAATTTTCTGAGAAATGTTGGTGTTGCCTGAGCAATATTTAGGAAAAAAACCCCAAAAAACATAAAGCAAAATTATCTGTTAAACGCATACATATTTGCTCTTAAGAAACTGCTGCAAGAGCCCAAGTGCTTCCTCCTTCACAACAAAAAGCAAAATGGATTCACAATTGCAATTATATCCATTTCCAAATGCTTAACACATTTGCAAGAGACTGGATTAGTTAGAACGAATGGAACAGGAACATCATGTTGAACAAAGTATAGTTATACATTGTTATCCCATCAGAAATTGGTTCTCTCTCTAAAGGTCAAACAGCAAAGTTAAGCAATATAGGTCTTACTCTTGCACTGGAATCCACTAATGCATACTGCTTCACCCATATAGAGATTCACTGATTTCCCTAGAATTCTGCAAAGAAGTAGGGTCTTGTTAATGAATACTAATGGCGAAACTAAGTAACATTTAAGATCAAGACTGATGAAAATGTGTCTAGGGTATGAACAAATGTACACTGTAAAGAGAAGGGAGAACTCAGAAAGGTTCATTAGCTGTTGTTTTTAGAATTAGTTTGCATAAACCTGAAGTGATACAAGTTTGCTAAATTGCCCTAACTTTGAGGCTGAATGAAGCAGAGTTAAAATGGAGCAGTCTTGTTAAAACTGTATAGCTATAGAATCATGCTGAGCTAACAGTCTCATTTTAACAACTTGTACGAGCATCCTTTGATATCAATATAATTGTTACACCTGTCTACACCCTCACTGCACCTTCCCTAACGCAAGAAGAAAATGCAGGCCTCCCTATCAACATTTAAGTAGAGGGATCTTGGAAACTTCTTCCTTGGGGGGAAAAATGGCAGCGTTTTAACAGACATTTATACAACGTTTTTCACCTCCAGATCTACAAGAGTTTTAACTTACACATGAACTGGGCAGATCTACTGATTTCTCTCTTGCTGGGTAATTTTCTTTAGTTACTACGAAAATCAGAGCTATTTAATATCCAACTGACCATTTAGTCTTTAGTGAATCTTAAGTGAAAATAAAGTGGGGGGGGGAGGAAGAGAGAGGGAGAAGCTATGTGTTCACTCATCTCAATTTTCCATAGTTTTTACTCAATCCATCCACGAAATTCAAAACCCTCCTAAGGAGGGCAGCTTCACAGTCAGTTAGACTAGGCACCATCAGAAAAAGTATTCTCTAACTAACCTCCTTAAGGCACTTTTACAATTTATTTCAACACGAGATTCTTACCTTCACAGATCAAGAAAGTGATTATAAAGGAAAATGTAAAGTGAAAAAACCTCTTAACCAACATCACTTGCTAAAATTGTCCAGCTGCTTGGGAATTTTATTTGCTAGTTAAGGATGGTCCTTCATGAAACAGGTCAGAGAAAAATTAATAAAAACAGCAGAGAAGCAAGAATGATCAAAATGTTTTAATATAACAGGAGAGATACCAAAACAACAGGATTGTGCTAACTCAAGCTACTGTAAACAGAACAAGATCTGGTAATTAACATTTTTAACTGCTGGATTCTTTTCTGTTGCAATTCACTGTTAAATAACCCTGAATTTATACCTACAGTCTCCAACTGCCTCCTTTTCACAAGGAGAAGAGGAAACTCTTCAAACAAGCATGCATCTCCAGGGGTAAAAAGGACATCATAAGGGTAGAATATGAAATTTAACAAATCTATTTAAAAATTAAAGAAAATACTCTTTCCCAAGTGAGGCCTAGCATATTTCACAATTACAGCATTATTTTTAAAAAGCCAATTACTTTATGGCAATACTTAGGACACTTACTAATCAGACTATAAACACTATCTCCTGTATATAAAATATATTCTGCTCTTACAGCTCTAAAAGATTTTTTTAAATGAATTTGCACCTCCTCACAAGAACAGAGAATTTGTAATTTGTTTCACTCACAATAGCTTTTGTATAGTGCCATTTGATACCACACTATCTAAAACAGAGGTTATTCAGTGAATAAGGATTCCATAGGCTCATGCTTTTTATATATGTATTTTAGAGGCAGATTACGTTTTGAGGCTATTCAAATTTAAATTACATAGGAGGAGATTTTAAAATATAATTATATCACAGGAAAAGAAACAAATGCAATTTTGGGATAGCAGTTGATAGTAAACAGCCATCCTGTTTCTTACTGTTGTAAAAGTGACAAGAACTGCCATGTTATAAAAGGCGCTACTGATGGGTTCCTTAGTTGCTTGCATTTCTGGCGATGGGGCTCCTCTCATGACTAAGGGTAATTTATGTGAGTACAAGTAGCATGATCAAGTTCACTGTCAAATGTCAAAGTGAAAATCAGAAAAAAGTTTTAAAAACTGTTAGCAGCTGCATGTCAGCCTTGTCTTCAGTTGTATCTCATCTGCCATATGGCAGCTCAGAACACTCCATCAAACTATAATTTTCAAAACTTCATGAGTCACAAAGAGGCTTGGCAACAAAGAGGATAGCAAAGACACAAAAATGGAGCTGATGCTATAGTGAACAATTCTGTCAGAACTTCAATATTGTTCCTATCCATTACCATGATAAAGCAGCACAGGCTAACAAAGGAGTAAGACATAAAAGGAGTAAGACACAAAAGACTTCTATCTCAGCAACACAAACTGCAAATGACCTACCTGCAATACTGTCACTCTGTGACGGTGAAAGAGAGCAATGGATAACTTCTGAGGCATCATTTTAATTGGGTTTGGTACTATAAGTAGAGAGGCTCCACTTGTCAGAGCAATGAACAGCTCAACTACAGATGGATCAAAAGTCAGGGGTGAGGCCAGGAACAGCACATCATCTTGTGTGATCTTAAATATGGATCTAAAATAATAAAAGTTAAGGATTAAAATCAGATGCATATTTTAAAGGTTGTCTGACACAACTTAACTAAAGAAGGGGCCTCAGTTGGAGTAGCCACCTCTTGGCCTACACTGATAAATTTTGAGGCCAAACAGGATCATCTGCATTATTTAGACTGACCACAGTAGTTCAGCAAACAGTTCCAGCATAAAGCTCTTAACTTCTGGATGAGCTAAATCACATCCTTTAGAAAGATATCTGCCTTACTGCTGGGAAGGTGAATTTTGTTCCGATTCTGAATTGGCTATATTCTTTTACCAATGTCTCTCTAAATCTGGAACTTTTTGCCATTCCAGGCTGAATTAATTCTTCCCCCATTATTTAAGTTTCCAAGGAGATATTTACCAGAACGCTGAGCTGGACAAAACAAGAAAATTTTTTTTAAAGGAAAATAATTCCATTACGGGAGGTAGAAAGGGTATCTGAGAATTACAAGATTAACTCCAAACTTTCTTAAGCCATTTTATTCAGGCTACTGGCAATAGAATGCTTATATTATGACATATCTGGAAGTAGCAAAATCAGATGAAACATATTAAATGGCTACACAAAGAAAGTAATGAACAGCATTCAATTTAGAAACAAAATGAAACAAAGCTCCCAGAGAAAAAAAACTTAGCAAATTCATACAACCAAGGGCTCTGCTGAATTGTGAAGTTATTTTGAAAATTCAATCCCTGAATTAGTCCTTTAAAGAAATGTAAAGGAAAATTCAGGAGACATGGTCAAGGAAGATAAACTTACTGAAGATGATGAATATTTGGCACAATACATTTATGAGGCACTCTGACTACTTTGGGGAGCCCTGTAGTTCCTGATGTATGTAAGATGTATGCTAAAGTTTGCTGTTTCCCGATATCCAGATAACCCGCTTTTGATGTCTCTGTTTCAAACTGGTCCAGAAGGGTTGTATAATCTGTCTCCTGAGTACTTGTATCTTTGGTGGTTTCATTTTTGTCTTTTGCACCAACTAGATGAATATTTACATAATCATCCTTCCAGTTAGTTTGGAAAAGAGTTAACCCAATGTGCTCTATTGCGGAAGAATTTTGTAAAAACCAGCTTGAATGAGATAGTCTGAATTTCTGTAAGAGAATAGAACAGTTAAACAGGAAAGTTAAGCATACAGCTTTATTATCTTATTGTCTCTATTGTTCATTATACACTATTGGAAAGCAGACCAGATTTTTCATAAGCAAGCACTGACTGAGTAGCAGCTTCTGGGACCCCCTCTGGAAAAGCTTACTGAAACAATTTTCAGCTTGGAAGCTCACTCATGTGGATGCACTTAATATGCACTTATTTACACAGAGGATGCAAAAAGAACAACCCAGGACAGAAGGAAATCACAAAAGTTTAGGGCTGGAAGGGACCTCATGAGATCCTCCTGTGCTGGGCAAGAAAGACTGCCAGAGTCAAATAAATGGTGAAGCCTTATTTGTGCCTTTTCAAATTCTGACAGTACAGAAAGAATTAAGGAAAAAAAAGACTGTCTTAAACTATATATTTGCAAATTTCCCTAAACAGCTCTAAATCCCACTTTTAACCTACATTTAAGAGGAACAAGACTGGAAAGTTCCTAAATACACATGCACACCATCATGGAATGCATTATAACAGGGGGAATCAAAACTTATTTGGCTACACGTGCTGGATACGTGCTGCAGGACAGGTCCACAGACACCCTCTCCCTCATGCGAGATCCAGTGCAAGTGGTGTCCAGTCCAGTCCAGAACCCTCACCAGACACAGCACCCACAGACCAGTCTAGGATTTGTGCTACACCTGGTGCCCATCCTGTATCAGCCTTGCCCAGGCACTACACGTGACAGTCCAGGACTGGCTGGGGCAGGTACAATGTGCAGCACGGGTCCCAGATCCTTCATGCAGGGCCAGTGTAGTGTATGGGTCAATTTTGAGACCTAGAGGCAGCCTTAATGACCAGATGATGAGGCTTTGTGGGCTGGATCTGGCCTGTGAGCTGCATCTTTGACACCTCTTTGTTACAACACAGAAGCAATTTGTTAACAGGAAAATAAGATAATCCTTAGAGGAAAACATTCAGATATTTCACATAACCTGAGAATGTCTGTAAAAACAAAACATCCCACCACTCACTATCAAAACAGAACCTCGATTTACGAGGTTTTGGTAATAGAAAGGGCAACTACCTTAAGAGCTACAGGTTTCTAAACCACAGCTGATATTCCTTTTAATGGCTTTATCACTGACCTTTACTTTGTCATTCTCAACAAGGATATATTGGAGATTACATTTCTTCATAAAATAAGTAGACAACATTGGTGGTGCATCTGGATCAACAGGAGAATATGCAGCTGGTACTTGAAGAATTCTACCAAGGCAAAATTTATGCCCAATTAAGAACATTTAAAGATTAAAAAGTTAAAAATAAACCTTAAGTTTTACATAAATTCTATATGGCTTTTTTATCCTTTAATGTCCTTTAAATTTGTAGATTCAGGCATTTTTAATGTAGGTAACAGTAAGGTTTCTAACCATTTCTGTTAGTTTCTTTCAAACAGGGTTGAAAGGAAACAGTTAAAGCTATCCACATTTTTCTGCAACCTGTATAGCATGAAACACCAAGAAACTGGTCTAGATGAAAATACATGCCATTCTTCTTAGCCAAACAAGTTGAAGATGCAAGGAGTGAACCCTACACTATTAAAATTATCAGAAAAGATTCCACTGACCCAAGCTGGACCTGAATTTCAGTGAGTTTCTGTTACTGCTTAGAAACCAACAATAACTGTACAAGCAAGCATGTATACACACAAATACATGTTAAGAACATCATCCTTATTTGTTCAAGATACCTGGCATATGAATATTTAATTTACAAAATTTTATCCTCATGAGTAAATAAATGTGGATATATGTATTATTCCATTCTAATTTACTGTAGTACCTCTTTACACTGCAGTTTTTCTTAAATGATTACTAACATCACAATTGGATCTATGCTCCATCTAGTGGCTTTAATGTGTTAAAATGAGACTTCTTCCCTCTGTGTTTACCAAAACCCTAAGCACTTAGGTGAAAAAAGTGGCTTGGATATTAATCATTTTGTAAATGAATAGTTTGCTAAGGCTTGCATTTTACAAACAGTACTGTTATCTGGGTTTCCTCACAAATGAATTCTTGCTACAATAAAGCTAGCCCAAACAAAACATAGGTGTTGCAATGCTGACATGTCAGCTCCTCATTTTTAGACACTCATCTGCCTACTGGAATTTACAACCCTGAGCTGAGTATCTTATATAATAACTTATACTCCATTTTTCTTCAGGGGTTAGGTACCTTACACTAGGCGGCAGGGAAACAACTATCTCCAGCTGGGATTCGCAACTCTCTCCTGGTGGGAAAGGCCTTTGCCAGCCCCTCACAAAATATAGCGAAGATAAGAAGAGATGTTGTTTCCTTTGTAGATTCAGACATTTTTAATGCAGATAGCAGTAAGGTTTCTAACCATTCCTGTTTATATGAAATAGTTGAAAGAAAATAATTAGAACAATCCATGTTTGGATATCTGGACCCTCTGCTGCTTTCTTTTCCAATAGCTTGGTGGTTAGAGCCCTCACCTTAAATACCAAGTGGACCAGAGGAACAGCATTAACTCTAGAGCCTAGTGATTAAAGCGCTCATCTGAGAGAAGACAAGACAAATAAAGGGTCCCATCTGTTCCAAGTAATATTCCACTTTTAAAGCAATCCAGTTTGCAGTGAAATATTCAGAAACAAACAAGGTTTCCCCTCTAAAATGACTGCTTTAACCACTAGGCTTGGAATACTAATCCCTCTGAAATATTTTTCATGCAAAGTAGAACAAGGTCAGCAAGATGGACTGTCCCATGGTTTCAGCATGCACCTGGGAAGATAAAAACCCCTCAAGCAAAGAAGGAACCACACCTGGGTCTCTTACAGTACTTTTCCCTAGTGCAATCACTGAGCTACATAAAAGGTAAGGAGCAGAAACAGCACCACTGCATCCTCTTTCATCCACAATTTCTATAGGGCCGGACAGGTATTCTTAGAAAATGCAAGCCAGATTGGGCATGACAGGCAAGACAGGTGGAGGAATACCTACTTTGTGAATCTTGAGAGGGTTTATGCACTGAATTCCTCAGCACTATGAAGTTCTAGACATGCCCACAAACTGACATTTAGGTACCCAGGAATTTTTACTAGTGAAAACTTAGGTCATATTTTATGGACACCGCAAGTTACAGTGCTTGATGCTAATGCAATCTAGGCAATAATAACACTACAAAGGGCTAAAGTGCATCTTTCACACACTGGTGCACATGCAGATTTCATGTTGGACATATTATGGCTGTGAAGTACAGATAAAATGAAGAGTGATTTAAGAAATGACATTTAAAGCCCAAACTTGTTAGGGTATTTTCCCCAGTTAAGGGCTACCATCTTTGTTCATTTTGCATGTAAAAACAAAATGATGTAATTGAACACAGTTATAACAGCTAAACATCACTGAGCAGTAAGTACATGCCAGCTCAAGAAATTTAAAACTCGTTTAAAAAAAAAAATTCCCTTGCAAAGCTTTATGTACCACAAGCCAAGAAGCTCTGGAATGTTTTCCTCCCTGGCTTACCCGTCCATCAATTAAGATACGCAAAATTCCAAACACTTAATTTTAAAAATCAGATAATATGGAGCTAAAACAAAGACATTGGGCATTGCAAGCACCACAGTGCTGGGGGCTTTGAAAAGTGCCCATTGCTCCATTGCTAGCAGTTGTACAAGTGGCAAAATGCGCATCAGCGTGTAGAAAATGGCGGTGGTCTGCTTTCAAACTAAAACACATAGAAAGTGTTTTAGCTCATCAGTGCACTGCCACCATTTTCTCCATGCTGATGTGCATTTTGCTGCTTATACAACTGTAAGTGATGCAGTGCCATGCCCATCAGCTAGCGTGCAGGACAGACTCAATTAATCGAATCTGCTCCAACACGCCAGATCTATGACACATGCAAACACAAAAATGTATGGGTATAAATGCCCATAGCCTACGACAACTTGAGTAGTTTTAAAATGACTCTGCATGTTAGGGAAATAAGAAGGAGATAAACTTCCTTAAGAGAGATGAGATAAACAGAAGAACAAGTATAAGTATTCAAGGCATTACCCCAAAATCCAAGATGGTAAATTTATTCCTGGATAGCAGTAGAGGCCTATTTCACACCTCCTTCTCTGATCACAGTATTTTTGCAGGAAAACGGTTAATTCCATGGCAAGGTTCGCAACCATGTTGTAAGTGTAGAAAATTGGAGGCTTATCATTACATTCATCAAAACATACTGCATTTCTATCAGAATATAGGGTGGCTGCCTGACGCACCATCTCCTGAAGAGTCATCTCAAATTACAGATCTTCAGTCCTTTGAACAGGTAAAAAATAAAGGGAAAAAAAGTCAGACTGTGTTATAACAGAATATTAATATTATAGGCGTTTTAGTCAGTTAAGAAAAAAATCTAGGAAGTGCATCTGCATGAGATCTCCTCTGAACATTATTTTTACTAGTAAAACCTTAATTTCTAAATCTGAAGTCAATATTTTTACTGAATATTATTTTTGCTGACAAAAATACCCTTGTCATATATAAGGCCTCTGCACTGTATCAAAAAGGGACAGTTACTTACTGTTGCTTTCTTAATTAGCAAGTTAATATGACCAGCCAATTTTCAGTTTCATCTTCTCAGGAACTCCTGAAATGCATACTTTTTAAAACACTGGTGGAAATTATTTTCCCTTTGTAGGCAAAAATCACTTTCCATTTGGAATGTTTATTTTTTAGGAGGGAATATTTCTGCTAATATACTTCTATAGTTGCTTGTCCATATACAATGTCTCTTTTAGAATCTTTGAAAGTGAATTTAAAAAAAACTTACTTAAAAACAATAATTTTCAAGATGCCAATTTACTATTGCCTGATAGAACCACCATTTCACACCAAATCTTTAATCAAATGTGTTTTAAATATGCAAGTAGAAACAAATACAAGATAACTGAAAATTAGTTTTCCCTTTTTTTACCTGGTAATGCCCGAGTTCAAAGTTCTGTTCCTCCATCAAGGATATAATACATCGCTATTTTGTAAACGTTCTTTTTCCCCCATTCTTAGGATATGGATTTGTCATTTAGATGAAGTAATTACATCTTTTCCATGTTGAGATTATTTTGTATACAAATAGGTCTTTTACTAGGCAAATTTGTGTGTGGGCACTGTAAAAGAAAAATAATGACTGTAAGACTTTAAAAATATTTAAATTCACAATATTCCTAAACATGTCTGCACTGATTTTTAGGATGAAACACAACAACAGGACTTGTCTGTAAAACATACAGCCTAATTTAATCCAAATGGCAATTGCATGTCGCTGGATCAAAATCCAGGTGTTTGTATTGCTTTGGGGCTCTTCTGTTTATTTTACTTCAATAAGTAGTATTATTTAATGCAACTTTCCACATAAGTAAGTTGATGTTTACTACTGAGGGAGAAACACATCTACCAGTTCCAATGAAAAGAGCATCAACGGGCGAAGAGACCACAACAACTACTTTCTAAAATTACTAATGTGATTTGAATCACTTAAAATCACAACGATTAGGAGTACTGTATGTTCTTGCATATAACCCATCACTTTTTCCTCCTAAACCATCTCGCAAAGACTGGGCTGTGCATTATATACTAGAAAAACAGATCCCCATAGATGCGGGAGCCATAGCAATTCATATGGTCACCATTCCTTCACCACTATATTTCTGGCATAAGAATATGCCCCTTACGCAACAGCACGAGACTGGTCTGTGGCCTGACCCCATGTGTGGCTCTGGTGTGCAAGGTCCAACGCAGCATGTACTTCTGGAGCCAGCATCTGGCTCTGGACCTGGCATGCCAGGTCAAACCCAGCCAGTGGCCAGCATGCAGGCCTGGACCCAGCATGCAGTTATAGACTCAATATGAGGTCCCAGACTTGCCACAACAGGTCTGACCCAGCAAGGTGCCCTGGAGCCAGCCCGAGACCCTGGTTTGGCAGGTTTGGAACTGGGACACGGCCCGAGCCCCAGCACACCAGGATGGTCTGTGGGCCCCATTGGTGCTTGGGACAGGCAGCACTCTTGGTTCCCTATTTGCTGCTACTGTTTACCAGAAAGAACAATTTATTTTCTCGTTCCAGCGGCCCTTTCAAAATATGCAAGGGGTTCGGTATGTGAAAAAATACAGGAATAAAGACCCAAGATGTTCCTTCAAAGCCAAAAATCTCTGCAGTTTTCTTTACACATACAGAAAACTGCCATTTACTTACTGATCTGTGGGCTACGTGGATTTTACTTCCAAACATTTGGCAATGAATCCTTCTTGGCACTGTTTTAAATTGGTCAAGTTCAGTTCTGCTGAGTTCGCTCTTATCATGTACACTCAGTGTCACCAAGCTGTAATTCAGCATGACACACTCGAAGAAAAAAGACAAGAAAGCCTGACAGTGGGTATATTTTTGGGATTTTTTGTTTTGTTTTTAAATAGTCTCATGGATTTTCCAGGGGGCTGTAATTGCACCCCCCAGCAATTTACACTTTTTGTTAACAAATACAATACCACAAATGCTGTTTTAGGAGAATGAATTTTTTCTTTATTTGCATGCATGTAGCTTGCTCCAATACAGGGGTGTTCAACCTCCAGCCCACAGGCCAAATATGGCCTTACAGTCATCCCATCTGGACTGAGGTGGGGGTCTGGAGATTTGGCAATGGGAGAGGCACTCTCCTCCCTGCCAAAATCCCGACCCTTGGGCCATGCCCTACTCCCCCTGGGATGGATTAGGTCCCTTTCCCCTGTGGGGCTGTGCTGGGGGGGGGGGGCACCCCCTGCGTACGACGATGCTGCCTGCCTGCCCGCCCCAGGTGCTGGGTCCGAGCCAGGGGCTGCCCTCCCCACAAAAGGCGGCAGACGGAACCTCGCGCAAAGCCGCGTGGGGAGGGAGTCAAGGGGCCACCAGAGCGCGTGCGCCATCGCACCTTCCTCGCTGCGCAGCAGTTCGTGGCGCGAGGAAGGAACTGGAGCGCACGCAGCCACGCGCTGGGACCACATCGCGCGCCGCGAGGGCCGGACCGGTGGCAGGGGCAGGGGCCACACGCACCTGCTGGGCGCCGAGCGGCTGCCGCGGGAACCTGCGCCTGCCCGTGACAACAGCAGCGCCACCGCACAGCTGATTGGTCGCGGCCTGCCAGTGTGCGGATCGACGTCCTCCCCCCAGGAGGCGGCTCTCATTGGTCGACCGCGCGCCACAAAGCCGCCTTTTCATTGGCTAGCGGCTGCTGCGTTCTGATTGGATACACGGGAGGGGGCGGGGAGGAGAGAGCGTAAGGAGCGAGTGCTGGCGCAGGGCGTGTTGGGTTGCACTGCTGTGCTTGTCCCGGGTGCCTGCTTGTGATTGGATGCTGCTGAGAGACTCGGGGGTTCCCACCAAGCATGAGGTGGTACAGTCCAGCCTGCAGCTCGTCCCCTCGCCGCTCCGTGGGGTCTGGAACCCACCCAGTGGCGCGGGGGCGGGGCAGGATCCCGGGGCAGGGGCTGGGTAGCAGCGGAAGAGCCTGGGATGCGGGGAGCCAGTGCCAGGCTGCTCCCCGGGCAGCAGAGCCCACAGGGTCCTTGCCTGCATGGGAAAGGCTGTGCTGAGCCCTTCTGGAAGGATCTGAGACAGGTTGAGCCCCTCTGGAAATTTAAATTGACACCATCAGTGAAGTGCAAACATTGCAGAAGGCTGGAAGCAGCTCCCCAGCATGGGACAGTGCAGCACCGCCCTGGGGACATGGGGGCCCATTACCACCTTGGCACGTTTTTTCAAATGACTCCACATGCTAAGTTGGCAGGACTGCCCGTGGCTTGTGCCCACAAATATCTGTTTCAAGGTAAAAGCTTCTTCCTGAAAGCGTAGATCAAAAATAATGGTGACATATGAGACTAGAGAGCGCTTCTGCAGCAGTTTATCTCAATCGACTGGTCAATCGTGGAGCTGCTGACAGTGGAGCTCAGTCTGTCAGAGGCTCCGCAATCGGGAGCAACAGGTCGCATGTGGCTGGGCTGAACCAGGCCTCCTGTCACCCAGCTGGGCTGAGTGAGTGGGGTCAGAGACCAGGGGCTTGTCTGGGAGGCAGGGAGGGGTCGTGGGGGACGGTAGATCATGGGGTGCCAAAAAGTGATCTTCACCTTAAAATGGTTGGAGACCACTGCCCTACAGATACTCTGGGAGGAAGCATTTACACATACACATGCACATCTAAAGGATACAATGTCAAGCAGTTGGATTAGTTAAAAATCTAAATCCAAGTGTCCATTAGACTGCTGTCTGATGAAATATCACCTTTATTCCTCCTGACCCTTTTTAAGGAGTATTTATCTATACAGCAAATCTGAATGGAGCATAGTGTCTGAGAATGTTGTGTCTCATTCCTTTAGGTTTTGGCAGTGTGCAGGGAAAAGACAACACTTAATTTTTTAAGTCAGGGTTTCATCCTGAATGAATCAGAGTCCTGGCTCTGGCCAAGTTGGCCATCTGTAAGACCAGGAGGGAGACTCTGCTGGGGGCAGGGGGGAACCTGGGAAAGTGTGGGGCTGCCTTTCTGCTCATGCCTCCACACCGTTTCACTGGTCGGTGTCAACAGGCTCCCTCAGCTTATTCAGGGGGCAGGGGCACTGCCAGCATATCCCCTTCTGGATTCCTTATTATTAACATACGATTGCACTCCCCATCCTGTTTTCTCTTTATTTGTCCCAAGAAATCGGTTTATGTGTCCTCAGTGGCCTCCCTTATTAAGGGTGTCTTATAGTATTTTTTTTGGTGGGCCTAAGCCTGTGACTCTATAGCACTCCTAATAGGCCTGAAGGAATCACAACCAAGCTACCTGCCATGTACAACTGTGTTTAAAACAATTGTTAGCAAGGTTAACTGTAACAGTGCCATTCAAAAATAGCTATAAGGCATTTGCACAGGCTTTCATGCACAAGGTTGATCTCCATGAATTCTTTTCTTTATGGAAGGCTGCTGAGGAAAAGGGGAGAGAAATCCTCCTCCAACAACTGTTTAAAACATGGCTAGAGATGAGTTATCCCAGCGTAGAAAGGGCTCCTTGTTAATGGACAGAGCAGAGATCAAGTTACTCCTTCCCACAGAAATGTATGCTTTTTGGTTGTGGGGAAGAAGGAAAGGAATTTAAAGTTTTTAATTCCTTCTCGCTAAATCACTCCTGATTAGTGGAAAGGTACTGGCATGGGATGGTGCTGCTCCCGAATTTTTCATTGCCTTAATCTTGAGTAAGATCCAGTTGTTGGGGTTTTATAAAAAGGGCTTGATACCCATTTCTTTGTGGGATCTAGAAGATCCAGATGCAGATGTTCTCTTGATTGAGAACAAAGTAAGGATCCAACTCTGTTTTCATTGAAGTCCAGAGTTTTAACATGATTTTTATTGTAAATGTTACCTAGTGCAAGTCCTGATTCAGCAAAGCATTTCAGTAAAGCCAAATTATATGACTACCTTTACAGGTTGTAGCCATGTTGGTCTAAGGACATAGGCAGACAAGGTTCTTTGGGTGAATCTGATACATTTTATTAGACCAACTTAAATAGTTGGAAAAAATTTTCTTAGCAGACTTTTGGGTTTAAAAACCCTTAGGTTGAAGAAGCCTCTGCAGTTGCATAAATGTATGCCAAAATTTAAGCACATATTTAAATGTTTTCTTTTTCTGAATTGGGGCTTTAGGTCTTCAGATTTGTATAATTCACATCAACTGAAAATATCCCAGTTAAAATACAGTAAACAGTACGGCTCTGCCATTTAACTATATAAAGAAAACAAACAAGATTTTTTTTTAACCTTTTTCTTTTCAGTAAGAGTATTGCAAGTAGCCTTAGATGACCTAATCAGCGACCTAGTGATCGATGGGAAGTTGGGTGACAGCGACCACGAGCTGATCACCTTCACCATCCGCCGTAAAGCTGGCAAGTCGGTCAGCAACACAGAAGTCCTTAACAGGCTTGTCAGTGAGGCCTTAAGGGACCATGACCCCAGGGAGAGGGGAGTTCAAGAAGAGTGGTGGCTCCTCAAGGGAGC
>NW_017728948.1:55157934-55158223 GCF_001723895.1 Crocodylus porosus
ATGAGGCTGCAGCTGGAGTACTGCATCCAGTTTTGGGCTCCACAATTCAAAAAGGATGTGGAGAAGCTTGAGAGAGTCCAGAGAAGAGCCAGACGCATGATCAGAGGTCAGGAAAACAGACCTTACAACAACAGGCTGAGAGCCATGGAGCTCTTTAGACTGAAAGAGCACAGGCTCAGGGGTGATCTGATGGCCACCTATAAATTTATCAGGGGTGACCACCAGGATCTGGGGAAACGAGGTCTCACGGTCATAAACTACTGCGAGACTGTTTCAGGCTGGACATAAG
>NW_017728948.1:55158234-55186452 GCF_001723895.1 Crocodylus porosus
TGACTTCCTGCCCTTTGGGCGGGGGGCTGGACTCGATGATCTTCCAAGGTCCCTTCCAGCCCAAATGTCTATGAAATCTATCAAAGGTCAATATACAGAAGAAGCCAATTTTAAAATAAATTGCTGTCAATAGTCTGGAAAAGTGACGTATATACAGAGCATTTAAAGATATGTAGAAATCCACAAATTTTATGAAAGTTTAATTGTTCCTTTTAGCAACTGTTCACATAGATGTAGGTTACCTGCAACTCTGTTCAATTAACACAATGCATTTTGACTCTTACATCTTCAGTTGACACAATATATCAACATGTTCTCAAGTTAATCAAAAATATTCTTTTCATGATACCTTAAAAGCTGATATAAAAGCACACATTAATTCAGCCCTCATATTTTAAGAAGTTATATTAAAATAAAATGTTTAGGGGAAAAAAATCATCAAGTTTGCAATGCAGGTCTAATCCTATTGTGACTAATTTCTGCCAACAGATTCCACTGAAATAAATTAAAAACACCAAAAGATTGTACTAATTATGCTGGTTATTATTCATAACGTTAAACTACACCAACTTATAGAGCTTTCTGTTTAGAATTTCCATGAGTCTTCTACTTTTAAGGCCACATGCCATGAAGGCAACATTCACTGAACATGATATATAGATTAGATTCAGCTGAATTATAAAGACAATTTACCATATAAGCAAACATTTAGGCACTTATCTTGTTCTTTAAAATCTAATGTTCCATAAAGGGCTTAATAAGAATTGCTGGGAAAACCATTAAAAAAAAAAAAAAGAAAAGAAAAATAAACTTTCTAGAATCTGCTATTTTGTCCAAAACAGAAAAGCAGGCTTCACATTATTCTTAACAATACTGTTTGATAATTCTGAAGTTCATTTTATGCTCCAGGATCTGTATCCTTAGTTGGTTAAATTAACCAATTTTGTCTATAAAAAAATATTCATCTTCCCAAACAAGGTTTAAAAAAAACCTCTTCAGCTGGAACAGCTATGTATTTGAAAATATTTTGGTTTATACACTGTCGCATGTCAAAAAAGCAATGCTGTTAATCAAATCTGCCTAATTTTATATTTTCTCCATTTAGGTACTTATATGGTTATCACCATAAAGTTATTGGAAGTCTGTAAAGATTTATTTCAGTTACAGCAATTAGACAGATATAATAGGCTTTAAGTGGTTTGCTAAATGTAAGAGAATGTTATATGCTATTAGGTACAAAGCATTTCTCAGTCAAAAATTACATTTAGCATGGTTGCTCGTGCATTAAAATTTCACCATTCGAGCTCTACAGGGTATTCTCCAGTGAGACATGCTATACAATGACCAATCTTTCCAACACGTGACTTATTGGTTTTAAGGTGGTCTTCATTTTCTTGCCTGGCTTTAATACTTTCTTGCACAGATGACACCAAGCCTTCAACAGAAAGATAAACCACACTGTCTGCTCCTAAAAAAACAAAAAACAACGCAACATTAAATTCTGCTCTGTTGGTAAATGAAATGAAACAGGGCTTGAAAATGTAGCCGTGTGGGTTCTCATCCAGTGTGTCTATCTTTCCCAGGGTTGGGAAGGTATCAAGCATTCACAACTCATTTTCCCTCCCGTATTTCTAAATGGTATTTTGATGTCTTTATGCCTAGATGGATGGGGAAGGTTTTTGTACAGAAAATGTGGCAAACCACTGTACTATTCAAATTATTAAAGTGAAAATCCAACACAGTGGGTACATCTACATGCATCCCTATGACGTTTATGTTGCTGCCTTTTGGAAGTAGTAAATGATGGCGCAATAAACAGCCCGTACTGCACCATGCGTGGTTATTTTTAGCTGCTACATCACTGTAGCAGTGCGCTAGAACGAGGAAGTGTGTTGCTATGGCAATGTAGCTGCGGCATCACAGTTAGTGACCACCGACACTACGTTGCTGTAGCAGGTTGCTATGGTGACAGAGCATCACATGTAGACACACCCACTAAGACTTTTTGAGTGTGTCCAGCAAGACTTTGAGTGTCCAGTTGTTCTAAGAAAAGTTCTTGTGGCTGTTTTGGCACTTGGCATAGCATGTCCCCAGAATAGAGCACATCCAGAGCTCTCTGTTTCTTACTCGATACAGGGGTAATGATGAAGGGATGCAGTAAGTGGTTTATATAAGTTTTCTTCCAGCAGCGAAGTATTTTCACCTTAGTACTTTTGTATCACTTTCCCTAACTGCTTTGTGAATGGCAATTGAAATAAAATCCTCCAGCAAAAATTATGCTTTGTAGAAAAATCAGTTGTAGAAAAATGGCTTATTAGAAGATTCTGACTTCAATGCTAAATTAGACAATAGCAGCTAACACTTATAGTGAAAAATCTGTTAAAGACTTTTAACCACTGATGTGTTTTTTTTAAACCCATAAATTCTTAAAATCATTGCTACGGTGCAAGATTATGTATAATGCCCACTCACAAGTCATTACATGCCTACTGTTGCCTACATGATAATGAATATGAGTTATTTACCACACTGTAGATAACAATGCAAGCATTTGGTTTTTTTGTTCTACTATAGTATGTAATATTTGCAAAAGTAACCCATTACTTTTTTTTGTTGGCTTCAAACTCACAGTTCCAGGAGAAACCTTGCTATTCAATTCAAGAAAAGTATTTATACTTGCTCTAGAAATTGAATTTTAAGGGAAAAAAGTAGGATATTATAAGTTTAGTCAAGTAATTTATTAGGGAGACTTCACAAACACCTGATAAATGGAATACAGCTCTTCAGTACACGCTATACTTTCACCAGTTCTGACTGAAAGTGGTCTGAAATTCTGTACGCTGCATCTCATCCTAGGTAATATTTTACTTCTGGATTGTTTGACAGGAATAAAAAAAAACAGAGCTCTGATGATACAGAGTATTTACAATTTATTTTTAAACATTCATTCTGCTGCTTTGTATATTTTTTTTCCAAGGAGGAAAAGCTACAAAGTACAGCGGACAAAAAGCGTACTTGGGGTTGATGCAATTTCCCTGTGAAGGCAACTCAGATTTAGTGGAGGGTCAGCTTTTATTAGTCTGAATTTAGACTGAATTAGTCTTTTATTAGACAGAATTTTTTGAACTGCTTTGTATACTTTGATGTAAGCATTGATTACTCATTAAAGACTTCAGAAAACAACATTAAAAATGCATTTACCTATATAGTTTGCAAGATCATGGAATTCAGGTTTGTTTGCAATTAGTTCTTCTTTCGTTGGAATATTTATTCCCATATAACAAGGAAATCGTATGGGAGGTGAAGCCACACGGATATGCACCTACAAAAGATAGGTTTTTCAGTATTACTTGACACTAAAGACATTGGTTCTTAACTAGAAATACAAAGGTCCTGCAAGGTGATCTGCATCTTCACTGGTGTGAACTCTGCATGGGCATATGAGTGGCGGCAGATAATCATTTACTGGCATAACTGGATCCGATCCCTGATCCTCACAATTGTGCATCCTGCTGGCATGCCACATGTACATGCACACTTTTTAGATATCCCATATCTTCTAATAAGCCCAGGACCTTTAGAACCCATGTTTGCAGCCCCACATGCAGGTCTGTTGGGCATCTGGGTGTGCAGCTGCTGGGTTTGTAGCTTTCCAACTTGTAGAGAGCGCCAAGTGGGGCTAGCATATCTAAACATTTTCCGTGCAGCTCTGCTGCATGGTTGTACAAGCCTTAACATGCCTTATGTTCAAATCAAAGCAAGTCATAAAGGTGTTTCAGATTTAATGTGGAATAACTTTTTTGCTTGTTTACCACTTTATGGTGTGATGAATTGGGGGAATGTATGGTATGTTGTTAATGAACCGATACATATAACATCTGCCAGGGACCTAAGGTTCTACTGGGCACATTAGATTCTAGGATGAAGGCTCTGGTTCCCTTCATTCTCCAAAATATCAGTTATCAAATATCAATTTAATTAACAGAATTATTTTTAATACAATATTGTAAAAACTGTATCATTATTAAAAGCCTTATTAGTCAACTCTCCTTTTCACTTTCTTTCTATGGTTCCAACCCTACAGGCATTTAGGTAGTAGACAAACATGCGTGCAGACTTGTACAATGGAGCGTTGGGGTTGGGGGAGAAGTCAATGGAATTATTCATGGTAATAAAACCAGTATGTGTGTAAGTCTTGCAGTATTAGGGACTAAACTAATGCTCATCCACTGGCAGCTGTGGCTTTGCTTCTGTGATGGACTCACGCTTGCTACATATCAGAATGCTTGTATATATCACAATGACAAAAAAGTAAACCCAACCATGTTTTTCTTGAAGTTTAGGACAAGCTTATTTATTTCCATATTGTATTTGCTCAAAATGATAGCAAAGAATGAATCAAAGTAGCAGAAAGATTTTACGGCTTGTTTTGGATAGTTTGTTTTAAAAATTTCCATTTACTCTTGATTTGTCTGCAATGACTTGGATTAAAATACAGCTTAATCTCTCCCCACTCTACTTGCATTTATTGACCATTTTTAATTTAGATTTTCCTAAAATCAAAAAGCACAAAGGCAACTTCCCTTTATTACCTCCTTTTTTTGTATTTGCTACCTATCTCTACCGAGCATACTATAAATAGGCAAAAAAACACAGTGAAACCAAAAAACATTCCAAAATTCTCTCCCCACTAAACATTCTTTTACATATTCATAACAGCTGATGAAACCAAGCTTACCTCTTTAGCACCAGATTCCCTGAGCAGTTTGATAATCGGTGAGATAGTATTGCCCCTCACAATAGAGTCGTCGATGAGAACTACTCGTTTGCCTTTAAAGTTGTCAGACAGGACTCCAAATTTTTTTGCCACGCCAAGCTGTCTCAACCTCATATTTGGCTGAATAAAAGTTCTTCCTACATATCGATTTTTACAGAGTACTTCAATGTACGGCAGTCCACACTGCAGGCAGAAGACAATTATATAAACAGCTAAGTAAAATACATACTTGAAAAACTGTTATTACCAATATTACTTTTTAATGTGACTTGCAGATTAAGGTTCTGTATAACCCAGTGGTGTTATACCAATCAAAAGACCTTTAATTACACTAATGTAGTTGCACTAGTGCAAAGCCTCGTGTAGATAGGTTAAACCATGACTTGTGCTGGTGCACTTAGATAGAAAACCTAGTCCAGACAAGACCTATGTAACACCAGGTGACAGGTGGCAACCCCGTAAAGGTAGTTGTATTAGGAGAGAAGCCTGTAGTGTTTCCATAGAAAGGCATTCTGGGAAGAGATATCACTATTAAAAATAATCCACCCTCGGTACCTTCTGTGCGAAACCCAATGCTGCTGGTGTTGCAGATTCTGGAACAGTGCTAACCAAGTCTGCTTCCACTGGTGCTTCAATAGCAAGCTGCTGACCGCATCGTCTCCTAACTGAATAAACCATTTGACCTAGTAACAATGACAAAGGTCATTTATTCCTCTTAGTTTTTCATTTTCACACCAGAGGAACTTCAACAGCAGATTATAAGCACAGCATTGAATCGGCAAGCTAGAGAACTCCCTATATAGCAATACCAATTCATCAATATCTCACCTTTTATTTCACCCTACATTGTTTGCATCATGGTCCAACTCTCAGATAACACTGAGAACCAAATCGTTTTGCCTTACTTGGATAACTTGCCCCATTGATATCATTAGGTTCCCTTACTTGTGTAAAACAGGACCTGAAATTTCATTATCCCCAACAACCTTGCTCTGCCAAGTGCCCTGCTAAGACACTAGTACAACATAAAGAGGCATGTCCTTTGAGGGCTGTTATCAAAATGATAATGAAAGGATTGGGTTGATATCCTCAAGTATTACACAGAACTGAGTTAAGTGAGAAACATGAATGCATTGGTTCCTATAACAAACAATGGAAAGATAAGCCTACATTGCAAAAATCTAATTTCAGAAATCCTGTTTTAAAATAAAGGCTCTAAAGTGACAAAACAGTATTTTTTGTTAATCAGTTCATGGATTTTAAGGCCAGAAGCAATCTTTAGATCATCTAATCTGATCTCTTGTGCTGTAGTGTTACTCCTGTATTGAGCTCAATTACTGGTTGGCTAAGGCAGATCTACCAGAAAGGCATTTTGGTCTCGACTGAATGACTTCATGGGATGCAGGATCCATCACTTCCCTGAATAATTAGTTCCAATGGCTAATTATCTTCATTGTTAAATTAGAAATGAGCTGAAAATGTTATCTGGTATTACATCGAATAGAGGAAGGTTCTTGTAAAACCTCTCTCTATTAGATGTAAAAGACCTTTGGTACCATTATTTTCTCCCTATGTAATCCTGCAGAAATCCTAATAAAAACAGTCCTTGATCTTTGTTTTGATAAACTAAACAGATATGCTTCCTTAAGTCATTCTCTACAAGACATTTGTATGGCTCTTGGGTAATTTATATGGCTCCCTGTGGACCCTCTCAAAAATCTTCAACTTACTTTTAAGAATGTTAACACCAGAACTGTTTACATCATATTCCAGCATTATTTCTTCAATACCATGAGGCAATAAAAATCACCTCACTTCTCCTACATGTAGCTTGCTTCTTTATAAGTCCTAGAATCGTATTAATTCTTTTTGGAACACCATAAAACTGTGGGAACTCATATTTAATTGTTTGCCAAGTTTGAGCTCTAAAACCTTTCAGTCACACTGCCTTCTAGGATAAAAGGTCTCCATTCTGTGGGTATGGCTCCTTTGTTCATTTGTACATTATATTTTCTTACCTTCAAAGATGCTGTCAGGCCTTGCAAAATAAACATATTCAAATATACAGAATGCTGAGGGATCTCCTTCAGGTCTTGGCACAACATCAAGTGTTTGGACATCATATCTGGATATTTTTACAATCTCTCCAGGTAGGACTTCACGATAATACCTGGAGGGGACAATTTACTGTTTATAAATTTCCATAATCTGAGTACTGTCTTTGCAATACAAATAAAATTGACTTAATAGATAATGAGTTTCTGATATTTAGTAGAAGCTGAATACTTTAAAGATGACTCTGACTCCTAAAACTGGAGTGTGCCAGAATTAAATACAAGATGAGCGCAGTAATTCTGACAGAATGAACAGCTGAAAATGAATGGCCACTCCTGACACTGGATGGTTCAGGACAGCTTCTCATCAAATGAAATGCAATAACAGAAACTTAAATGAGACTAAGTTACTGAGATCATTCACAACCAAGCCCTGCTCAAAGTGAATAGTGTTATGTTTCTACTGCTCATTGATGGTGCTGTCAGACTCACTGTGTTCCATGTGCACCATATCCTAAACTGGAAGTAGCATAGCTGGCTTAGTGCAAAACTTACTGGTTCATCCACAGCTCTACACTAAGGCACATATACTACTGGTTTGGGAGGTAGCGTGGGCAGTCCATATGAGCAACAGCACACACCCTACACTCTTACTTTTGACTAGGCTAGTCACTTTTCTATAAGGCTGAGAAGTACTGTCATGCACTATAACAAAACGATTTGAAATGAAGTTTGTCAAAGAGTTGTTACAGCAGTCACTAAGTAGGGTAATGGCAGCACTTAAGCAGATAAGGAACAGCCCTTTGGTGAGAGGCAGCTGCACTGAATACAAGTTGGAAGTCTACTGACAGATCTATATTCCAATTCTAAGTTATGTCTGTAATCCTTGCCCCGGGTTGCAAAGGGTTAAGCAGAGAGGGGTGGGACCATTCCAAGCCCCAGAAAACCAGACCCAAGGAGCTGCAATGAACTATAGCTCCCAACCTGCTTTGGGAGCTAGCAGGAAGTTGCCACCAGCCAATAGAAGAGGGAGTGGGCAGGGCTATGAAAAGCCTGCAAAAATGAAAAACTGAGGACAATAGGTTGGCAGGTTGCTTTGAGGGTTAGCAGGAAAGGAAATGGGAAAGTGGAGCTGCGATGTGGGGTTCATTTTGCTCTGAGCATGCACGGTTGGAGCAGAGAGCAGATAGCAGGTCTTGTTTGAAGATATGCTCCAAGCACCACTGGAAGAGGCCCAGGGAGAATGTGAAGGAGCCTGGTCCAAGTGTAGCTGGGAGAAGGACTGACTTCGCCACAGAGGAGACCCTAGCAGAGAGGCACTGACTGATGCTATAAACTAGAGCAGGACCTAAGCAAGTAGCACTGAAAAGGCTGCAGAAGTTAGTGAGGTTAGTGTTACTGTGGAAGTTCTTGTGCCAGCTGGGACAGCTTGGACTGTGCACAAGGTGAAGATTCTCTACCCAAAGGGTCTTTCCAAGACTGAAGCTGGGTTTTCAAGTTGCACTGTTGAAAGGGGTAATTGTGCTATCAAGTTCCCATGCTGGGTTACAGCTTGCTGTTCAGGTGCGTGTGTTTGTAAATAAATCTGACTTGTTTGTACCCTCTTGTTAAACTGAGTTACTGTTGGGGACACTTATTCACCACTGCCATACACTTGCAGCCCCTCATGAGATGTGTTACATGTCTTTTTTGTTACACACACCATTCACTTGCACATCTTAGAACATAGATTTCATAGATCCCACAGACATTAGGGCTGGAAGGGACCTTGCAAGATCATCAGGTCCAGCCCCCTGCCCAAAGGGCAGGAAGTCAGCTGGGGTCGGATGATCCCAGCAAGGTAATCATCCAAACACTTCCTGAAGGTGTCCAGAGTAGGTGCTTGCACCACTTCTGAGGGAAGTCTATTCCAGACTCTGGAAACTCAGACAGTAAAGTTTTTTTCTTATGTTCAGTTTAAAATGGTCTTCCAGCAGTTTGTGACCATTGGACCTTGTCTTCCCTTAGCATGCCCTGGTGAACAGACGCTCTCCCAGATCCTGATGCACACCCCTTATATACTTAGAGGCTGCTACCAAGTCCCCCCTGAGCCTATGCTTCTTCAAGCTGAAGAGTCCCATGCCTCTCAGCCTCTCCTCATAAGGCCTGCTCTCTTGACCTCTAATCATGCACATGGAGAAGCTTGAAAGAGTCCAGAGGACAGCCATGTCCTTTTTAAAGTGTGGAGCCCAGAACTGGATGCAATACTCCAGCTGCAGCCTCACTAGGCCAAGTAAAACGGGAGGATGACATCTTGGGTCTTGCTTGAAATGCATTGGTAGATGCAAGCCAGGATTTTATTTGCTTTGCCAACTACGGCATCACATTCGTGACTCATATTCATCTTGTAGTCAATCATGACCCTCCAAGTCTCTTTCACTCATAGTGCTAGTGAGCGTAGCACTGCTGAGCCTATAGGTATGATGTGGGTTCTTCCGAGGTGGAGCACCTTGCATTTCTCTGTGTTGAATGTCATCAGGTTTTGATTCGCACACCTTGCAAGCCTGTCCAGGTTGGCCTGAATCCCCAGCCTATCCTCTAGTATGACCCTGCTTACCCATAATTTGGTGTCATCTGTGAACTTAGCCAGTCTGCTTCTGACAACCAAATCCAGACTGTTTATGAACATATTAAAGAGTACTGGTCTGAGAACTGAACCCTGGGAGATGCCACTAATGACCATGTGCCATGTTGACTTGGTTCCATCAACAATCACTGTCTGGGTCTGACCATGGAGCCAGTTCCCTAGCCATTGGGAAAGTAATTGCATCTTAAAATTGGGGAGCTGTGGCCTCGACCGTAAGGTTGTCGAGGCCACAGCTCCCCAATTTTAAGATGTGATTGATGAATGTAAAACAGAAGGGTATAATTGCATATTCTCCAGTCGGATACTTAAAGGGCATTAGAACGTGAGTGAAAACAGGTTTAATTTGAAAAAATTAAAAACAACAAAATCAGAAAAGGCCCCCATTGGCAATTCTACATGATGAGTTTTTCTTAAGAAAAATCTCATAACGCTTCAGAGGTGGTTGATTATTCTTAGAACTATCTACTGCAAAACAGCTTTTTCAAGAAAACAAAGCAGATGCCAGCAGTTAATGATTGGTATGTAGATATAGCAGAAGTCACCAGAAATGAACACAGAACAACAAACTACAATGCAACACCACAAAATGTAACGGAAGGATCTTGAAGTTCAGAGACACATTGTTTGCTGTTTTTGCCTTCTCTTTATTTTTGTTTTGTGGTTATGGTCTTATTGCAATTCTGTCATGTTCTTTACTTAAAGGAAATACAATTTTACTTACTAATACTTGGTAACAGGCTTGTTAAATGTCTGAGTAGCATACTATGCATTCCTCGCTATAAATTCAATAATGTTGATTTCACTATAGTGTTTTGTTTTCATTGAAATTGAGTGGTTTGCACAGAGAAAATTTCTCCTGTTTCTTTTTGATCTCTGAAGGGCTTATCTCCACTGCACTGTTAATGCAATTATAATTCAAGTGCTGCCTCTCTCTTGGGATCAGTCCACACACACTAAAAAGACTATACTCTAGTGTGGTCATGCTTTTAACTTAAGCTGGATGGCCAATCAAAGGAATCTTGACTACAGTTCAAGTCAAGATAATTCACCGGTTGCCAATGCAAGCTTTCAATATAGCTCAAGTGTTATTTTGCACGGTGGCCACCCTCTCTCAAGCCACGCTAACTTGAGATTTGTCAGCTCCACTTACCTACACTTAACTTTGCAGACAAAAAACAAACCCATAAAGTCTTCCCTACAGTTGCCATTACTGTATTTAATTTAAATTCACCAGCTGACAGAAGTAATCTTTCTTAAAGTAATATGTTTAAAGAGGTAATAGATCAAGGGTGGACAATTATTTTGGCTGGAGGGCCACTTAATGAGTTTTGGTGAGCTGTCAAGGGCTGCCCACACAAAATCTTTCAGAAGGTATTTTAACAAGTTATAGATTAAAAAAACCCTAAATCATATGCTTAAAAATAAAAATCAAACATCTACTATAATATTTTAATTTCATTAAAAAATTATTTGTGTCCCAATATATTTTTTTGTGCATAGTGTATATAGAGGCGATTGCAAAATAGCTCAGAATAAAGTCTTATTCTTGTATATTGTGTATGTGGGAGGGTACGTGGGGGGGAGGTGGAAGGGAGGCTGCTTGTGCACCAGGTCTGGGGAGCTGGCCGGGGTAGAGGGAAGGAGGTAGGAGGCAGGTGGTACATGCAGCAGAGCTCACCCACATGATGTGGTGAATGTGTGTTCTGCCACCCCCTTAACCGTAGTGCAGCACTCTGCATGGGGCTGAGCCCCATCTGCTCCCACCCATGCCCACGGGCCCTGGCTACTGTGCACAGCTTTCTGGCAGGACTGCAGCTGCCTGGGCACCACTCAGTTCCCTCCATCTTCAGCAGCTCCTCCTTCTCTTGCCCCTGCTGCACCACTCTGAGCATGGGAGGAGTTGCAGCTGGGTGGCTTCTGCCCCAGCACACAGGACTCCAGCTCCTGGCCACTTTCCACCCACTCCATTCACCTGGCACGATGAGCAGCCACTTGTGGGAAGCTGAGTGGGTGGAAGGTAGAAGATGGAGCTGGAGCTCCATGCAGTGGGGCAAGAGCCACCTTGATGCAGCTTCACTTCCACCTGGGGCAGTACAGAAGGGCTAGGAGGAAAAGGAGGGCCTGATGGAGGTGATGGAGGGGGTGTGTGCTGAGCAGTACCTGAGTGACTGCAGCAGCAGTGTGAGCAGTCCTGCTGGGAGGCTGTGTGCTGGCCAAAGCCAACAGACATTGGCAGGGCTTGGCCCCACACAGTGTGCCATGGGCCATATCCAATCAATTGGTGGGTGGATGCCTGTGGGCGAGATCTGGACTGTATTTTGCCCACCCCTGTAATAGTATTGAATGTAAAGGAACTTACTCTGCACCAATAGATAAAAAGCTACAGGATTCAGAGGAGACCACCCATCCTTCTGTTTCCCTGTTATCCTTCCCTGTAATAAAATTCACAGTTGCGGTTACATTATTTCCCCAATTCTTGGAACTATTACCATTAAGTGTTTTATATATTTGCTGAAGTACTGGGTTGTTACATTTGTAATATTGTATTTAGCAAGGCAAAGAGTCATGATTCCTAACAAAAAAGCTTGGAATTCAAAAACTGTGGTACCATATTACCTGGAAACATCAAATATGTTTTCTCAGACAGGCTAGAAGCCACAGATTCACTGTTCATGACTAAGACAATTTATTACAATCCCCTCCTCCCCCAATCCATGTATTTAGTTCCAGCTTATTGTTTTTGGTCTGTATACCTGATTTTATTTAGGCTACATATTTGTTAATTCTGTATATACAGAGTGACTGACCCACTGCAATCTATGAATGGATTCCTTCTGACTAGTGGGCATTACAGCTCTTAAGACACAAGAATATGAAAGGGAATGGTCAAGTAGATCAATCATGTAACAGGAGGATAATTCTAGTATATTTTTTTTTTTACTGGCTTATAAATCACAAAACATTCTGAAAAACATTCTAACTGAAGATATTTCATAAAACAAATACATAATCCTTCATGTCAGTTCAGTTTATTTGTAAAGAAGAAGAATTCACACTATTCTTTCAGCTAATGTCAAGATTCCACATATCAAGGACCAGACAGGATGCTTTCTGGATTGTTCAGGGAAATGGTTGAGGTAATTAAAAGAACCATTAGCTATCATCTTTGAGAACTCATGGAGGTCAGGTAAGGTTCCAGGTGATTGAAAAGGGGTGCCCATCTTTAAGAAAAGAAAGGAGGAGGATCCAGAGAATTGCATATGAAATCATAGAAAATTAGGGTTAGAAGTGACCTCAGGAGATCATGTAGTCCAATCCCCTGCTCAGGTCAGGACCGTCCTGAACTAGATCATCCCAGCCAGAGCTTTGACTAGCCAGATCTTCAAAACCTCCAAGGAGGGAGATTCCACCACCTCTCTGAGTAGTCTGTTCCAGTGCCTTACTACCCTCCTGGTGAGAAAGTTTTTCCTAATATCTAACCTAAACTTCTCTTGCTGCAACTTGAGACCATTGCTTCTTCAGGTAGTTGAAGGCTGCTATTAAATTCTCTCTCAGTCTTTTCTTCTCCAGACTAAATAAGCCCAATTCCCTCAGCCTCATGTGGCCCCAGAAGTGATGTACTCCAGCCCCCTAATTGTTGTTGTCCTACACTGGACTCTCTCCAGTTTGTCTACATCCTTCCTGTAGTGGGAGAGCCAAAACTGGACACATTACTTCAGATGTGGCCTCATCAGTGCTGAATAGAGGAGAAGAATTACTTCCTTTGATCTGCTGGCAATGCTCCTACTTATGCAGGCCAGCATGCTCTTAGCCTTCTTGGCAACAAGGGCACACTACTGGCTCATATTCAGCTTCCTATCAACTTTAATGCCTACGTCCTTTTATGTAGAGCTGTTGCTTAGCCAGTCAGTCCCCAGCCTGTACTAGTGCATGGGATTGTTCCATCCTAAGTGCAGAACTTTGCACTTGTCCTTGATGAGCCTCATAAGATTTCTTTTGGTCTAATCCTCCAATTTGCCTAGGCCTCTCTGAATCCTAGCCCTGTCTTCTAATGTAGCTACTACTCCCCACACCTAAATGTCACCTGCAAACTCGCTGAGGGTGCACTCCATCCCCTCTTCCAGGTCATGGGGTACTCTGCTTGATATTGGCTGCCAATTAGACAGAGCCTTTGATTACAGCCCTTTGAGCCTGATGATCCAGCCAATTTTCTCTCCACCTTACAGTCTATTCATCCAACCCATACTTCCTTAGCTTGCTTGCAACCATATCAAAAGCCTTGCTAAAGTCAAGGTATATCATGACTGGCTCTGTGGATGTAGGAAGAACAGTGGACATCTCATCATAGTAGGCAGTTTGTTTGGTCAGGCATGACTGGCCCATGCTGACTGTTCCTAATCACCTTCTCCTTCAAGTGCTTAGAAATGGATTCCTTAAGGACCTGCTCTGTGATTTTTCCAGGGAATGAGGTGAGGCTGACTGGTCTGTAGTTCCCCTGATTCTCCTTCTTCCCTTTCTTAAAGATGGTCCTTATATTTGCACTTTTCAATTATCTGGGACCTCTCACTATCACCATGAGTTTTGAAAGATAATGGCCAGCAGCTCTGCGATCACATCAGCCAACACTCAGCACTCCCAGGTACATCATGTCCAGCCCTAAAAACTTCTATATGTCCAGCTTTTCTAATGTGTCCCTAACCTTTCTTTTGCCACTGCTGGCTGCTCACCTCCTCCCCAAACTGTGCTACCAGGTGCAGTAGTCTGGGAGCTAACCTTGCTTGTGAAGACTGAGGTGAAAAAGAAATTGATTACTTTAGACTTTTCTGCATCATCTGTCGCTAGGTTGCTACCCCCCATTTAATAAGGAACTCATACATTCCCTGGTCTCCCTCTGGTTGCTGAATCAGTCAGTCTGACCTCAATACTGGGAAAAAATCATAAAACAGGTCATCAAGAAATCTGTTCTAAGCTCCTGGAGGAGAACAAGGTGATCAGGAACAAAAGTAAATCATGCCTGATCAAACTCAATGGTTTCTAATAAACCCAACATGCTCTATGGATGTAGAGCACTGGATGGGGTACACTTTGATTTCAGCAGGACTTTTGACATAATTTCCCATGACATTCTTACTAGTAAGCAAAAGAAATACAGTCTAGATGAAAATACTGTAAGGTGGATACATAACCAGCTGGATCATCATACTCAACAAGTAATCATTAATAGCCTGAAAACTAGTTGAAATAAAGTACTGAGCAAGTTTCCTTAGGGGGTCTCTCCTAGGATTGAGTTCATGCTTAGCAAATTTTCAGGTCACACCAAGCTGGGTGGAGTTACTGACACTGGAGGGTAGGATTAAAATTAAGAATGACATTGATAAACCAGAGAAATAGTCCAAAATTAACTGAATGAAGTTCAGTAAGGAAAAAGTGCTAAGTTCTACACTTTGGATGGAATAAAGCATATGAACAAATACAGACTGGGAAATTACTGGATAAGCTGCACTACTATTTAAAAAAAAGAAAGAGAGACTTGGAGGGGATGAGGGGTATTATAGTGGATCATAAGATGAATGTGAGCCAGCAGTGGGCTCCTGTTGCAAAACCCAATCACATATTTGGCTGTATTAATAGAAGTGTTGCTTGCAAGCCGAGGAAAGGAATTCCTCTGGTCTATTCAGCACTGGTAAAGACTACTGCAACCAATTTTTAGCACTGCACTTAAAGATGGGGCAAATTAGAAAGGAATCCAGTAGTGAGCAATGGAAATGATTAGAGTTGGAAATGATTAGAGCTGGGATGTACAAGGAAAGGCTGAAAGAACTGGGATTACTTAGTCTGCAGAAAAAAAGACTGAGAGAAGGGATTTAATAACAGTTTTCAAATACCAGAAGAGTAATTACAAAGATGGTGTAGACTATTCTCTGTGGCTAGAGGTGTTAGGACTTGAGTAAAGGCCTTAAATTGCAGCAAGAAAAGTCTACGTTGGATGTTAGGAAGGACCGTTTCACTTTGAGGGTGGTCAAACATTGGAAAAGACTACCTAGCGAAGTTGTTGAATCTTCACAGAAATTTAAGAGCAGGGATGGCTAAGACAGGGATGATTCTGCCTTAAGCAGAGGGCTAGAGTAGACAACTTCCTGAGGCTGCTTTCATTTCTACTTTTCTTTTTTCTTTTTTTTGTCTTGCCACACCTGTAGGTTTGCAGGCCTGGAAAAGCATCTGTATCAAAAGGGTTCCTGAGATGGGGAAAGTATTCATCACTATCCTTTTGAATAATTTTCCAGGAATAACCAGATTTTATTTCAGTTCATAGACAATTTTGATTTTCAGGGTACACAGTTGTTCAGGAAAACAATCTCTCTCCTGATTCCCAATTTCATATCCTTAATGTCATTGGAGCCACAGTATCTGGACAAATAGTTTGATCAGCTCCCCATGTAAGAATTTCTAAATGTTTTTCCCTTCAAGAAAAGAAATGAATACCAATAATCCAATGACTTCAAGCAATTCTATAGCCAAAGGGATTTAAAAAACCCCACCACCCAGTGTATGGCCCATCTCACTTTCCTCTGCTAGGTATAGAGAATTTGGTTCCTTCTCCCCAGATCTCTACCACCATGAAGGAGCCAGTTTATGCATCACAAAAAGAAAAAAAAGTGTACCACGCCTTTCTTAAAATTGGTTCCCACCGAGTTAAAAAAAACCCTCTAGTTGGGGCGGGTTTTTTGTAATTTGTAGATTAACTCATATTGCAATAACTGCCTCCAAACTTCCTAGAGTTGAATGCTTTCTTTAAATCCTAAATTGTGCACAAGTGTCACTTTATTACGTGCAATTGTAATTACTGATATATTACTGTAAGTAAAACACACCCAAGCTCTACATAGGACTTACCTTTTCCATTCATGTCACCTACTGGAACGAGACGGCCAATGCAGAGTGGACGATTCCCATAAGGATCACGTACTGCATAGATTATATCTTTATGCATAAGTAGCAATGAATATGAAGTAGGGGTTTCATTCATTAAATTTTTAATTCTGAAATGAAATGCAAGGAAATGCCACAACATTAGAGATGTCTGTGTTCAGTTACTTGTGCTGATGTGTGTTATATTTAAACAATATTGCTGTTCCTGAAGCACAAACCTCTTACCTTGCTACCCAGTCAGCTGTATCATCATTCTCTAGAGGAGGGGTAAATGCCAGCAGCTGGGTGATTAATTCACTGTCAGAACTTGTTGACAGCCCCACACCATGTCGCATCAGCTTTTTAAAAAGACAAGACAAATAAAGTATTAGCAATCGATTAAAAAACACCACCACCACCATTGAACAATTATAATTTAGCAAGAACTGGGTCTACCAAAAAGGTACTTTAACAGAGGACATCTCCTAATTGCAGCCAATCACATGAAAAGGAACCTTAAGTACAATTTGTAGACTTTTGCCTCAAGGGTCGACAGGCTTGTACCAGCATAAAGGACTGGCATAGACCACTGGTACTCAAACTATTTTAAACAAGCAGTCCAAACCTTAAAATTAGGACTGGGCTGAGGTGGCATAGAAAAACATTGCAGGAGCTTTGCATGTGCAGTGAGCTCTCCTAAGCTCACCAGTTATCAGCATGAGCTCTGGCTGAGCAGCAGGGGAAAAGGGGATAAGCAGTGATGATGTTCACCTCCTGGGCTCCAAAGCTGACAATAGTGAGTTCAGACAGCTCATTGGTTATGTGGAGCTCTAGCATGAGCCATGCTAACATGATGGTGAGCTCAGACAGGGAATTGGTATTAAGATAGGCCATTCACATGGGCTTCAAGGGTCTGAGGCCCCACATATAGCCTGAGGGCCATAAGTTGAGCATCACTGGTACATACAGATCATTGCTCTTGGTTCTGCATATCTTAATCTTTGGCTTGTTGCTCTGTGTTGTTGATATGTGACCAAAGGATCAAGGAAGCCTAATAGCTGCTGTCTTGGGATTTTGCCTGTTTTGCACTACTACTGTCCTATGGAGAAGAAGCAGACACCATGAAGGAACCATGGGACAAATAATAAAGAGAGAAAACTCCAGGAAAGAGTGAAAGAAAAAGCGACTAAAGGATAAGGAAGGGAAATAAAACTCCACAATCCTGCAACTTATCTAACCAACTGTAACCCCCCCTTCAGTCCTTTATACAACAGGGGCCTTGCCTAACTTGGCATATTTTTTCTGCAAATTGAATAAGACTGGACATTTTTATTTTGCTATAAGAATACGCGCAGCTACCATCAACACACCATTTGAATCCATTCCCTTTTTTGCCTTTTCTTGTGGTAGTTGTGAAGTTCATAGGTTGATACATGATGCATGAAGTAACAATTGCAAAATGCTGTAAGTTTATAACATTGTGTACTTATGTGTCCCTCTACTTTTGTATTATGAAACAGTTAAAAAAAAGCAGCATCTGTTTTTCTTTGTGTCTTCCTTCTTTAAACTCCTCCAAATTCATTTTTCATGGTCTCCTTGTGTGTTCATATCAACATATATGACTGCTTTCAACCTCCACCACAAAATTCTCAGTGATAAAAATTGAAGGCAATGCTCCAGATAAGAATTTTCAATGTATTATATATGATGTTTTAAAATAATTCTAAGCATCATCTTTTTTTTTTCTACTAGCCACCATGCAATAGACAGAGATTCCAGCTGAGCTATTCACAATTATGCCTGGATTAGTTTTCCTATTGGATCAACATTAACATCACAATGAAGCTAGAAGAAAGGCAGTTTATCATTGCCTATGGCAGTTATGTAGAAATTAATTAGCAAGACCATAGATAATATTGTAGAAATTAACTACAAAGCAGACTCAGCACTTCAAGGACACAGCCTGACAAAGACTCTAGAAAGACTAAATCCTAGTCGCCTTGAAGTCTGAAGCAATCAAGGATGTAGCCCCCTCCCTATAAGCCAGCTTTCCAAAACAAACACATAGCCACAAAAACCAGTTTGAACCAATTAGGGGTCTCTCAAGCTGGCCTGATACCTTGTTACCTATCACAGTGGAAAATTCCCACTTGCGCGCGCTTCTTGACTGTAAACTATAAATCGCCTCTAACAGTTTTATTTCGGGGCCTCTGAGCTTGCTCAGGGTGCCCAGCATGCTGAATAAAATTTGAGACTGACAGCGACTCTGTCTTTGGAAACAGTTCAGCAAGGGGACACGGACTCCGCAACAATTTGGCGACCCAGATGGGACCCCTTGTGTGCTGACCTGGCTGCTCGTCGTTCGGACCAACCTTCCCAGCCGGCATAGGTGAGTTTGTCACCATTTGGAGGGTTCGGTCTGGGCGTCGGGTAAGTGGGGTTCACCGTGTGGAGTAGCCGTTCCCCGGAATTTATAAACCAGAATGCCTGAGTTTCGGGAGGATGGGACAATTGGCTTCAAACGTCCCACTGGGCTGAATTGGCTGAAAAAGCCCCAAAACTGGTTCTATACTCTACCACTCCGCCCCCTTATGATCCTCTGATTTCAGTCTCTGTAGAGTCTGAAGACGGACCCGAGCCTCTCTACCCTGCTCTCCCTGTCCTTGGTCAACCCCTGCCCCCTGACGAGAGCGCCGTGGTTCCCGTGGCGTCAGTGCTGGCTCTGAGCTCTGGGCTCCCTGCCTCCAGAGGCTTTTCTCCGGTCTGGACCCAGAGCCGAGGTCCCGTGGGAGAGGCATTTCCAGCCAGCCAGGGGAAGGAGCACCTGAATGCGGTGGTTCAGGCTCCTTTGCGAACCTACCCGGTCCCGTTTGTGGATGGCGGGGGCAGCTTCCAGGTTCGCTCTACTCTAATTCATGTGCCTTTCTCCCAAGAGGACCTCCTCATTTTGCAACAACAGACCCCCTCTTTTCCAGAAAAGCCCTATGAAGTAGGACAGACTATTCGGCGCGTAGTCCATACTTAAGACCCTTCTTGGTCAGACATGCAGAAACTCATGGATACCCTGCTGACCCCAGACGAGCAGGCTAAAGTTTTAGACTGTGCCAAGGCTGTTGCCTGAGCAGGAAACAGAGATCCTTGGCCTTCTAATGAACCCAACTGGGACTATAACACCCCCGAGGGAAGGGCATCCCTGAGGGAAACCCGGAATGATTTACTAGCAGGCTTTGATGAAGCGAGAAAAAAGCCCGTGAATTGGGGAAAATTCCATGCATGCAAACAGGGACCTGAGGAGCATCCGGATGCCTTCTCTACCCATTTGTGTGAGGCAGACAAGACATACGTTTGTCTTGATGTAGATAAACCAGAGCATGTGCCTTTGCTGGTATCAGCCTTTGTAAACCAGAGTGCTCCCGATTATTAAGGAGCATTTCTGCAGGTATACTCCAGGGTGGGAAGGAAAGAGTATGTCTGAAATAAGAAATATAGCAAGTTATGTGTTTGATGGGAGAAAGGAGAGAGAAAGAAAGAAGGAGAGAAAGGAAGATTTTAAATTAGTAGCCGCAATGGTTGAGGGAACTATGGACAGTATGTCAGGAAGAAGACGAAACAGGGGAAGGGGCCAGGGAGGGTTTCAACGAAGGGTATTAGGTCAGAGAAACCAGGGCGAGGGGTGGTCCAAAATTCAAAGGGCCAACGAGGTATGTTACTAATGTAAACAACCTGGACACTTTAAACAAGAGTGTCCCCAGAGGAAGGGGACGAACAACAGAGCCATCTCTGAACAGGGGCCCCCTCCGGACCAGTGACGCGAGGAGCCGGTGTCAAAAACTACTCACAGGAAAGAAGGACTCAATAACCCGACCGACCACCTTCACCCAGTCTGCTCTGCGGTAACTATAAATTGCAATAAGAGTGACCCTGTTGCCTCAATCCAGGTAGGAGAGCAACGATATGTTTGTTTAATTGATACCAGCGCTACTATGTCTATGTTATCTACAACTCCTGAGCGTGCAGGTCTAATTGAAGAACGAAATGAGGATGTGATGGGAGTCGGGGGAGAATTGTTCAGAACTAGCAGGAGTGCCCCTACTCGAGTTCCTTGTCGTGTGAACACTCCTTTTTGTTGTCTGCCCGTGCTCCTATGAATTTACTGGGACGGGACCTATTGTGTAAGCTGAGGGCCACTCTATGCTGTAGTCCAGAGGAAATAACTTTAGAATTACCAATTGACAAATTGCCTTATTTCGCCAGGGCGTTGGCCTCTTGGGGGAAAAGGGAAATTTACCAGTGGAACTACAACAATTGCCAGCCACATTGTGGGGCTGGGAGTCCACCGATGTAGGACTGCTGAAGTCTGCCACTCTGGTTGTTATTCAAACCGAGGGGGGAGTCCCGCCTTGCGTGCCTCAGTACCCGCTGAATAAAGAAGCAGAAGAAGGTTTGCAACCCCTGATAGATGAATACATCAGGAAAGGGATCTTAGTGGAGTGTCAGTCTCCTTGCAATACCCCCGTGCTACCAGTCAGGAAACTAAACTAGGGAAGGATGGCAAGCCTGTTTATCGTTTTGTGCAAGACTTACGTGCTATAAATGATTATGTGATTCCCAGAGCTGCCGTAGTTCCTAACCCTGCCACTACCATTACCTCCATCCCGTGGTGGGCTACCCGATTCACAGTAATTGATTTGTGTGCCGCCTTCTTTTCAATCCCAGTTGCCGCCCAGTCTCAATACCTTTTTGCCTAAACTTGGAAGAGAAAACAACATTTGACCTGGATACACTGAAAGCCCCACTATCTTCAGCCAAATCCTGATGAGAGACTTACAAGGTATTGTACTTACCTCAGATACAGTGCTCGTACAGTATGTAGTTGACCTACTACTAGCATCACCGACTCAGGTAAGCTGCCAGACGGACACTTTAAGACTGTTAAAAGGATTAGCTGAAAGAGGACATAAAGTATCCCCGGGAAAGTTACAGTATTGCCAAAAGAAGGTTACATACCTGGGGCATGTGATCTCAGAGGGACTGTGGGAATTGTCTGATGAAAGGGTGAAGGCTATAAAGACTTGCCAAAGTCTACCACTAAGAGACATATTCGAGCCTTTTTAGGAGCGGCCGGATTTTGCCGGCTGTGGATCCCTGCTTATGGAGAGATGGTTAAGCCTCTGGTAGAGACCACTTGAAAGGGAGAACCTGAAGTGGTTCAATGGACCCCTGAGCTAGACCATGCTTTCCACCAAGTTAAACACCAGCTATCACAAGCCCCTGCTCTAGGACTCCCCAACTACGAGAAGCCATTTGTGTTGTTTGTCCACGAGAGACGGGGAGTAGCCTCAGGAGTCCTAACCCAGAAACTGGGACCTCAGCTACACCCGGTTGCTTATTATTCTGCCACCTTAGATCCAGTGGCAAAAGGGGTAGTCAGCTGTCTGCGCCATTGCAGCAGCAGCACTGCTTGTTGAGCAATCGAAAGAGCTAGTCATGGGGTACGCCCTTAAAGTCAGGGTTCCTCATGAAGTTGAAGCCCTAATGACTAAAGAAAAGACTCAAGCCTTCTCTCACCAGCGTTTAGCCTGGTACCAAGTGACTCTGTTAGCTGCCGAAAAAGTGCACATCTCACGCTGCACTAGCCTCAACCCGGCCTCGCTTTTGCCTCATCCCGAGGATGGAGAGCCACATCACGATTGCTGCACTGTCGTTCGTATGATGGAAAAGCCCCGAGATGACCTCACTGATGTGCCCCTGAACAATCCTGACTTAGTCTTCTGTGTGGATGGGTCCTCCTACATAGAAGCTGGAGTTTGTTGGACTGGGTATGCGGTTGTCACTGACTTCAACATCATTGAAGCAAAGCCCTTATCTCCCCAGCTGAGTGCGCAAGCAGCTGAACTGATTGCTTTAACTCGTGCATGTGAACTGGCAACCAGGATGACTTTAAATGTATACACTGACAGTCGGTATGCGTTTGGAATTTGCCACTCCACCGGGCAATTATGGAAACAGCGAGGCTTCATTACTTCTTCCGGAGCAAAGTTGCGAACTCCACTCAGGTTTCTGAGCTCCTGGAAGCCATCCAGAAACCCAGACAGATAGCCGTAATGCATGTCACCACACACACCAGGGGGAGCATGCCTGAAGCTAAAGGAAATGAGCAGGCAGATGCTGCTGCCAAAGCCGCCGCTCAGCAACCCCTAAGTCTCAATGCCCTTACTCCTGCATGGGAGAAACCCAGAGCCTTGGAAGGATATGAGCAAGTGTGCAAAGGAGAAGAAGAAGAATGGAAATGTCTCTATGGGGCTTATTCAAAAGATGAACTGTAGTACTCTAGCGATAACCTCCCCATCTTGCCTAAAACACTACAGCGGCCCCTGTGCCAAATAGTCCATGGGCAAGGTCATTATGGGGCAACTGCCATAGCTGAAACCATTCTCTGAATTCGGTTCACCCCTGGGATCCATGCAGTGGCTAAACAAGTGACCAGTGTCTGCCCCACTTGCCCAGCATTCAACTCTGGCCCAGAGAGACAAGCCCCACCTGGGGGCCGACCTTGGGCTTATCAACCATTTGAGAGACTGCAAATAGACTTCATCGAACTTCCCCTGTGCCAAGGATACAGATATGCCTTAGTAGTGAGATATCAACTCACCCATTGATGGAAGCATTTCCCACCACCCATGCCTCTCATCAGCAAGTCGCTCATGCACTTCTAAAAGACATTATTCCGCGGTTCAGCATACCCCAAGTCATCAACTCAGATCAAAGGAGTCACTTTACCTCCCAAATCTTAGAAAAAATTTACACACGGTTGGGAATCACTAGGCAGCTTCACACCCCTTATCACCCTCAGTCATCTGGAGGGGTGGAAAGGGCAAATCAAACTCTAAAAACCCTTTTAGGTAAAGTGTGTTCAGAAACTCAGCTTAAGTGGCCCAAGGCATTGCTCCTTGCACTGTTTGCTATGCGAAATGTACCTAGAGCTGATGTTAAGATATCTCCCTATGAGCTTTTGTTTGGTCATCCACCCCCCATTACCCGTGGTTTC
Source organism: Crocodylus porosus (assembly GCF_001723895.1). Taxonomy (NCBI): domain Eukaryota; kingdom Metazoa; phylum Chordata; order Crocodylia; family Crocodylidae; genus Crocodylus; species Crocodylus porosus. Next base: position 55,181,649 of record NW_017728948.1, read on the forward strand.
CTTCCGCCAGCCACAAGATTGCTAGTGGGGGGATGAGAATTTAACCCATTATGTGATTTCTTTCCAGAAGCAGCTTACTACTTTATAGCATCATGCTGCCGTTCAGCAACCTGTACCCTTTGATTGCGAGATACACCCCTTCAGTCCTGGTGACTATGTGTGAGTCTGTGTTCTGCGACGGAAAAGTTGCCTAGAGCCAATGTGGGAAGGACCATACCAAGTCCTACTAACCACCCACTCCGCAATCAAGATTGTTGAAAGGAATTCGTAGATCCATCACTCGCACGTGAAACCTACTGTATTTACCCCAATGAAATCTCATCGCGTACCTCCTCTTCAGCTGCAGAGATCCAACAGTCAATGGACAATATGTGCCTTACAAGTACTATCATAAGTGTATTTTTGCTAGTAGTCTATTTGCCCACATTAATCGGATGCCCCTGCAGTCTCACCTGATTCAGAGGAGCCTATCCTGGTACCCAACTAGAGTATTCTAACACCAAACAAGTTCGAGACAAAGTTAATCAAGTCCCGCCTGAAGGGGCTTCTGCCGTCATATACAAGTCCAATGCTCCCCCAGGTCACTGTAAGCTGTATGGGTATTACACTAATAGCTATGAAATTTAGCGTGCAGACCCTACCATAGGGGCAAGCCAAGCTTACATCCAAAGTAAAACTAATGACCCTGGGGAATAATCATTCTATTCCAAAAGTGGAATCGAGACCTTGGTTTGGCGAGTGTCGTCCCCTAAATTACTAGCTATCAATCCTCATCAAAATGTAGAATGGCCTCATAACTCTTGTGAAAATAACCAATTCCTACGTGAGTAACCTAAACTTCTCAAACTGCTGGGTGTGTACTTGACTACCCAAGCATCCCAGCGTAAGTATTCCTCTCATTGGTCTTGGCCTTAGTTCATTCAATAATTCCTCTATTAGCAAGAGCATCCATAACGACAGTAAATGGTACTATGAATACTGGTTCCTTAATGAAGTAATCCTCCCTGAAGATTCTGTGTGCTATTACAAGCCCTGTTTTAGTAGTTTTGCTGTGTTTGTAGAGAATACCACAGCCGGTGCTTGTAATATAACAATAACCTTAGACCCATCCTCTCTCGGATAGCAAGGTAATGGACCTGTACATGTTAGGGCATTATTGGCTTTGTGAGAAAGTTGCATTTAAGCATTTGCCACCCACCTGGTATGGCACGTGCACCATGGATGTAGTGATCCCAGATATGACACTTCACCCGAACAAGTCGCTTCAAGGGTGGCACCAAAATCGCCCACATCAGTTCTGACGAGGGGTGAGCCTCAACCTCCTCCTCGAGCAACCTACCCCATTCCATTCCTTTGCCTGACAGTTCATACTTTGGCTAGGTGTTTCTGAACTTGAAAAGACTATTGTAAATCTTTCAGCCTCACTGGAAGTATTAGCTAACAATACCGCTGATGCCTTAACCCGACTGCAAACTGAAGTAACTCACATTTCTCATATTACTTTGCAAAATCGCCTAGCATTAGACCTACTTCTTACTAATCAAGGAAGAGTATGTACTTTAGTCAACGATACTTACTGCACCTATGTAGATGAATCAGGGGAGTATTGGAAGATATCCATAAGATCCAGAATATGGCTAGTCAATTCCATGCCATAACCACAGATAACACCTCTTGGAGTGTACAAGACACATGGGCTCTCCTGACATCCTGGTTCCCCAGATTACGATGGACTCTCAAACTCATTACTATTATTGTTGCTCTTGGATGTCTTTTGATTTTAACCTGTTGTTGTATCCAGTGTATTGAAACCCTACCTTCTCATAGGGAGATATCTTAACATCAGCTCTAGGTGCGTTTCGCATAGCAAACAGTACAAGGAGCAATGCCTCAGGCCACTTAAGCTGAGTTTCCGAACACAGTTTGCCTACAAGGGTTTTTAGAGTCCGATCTGCCCTTTCCACCCCTCCAGATGACTGAGGGTGATAAGGGGTGTGAAGCTGCCTAGTGATTCCCAACCATGTGTAAATTGTTTGTAAGACCTGGGAGGTGAAGTGACCTCCTTGATCTGAGTCAATGACTTCAGGTATACCAAACCGCGGAATAATATCCTTTGGAAGTGCATGAGCGACTTGCTGATGAGAGGCATGGGTGGCAGGAAATGCCTCCACCCAATGGGTGAGCTGATCTCGCACTACTAAGGTATATCTGTATCCTCAGCACCAGGGAAGTTCAATGAAATCTATTTGCAGTCTCTCAAATGGTTGATATGCCAAGGTCAGCCCCCAGGTGGGGCTTTTCTCTCTGGGCCAGAGTTGAACGTTGGGTAAGTGGGGCAGATGCTGGTCACTTGTTTAGCCACTGCATGGATCCCAGGGGCAAACCAAACTCGGAGAATGGTTTCAGCTATGGCAGTTGCCCCATAATGACCTTGCCCATGGACTATTTGGCACAGGGGCCGCTGTAGTGTTTTAGGCAAGATGGGGCAGTTATTGCTAGTGTACCACAGTCCATCTTTTGAATAAGCCCCATAGAGACGTTTCCAGTCTTCTTCTTTTCCTTTGCACGCTTGCTCATATCCTTCCAAGGCTCTGGGTGCCTCTCACACAGGAGCAAGGGTGTTGAGACTTAGGGGTTGCTGAGACTTAGGGGTTGCTGAGCAGCAGCTTTGGCAGCAGCATCCGCCCGCTCATTTCCTTTAGCCTCAGGCATGCTCCCCCTGGTGTGTGTGGTGACATGCATTACGGCTATCTGTCTGGGTTTCTGGATGGCTTCCAGGAGCTCAGAAACCTGAGTGGAGTTCACAACCTTTGCTCCGGAAGAAGTAATGAAGCCTCGCTGTTTCCATAATTGCCCGGTGGAGTGGCAAATTCCAAACGCATACCAACTGTCAGCGTATACGTTTAAAGTCATCCTGGTTTCCAGTTCACATGCACGAGTTAAAGCAATCAGTTCAGCTGCTTGCGCACTCAGCTGGGGAGATAAGGGCTTTGCTTCAATGATGTTGAAGTCAGTGACGACCGCATACCCAGTCCGACGAACTCCAGCTTCTATGTAGGAGGACCCATCCACACAGAAGACTAAGTCAGGATTGTTCAGGGGCACATCAGTGAGGTCATCTCGGGGCTTTTCCATCATACGAACGACAGTGCAGCAATCGTGATGTGGCTCTCCATCCTCGGGATGAGGCAAAAGCGAGGCCAGGTTGAGGCTAGTGCAGCGTGAGATGTGCACGTTTTCGGCAACTAGCAGAGTCACTTGGTACCAGGCTAAACGCTGGTGAGAGAAGGCTTGAGTCTTTTCTTTAGTCATTAGGGCTTCAACTTCATGAGGAACCCTGACTTTAAGGGCGTACCCCATGACTAGCTCTTTCGATTGCTCAACAAGCAGTGCTGCTGCTGCAATGGCGCAGACAGCTTACTACCCCTTTTGCCACTGGATCTAAGGTGGCAGAATAATAAGCGATTGGGCGTAGCTGAGGTCCCAGTTTCTGGGTTAGGACTCCTGAGGCTACTCCCCGTCTCTCGTGGACAAACAACACAAATGGCTTCTCGTAGTTGGGGAGTCCTAGAGCAGGGGCTTGTGATAGCTGGTGTTTAACTTGGTGGAAAGCATGGTCTAGCTCGGGGGTCCATTGAACCACTTCAGGTTCTCCCTTTCAAGTGGTCTCTACCAGAGGCTTAACCATCTCTCCGTAAGCAGGGATCCATGGCCGGCAAAATCCGGCCACTCCTAAAAAGGCTCGAATATGCCTCTTTGTGGTAGGCTTTGGCAAGTCTTTTATAGCCTTCACCCTTTCATCAGACAATTCCCATAGTCCCTCTGAGATCACATGCCCCAGGTATGTAACCTTCTTTTGGCAATACTGTAACTTTCCCGGGGATACTTTATGTCCTCTTTCAGCTAATCCTTTTAAAAAGTCATAAAGTGTCCGTCTGGCAGCTTACCTGAGTCCGTGATGCTAGTAGTAGGTCATCTACATACTGTATGAGCACTGTATCCGAAGTAGGTACGATACCTTGTAAGTCTTTCGTCAGGATTTGGCTGAAGATAGTAGGGCTTTTGGTGTATCCTTGGGGAAGTCGCGTCCAGGTCAAATGTTGTTTTCTCTTCCAAGTTTAGGCAAAAAGGTATTGAGACTGGGCGGCAACTGGGATTGAAAAGAAGGTGGCACACAAATCAATTACTGTGAATCGGGTAGCTCACCACGGGATGGAGGTAATGGTAGTGGCAGGGTTAGGAACTACGGCAGCTCTGGGAATCACATAATCATTTATAGCACGTAAGTCTTGCACAAAACGATAGACAGGCTTGCCATCCTTTCCTAATTTAGGTTTCCTGACTGGTAGCACGGGGGTATTGCAAGGAGACTGACACTCCACTAAGATCCCTTTCCTGATGTATTCATCTATAAGGGGTTGCAAACCTTCTTCTGCTTCTTTATTCACCGGGTACTGAGGCATGCAAGGCGGGACTCCCCCCTTGGTTTGAATAACAACCGGAGTGGCAGACTTCAGCAGTCCTACATTGGTGGACTCCCAGCCCCACAATGTGGCTGACAATTGTTATAGTTTCACTGGTAAATTTCCCTTCTCCCCCCTCCCCCCAAGGCCCATGCCCTGGCGAAATAAGGCAGTTTGTCAATTGGTAATTCTAAAGTTATTCCCTCCGGACTACAGCATAGAGTGGCCCTCAGCTTACACAGTAAGTCCCATCCTAATAAATTCATAGGAGCACGGGCAGACAACAAAAAGGAGTGTTTACACGACAAGGGTCCCACTTGGACTTGAGTAGGGGCACTTCT
>NW_017728948.1:55187082-55203877 GCF_001723895.1 Crocodylus porosus
ATCGGGAGCACTCTGGTTTACAAAGGCTGATACCAGCAAAGGCACATGCTCTGGTTTATCTACATCAAGACAAACGTATGTCTTGTCTGCCTCACACAAATGGGTAGAGAAGGCATCCGGATGCTCCTCAGGTCCCTGTTTGCATGCATGGAATTTTCCCCAATTCACGAGCTTTTTTCTCGCTTCATCAAAGCCTGCTAGTAAATCATTCTGGGTTTCTCTCAGGGATGCCCTTCCCTCAGGGGTGTTATAGTCCCAGTTGGGTTCATTAGAAGGCCAAGGATCTCTGTTTCCTGCTCAGGCAACAGCCCTGGCACAGTCTAAAACTTTAGCCTGCTCGTCTGGGGTCAGCAGGGTATCCATGAGTTTCTGCATGTCTGACCAAGAAGGGTCATAAGTATGGACTATGCGCCGAATAGTCCATCCTACTTCATCAGGTTTTTCTGGAAAAGAGGGGGTCCGTTGTTGCAAAATGAGGAGGTCCCCTCGGGTGAAAGACACATGAATTAGAGTAGGGCGAACCTGGAAGCTGCCCCCGCCATCCACAAACGGGACCGGGTAGGTTCACAAAGGACCCTGAACCACCGCATTCGGGTGTTCCTTCCCCTGGCTGGGTGGATATGCCTCCCCCACAGGACCCCGGCCCCAGGTCCAGACCGAAGAAAAGCCTCTAGAGGCAGGGAGCCTGGATCTCGGAGCCAGCGCTGACGCCATGGGAGCTGCAGCGCTTTTGTCAGAGGACAGGGGTTGACCGGGGACAGGGAGAGCAGGGTAGAGAGGCTCAGGGTCGTCTTCAGACTCCACAGTGACTGAAATCGGAGGATCATAAGGAGTTGGAGTGGTAGAGTAAAGAACCGGTTTTGGTGCTTTTTCAGCCAGTTCAGCCCACAGTTACCAATAATCCATCTGTTGAGTTTTTAAAGCTACCAATTCCATTCAAAGGAATGCCAAACGAGACCGATCAAATGAGCCAAATTTCGGCCACCATTTATCTGGAGCACCTTGTTGAGTTAAGACAGGCCACTCCTGTGTACACAAAATACAAGCGTGCTTCCTGCCCATGCCAGACTGCACTGGTAGATTCCCTTCTCCCCAAACCTGGAGAAGCCTCCCTAAAGGAGATCCCGGTGGGACGTTTGAAGCCGATTGTCCCATCCTCCCGAGGCTTAAGCACTCTGGTCTATAAATTCCTGGGAACAGCTACCCCTCATGGTGGGCCCCACTTACGCAACGCCTGGACCGAGCCCTCCGAATGGTGACAAACTCACCTATGCCGGCTGGGAAGGCTGGTCTGGATCTGGGTTGCCAAATTGTTGCGGAGTCCATGACCCCTTGCAGAGCTGTTCCCAAAGACACAGAGTCGCTGTCTGTCTCAAAATTTATTCAGCATGCTGGGCACCGTGAGCAAGCTCAGAGGCCCCGAATAAAACTGTTAGAGGCATTTTATAGTTTACAGACAAGATGCATGCGCAGGTGGGAATTTTCCACTGTGAAATAAAACAAGATATTAGGTCAGTATGAGAGACCCTTAATTGGTTCAAACTGGTTTTTGGCTACGTGCTTGTTTTTGAAACTAACTAATCCTTGATTGCTTCAGACTTTAAGACGACTTAGGTTTAGTCATTCCAGAGTCTTATCAGGCTGTGTTCGTGAAATGCTGAGTCTTGCTTTGTAGCTGATTTCTACAGTATTATCTATGATCTTGTTAGAAAATTTCTACACACGTAGCCACAAAAACCAGTTTGAATCAATTAGGGATCTCTCAAACTGGCCTAATACCTTGTTATCTATCACAGTGGAAAATTCCCATATGCGCGCGCATCTTGACTGTAAACTATAAATCGCCTCTAACAGTTTTATTCGAGGCCTCTGAGCTTGCTCAGGGTGCCCAGCATGGTGAATAAAATTTGAGACTGACAGCGACTCTGTGTCTTTGAGAACAGCTCCGCAAGAGGTCACAGACTCCGCAACAGTTACAAATTAAAACTCTTATTTCTCAGCGTGCTTTCCAATTCACCACTTTGGCTACAGAGTTCCTCACCATTCTCTTCACTTTTCATTAATCTTAAATAGCTTTGTGTCCAGTGCTTCCCCTCTTCTGCTTACTACTCATTAACAAATTATACTGAAAAACCCCAGACTGAATCCTACCTTTCTCCTAAGTCTTGCAGCATTTGTTAATTCACCGTTGTGTGCCACAGCAATCTTCCCATGAAGCGTTTCTACAACGAAAGGCTGGCAGTTCTGCAGTTCTGAGATCCCCGAAGTAGAGTATCTTGTGTGGCCAATTCCAAGGTTTGAAACATACAACTTCTTCAGACTGTCTTCACTGAACACATGATTAATAAGACCCATTCCCTTAAGGAGCATAAGAAAACAGGACACATTTGTTGTTGTTTTTTCCACCAGTGCTATCCACTGTGTCAAGGCTATATAAATGTACAAACTAAGGAAAGCAGACAGGCCTAAGAGAGGTGAAAAAGCTGACAAGAAAAGTGGTCGTAGTGGCATTAGGTCACATCCCCTTAATACTGTGTTTAAGTAACATGATGTAGGTGTTTATTTTTAAGATAAAAGTATACTCTGTTATCCATGAAGAAAATATCCATTAAATAAAGCAGTAGCAGGAGAAAAGTAGTAGGATACTGCAAGTACAGGATAGTCAGTCAGTTTTTTTGAGAAAGCTCAGCTCAGGTAACTTTATTCTTTAATACAATGTCTAACATGCTTTAAAAAGAAAATACTGTACAACCCAAAAGCCTTTCATGTAGTCTGAATTATTATTTGTACAAATTCTCACATGGAACATACTGTTTGGATGTAATTAAATAGCACTTTGAAACGCATGGCATGTTTTCTGAAGAACAAATAAATAGGCAAGAACAGGAATTGAGAAAAGCTGCTAAGAGAAATTAAATAATACTTGATATCAACAGCAACATATTGTATTGTTTTTTATGCTGGGTTTAGATCTGCATTTAGAAAACCTCAGTGTCTAATTCGTGCCACTGCTCAACTTGGCAATCTTTTCAGAGTATGTTGTTTTTTTCAGCACAAAAAGTCTTCAAGATATCCAAGTTGTCTCCTTTCACTAAGAGAAATGAATCAGAACTTCTCTCACTAGTCACCAGGATATCCTAGCATATTAAAAAGCCAGGGTAGCACTCCTGTTGTGCATTATGAGGGAGGAATGTTAAGACCAAGAATATTTAAGACATAAGAGTGGAAATCAAACTTCTGTTCTCAACTTTTATGCAGACTCCTTTCCTGACCTTTAGCAAATCTCTTCATTTCTCTATACCATGATGCTTGTTGGGCATATGTTTCCACACTTTAATCTGTAGCTCTTTTTTCTTTTAATTCTTTTTCCTCCAGTTCACCAGTACCCTGCTGGTTTGGTGCATCATTATCCAGAACTGCCAGTGCCTAATCCTTTCAACCCTCTGGGACTAACATATTAGCAGCAAGATGGCTCCAGTTCCAAAAGCTCCTAAATGTGTGTTTCTGCTGCTCCCCCCACCCTGTTTTTCTTCTTTTTAAGTAGACCGTTAAGCTGAAGTCTTGGAAGTTATCAGGTCAGGATTATAACAAACTTCCTTGTTGTTGTACAGAATAACATTAAAAACTGCAAAATGAGGTGTTACGAATGTAAAAAAAAAATCTTTCTAAATTTAAGTAAACAAGTAAAGACTTCCCATATGCACCTCATGTAGAGATTTGGAATTCTTTTTTGGTTAGTTTGTTTTGATGACTTTTCCAGCCCTCCTTGCTACACTGAAGACTAGAGTTATTCTTTCTTAAAACTGCCAAGACAAAAATGAGCAAGGAATCTTTGCATTTTACCTTATGCACTTTGAATGCCTGGGCTGATTCTCCATCACTTGTCACGATTCCAGCACTCTCCTGGCCCCTGCAGACAATATACAACCAAACAGAAAATTGGACAACTCATGGAATAGAATTGTAAAGGATAAAAGAACAAGACACTTCAATACAAACTAATTCACTGTATTTTTTTATAAATATATCAAAACTCTTGTATTGCATAAACCAATCCCCAAATGTTGCATTAGGTTCAGCCCAAAGTTCACGGACGTTGAAAGGAATCTTTCCATTAGCTAACACTGGGTCAGGTCCTCAGTGCTGACCTTCTTCATTAACCTGAAGGTGGGCACAAAATACTAGCAATTGCTTAACCTGGAATGCTATTCCACAACTATGTCAATAGGCTTCTACAGCTCAAATTAAAGCGTTTTCAACCTACTCAGATTTTTTTCTCAAGCAGAGCATGGGCCAGTTACTTTAAAACTAGGAATTCAAGTTGAGGTGGTCACTTTTCATAGATTTATAGAGTCAGAAGGGACCTCAGTGGGCCATCTAGTCTGACCCCCCAGTCTCTTTTTGAAGACCCCTAAGGATGGGGCAAGCACCACCTTCCTTGGGAGCCCATTCCAGACTCTGGCAACCCTGACCATGAACAACTTTTTCCTAATGTCCAGCCTGAACCTTTTCTCCAGTAGTTTATGGCCACTGTTCCTGGTCATTCCAGGGGGTGCCCTGGTAAACAGATCATCACCTACTTTATGTTGCTCTCCCCGTATGAATTTGTATGCTGCCACAAGGTCCCCTCTCAGCCTTCCCTTGGAGAGGCTGAAGAGGTTAAGATCCCTTAGCCTTTCCTCGCAGGGCCTTCCCTGAAAGCCTCTAATCAGGTGAGTGGCTCTTCTTTGGACCCTCTCCAGGTTGTCCACATCCCACTTGAACTACAGCGTCCAGAACTGGACACAGTACTCCAGCTGCAGCCTGACCAGTGCTGCGTAGACAGGGAGAATCACTTCCCTGGACATGTTTGTGAAGCACCTACAGATGCATGTCAAGGTGTGACTGACTCTGCCAACTGCATCATCACACTGGAGACTGATGTTCATCCTGGAGTCAACAATGAATCCAAGATCTTTTCCTGCCTCAGTGGAGCTGAGACGGTCACCGCCCAGCCTGTAGGTATGATGGCAGTTCTTCCTCCCTAGATGCAGCACCTTGCACTTGTCCTTATTGAATTGCATCCTGTTGCTCTCTACCCACTTCCCTGGCCTGTCTAGGTCAGGCTGGATCTGGTTCCTCCTCTCCAGGGTGTTTGCTGCACCCCATAATTTTGTGTCGTCCACAAATTTGGACAGGGTGCTTCCACCCTGTCATCCAGATCACTGATGAAGATGTTGAACAGCACCGACACCAGAACTGAACCCTGAGGGACTCCACTGCCCACATCTTTCCAGGTTGACACTGACCCATCCGCTACCACCCTCTGACTGTGACCCTTGAGCCAATTTGCTACCCAGTCTACTGTGTAATCATCCAAAGCAAATCTCCTCAGTTTATTTATAAGGATGGTATGGGATACCTTGTCAAAGGCCTTCTTAAAGGCCAGATAGATGACATCCACCTTGACTCCAGCATTTAAACAATTGGTGGCCTTGTCATAAAAGGAAACTAGGTTAATCAGGGAGGACGTGCCTGCTAAAAACCCATGTTGGTTACCCCTCTGCATCATGTTAGCTAGCGAGCTCCCACAGTTGTGTTCCTTGATAACTTTTTCTAGGATTTTCCTAGGGATAGAGGTAAGTCTGATTGGTCTATTGTTCCCCAGGTCCTCCTTCCTGTGACAACATTAGCCTTCTTCCAATCCTTCGGAACCTGACCCAAGCACCATGAGCACTCATATAGCCCTGCCAGTGGATCAGCTATGACCCCTGCTAATTCCTTCATTATCCATGGGTGGAATCCCTCCGGTCCCAGTGATCTGAATATGTCTAGTCCCTCCAAGTGTCTTTTTACTGTGTCACCCCTGACCATTGGTCGGCTGATGTTCCCTTTGTTGGTGTCCGTGATGTACGTTAAGGGTTTTCTAGATTTCCATTTAAGAAGACAGAGGCAAAGGACTCATCGAAGAGCTCTGCCTTGTCCCTGCTATCCGTCACTAAGCCCCCCTGCCCGTCCTGTATGGGTCCTATGCTACTCTGCACCTTCTTTTTGCTCCCAACGTACCTAAAGAAGGACTTTTTATTGTCCTTAATCCCTGACGCTAGCCTGAATTCTAGAGTTGCCTTGGCCTTCCTGACCAACTCCCTGCAGGTCCAGGCCAAAGAAGTATACTCCTCTTTGCTAGCTACTGCCTGCTTCCACTTCCTGTACGCCTTTTTTTGTCCTTAAGGCATCCTGGATGCCCCTGGTTAGCCAAAGGGGCTTCCTGGCCCCCTTTCCTCTGCCATGGAAAGGACTCACTCTGAGCCCAAAGGATGGTTTCCTTGAGGAATGTCCACCTACCCTGGACCCTCAACACATCTAAGTTCTTAGCTCCTAGCACCCTGCTAACCAATCCCCTGAGTTTATCAAAGTCAGCTTTTTTAAAGTTTAGCACCTGTGTCCTGCCGGGTATAATGCTCGCCCTTCGCTGGATAGTGAATTTAATCATTTGGTGATCGCTGTCCCCTAAGTTGCCTTGAATCCACAGGCGGCCCCCACCAGGCCATTCCCTATGGCCAATACCAAGTCAAGCAAAGCGTTGCCCCTGGTGGGTCACTTTACCTCCTGTGTTAGGTGGACGCTTTTGCATTTAAGCAACCAAGTTAGTGTTTAGAACCTACTGAAAGGCTCTGGATCCTTATATCAGATACCTTAGCTTCTGTGCCCAAGCTGTAAAATTAAGCTTATAAATGTCATGAAAGAGGATAAGTTTATTTTTATAATCAAATTGGTCTTAGAAGACAGAACATTAATACTAAAGATTCACAATATCAAATGATGCAACTTTTCTGGGCTCTTTCCTGTTTTTACAGACAGTCATCCCTGCCTCAGTCTTCCCTTTTATAGCAAGCTGAATACCACAGGTGCCAGATAAGCAGGTTATAATAAGCTAAACACCACAATGTGCCAGCAGCAGACAGTGTTCCCCATGTTTTACAAAGCAGGTGAAAGCCATGTTTTGTTTTATTTTTTAAAAACTCAGCTTCTAGTCCCAGCATGAGCCACTCTTTCTTTGCCTATGGTTTACTTGAGCATTGAATGCTAGGACCATGATCACCAGCTACAAGTCTGTACAGTTTCTGTAACAGACTTGAACTGGGGTACATTCTTAGGGCAGTCTTCAGTTGGACTAAAACTTAAAAAAAGCCAAAAAAACCAAACAATCCACAATTTAAAAAAACCCTAACCAATGTGATGCACATTAAATGATGCAGCTAAATCAGGGCCTTGTTACCTCTCAGCTCTGTGTTCTTGGGGAACCTGGATACAGGACGCAGCCTGTCTGTCTCACAAAGATTTCCGCGCCCCCCCAAACAAGAACTGATTATGAAAGACAATGAAGATGCAGTGGGAGACGCACCTAAAGCTGTCCAGATAAGGGTGACAAAACTGAAACAACTGCCCTAGGTCTCATTTGCACGCAAGATGGAACCAGATGACAATTCATTTACATGGAAGATGGAGAACAGAATTCTGGGATCAGAGAAGGAGGGAAGTACTGCATGATGGGGAATCTATGCTCCAAATGCTAATCAACCCACATTTACACACACCCAGCTGAGCATTTATCAGACCAATTCTAATCTGGATTTACAAAGGACTCCCCCTCACCCCCGTCCACACACACCCCACCCCCTCTAAGCAGAAGTAAAAGTTTAATAGACACGGTCCCACTATGGGAGTCCTACTTAAACTTGATCAACTAAAACTCAGTTGCCGGGTTAGGGAATGCTGAGGCAAAGAGACCGAGTTAGAGGGGATATGGGCAACATTTGAAAAATGCATTGCTAAGGGTTCATCACAGCATCCAGCCCATTGGAGCCCAGACCACAAGTGTTGTCAGTCTTTTCCTGAGATAACTGGTGGAAGTCCTCCTCACAAAAGTTATGAAAAGTCATGCTAAGCTGAGGCTTGTTCACAACAGGTAAAAATCCAAAACCCTGATGCTACAAGCTATCTATGGTTTCTGAAGAAACAATGAAGAATCCCATCCAGTATATCTGCTATCCATAGGGATTTCAAGCTGGCTCCTAAGTATCTGGTTACTCCTTAAAAACTTACATTTTTCTTGGTTGTTAATCACTTTCTTGAGATCTTCCAAGCCAAATAACCCCTTGTCAATAGAAAAGACAATTGTTTACACTATTAAGAATGCTTTGAAGAAGCTGAACTGAGGGTATAAAAATCTGTAAAAAACAGCAACAAAGTTGTGCTTCAAGAGGAGAAGTCTCTCTGACACCATCTGCTGTTGTTCCCAAGAAGCTGGAAGAAACAGATCGTCCCCCTTCAAAGACTGTACTAAGAACTTTACCTGTCAGCACTGGAACCCGAGTGCCTTGGACTGGGGAGATCCCAGCTCTCGCTCTCTCTCTCTTTTCTTTTTTTCTCTCAGGCATAGATTTCTGAACCTGAATTGTATTAGGTAAGCTTGAGCTAAGTTTCCCCAAACACTTAGTGAAACCAGGGTAGTATTGTAATTGGCTGCGTTTGTTTTCCTTTGCATGCCTATTATTACTAGTACCATTATATATTTCATATACTTAGCAGTAAATAACTTTTTTAGTCAAACTGGTATTAACTGGATATATTTTTCCTTCTCTACTTCTTCCCCACTTGCTCTGCAGCGACTTATTTTACTTAAGCTAAAGATCCCTGTGCAGCCCAAAAATACTGTGGGGTCTACTCATCAAGAGGCTAAAGATTGGGACATGTTGAGTTTGAAATGCATAAGGGGATCAGCTTGTACAGGCTGATTGACCCAGTTTGGTTCAGATGTGCCTTAATGAACTGAATGCTGGCCCATGAGGGTGTCAGCTGGACACCCAGCCGGATTCAGAGGTATTCTGTTCACCTGTGTGCTTGTGTCTGACTGTGGTTATTGTTGCTCTGATGAACTGATTCTTGGCATATGAGGGTGTCAGCCTGTCCATGCTGATCAACCCGGCTGGGTCAGGCATATCACATTAATCTGTGTGCATTTGTGTGTGTATGACTGATTTGGTGACTGGAGGAACCCATCCCCATTGAAACTGAATCCTGCAAGATAGCTCCATGGGGGTGAGGACTTGCAGAAGGGAGAAATACAGCTCCATATAGAAACACAAGTAGCACACTGATAGAATTACAGAAACCCTAGAAATGTATCCCTCATAAATGAGCACACCTCAAAGTGATAGGCAAATCTGGTAACAGCCTCTTCAGGAGTTTCAGTGAGCTGTTACAGGCCAGAGGGAAGGGGTGCTGACCTAGCCAGGTATGGCATGGGAGAGGTGCTGTGTGAAGGGTGTAGGGGCAATTGATCCTATTAGGCCCCATTTGTCCTGCACCTACCACCAGAGGTGCTGGACAGAGCAGGCTGGTTCTGTGGAGACCAGCCTGGACCCATGTGGGCAGGATGCCAGACAGAGGAGATGGGGTTGTAGGATTGCAGCATGGTGACAATGCAGGATGGGGCCAAGGGCAGGGCTGTGATCCTCTCCCTTCATGCCCCTGCCAACAGAATTGATGCCTGCTGCAGAAACATGTGAGGAGTGGATCATGGCTCTGCACCAGGTCTCAACCTTGCACTATCATCACCCCATGATCCCAGCCTTGGCCCTGCCCACCTGTCCCATTCTCAGATGCACTCCCTGCCCACCCACAGCCCCATCCCATCCACCTGGCCAAGTGCTCTGCCTGCCCACTTCGCCCAGCGTAGGTGCAAGGCAGACTGGCCAGGATGCCTGAGCAGCGGGAACAATGGCAGAGATGCAGACAGTGGCAGCCCCATGCCTTCTGAGAACTGCCAACTGTGCTGCTCCCACCCTGCCATATGCTCAGGGGCAGTGGGAGCAGCTGCACTTGCCACTGCCTAGGTTGCCTCCTGAACCTGGGCTGGGCGGGACTAAGGGACTTTCCATGGGCCAAACAGGATCCTTTGGCGGGTCGGATCTGGCATACAGGCCATATTTTGCCCACCCTAACCTAAATGCTGACAGAGGAAAAAAATTACTTATTTATTTCCTGAACTATAAAAACAGGCTTATTCGATTAAACTGGATAAACTTCATAGGTGTCACTGGTTGAATTGCCCTTGAGTTATACTTGCATATGAAACAGCAGAATGAATATTCAATATGACTGACCCCTAACTAGTTGAACAGGAGATAACCCCTGATGGAGATAAGAATGAAAAGTCACTCACTATTCACTAACACCAGCTGTGGGTAAAGGAAGTATTAAGGAGTGCTTGACTAAAAACAAAATTTATATCTAAAATTTTTACCATTTTTGCTAATATAATGATTATTATAAAACAGTGAACAAAGAAGCGTCTCTGTTCCCCCCTCAACCCTGTTTACTTTGTTTAGGAAAATGTGTTTCTATAAAACACAAGAATTATACAAGAAAACTGAGAGACCGATGTAGCACATTCAACAAACATTTGGCTGCGTTTCATAAAGGCCCTTTCAAAGTTGGTAAGTGTCCCTTTAGACAGCAAAGGGAAAAAATCAAAAGACAAGTGTCAAGTTATCCTTGGTATAACGCACTGATTTTCTCTGCAATTTTGGGACAATCTCTGAAGCCAGTATCACCACCTACCCGCATTCCTGGCTTCCTCTAGTCCCACCTTCTCCCCCACGGATTCAGAACGTCTGGTCAGCAGTGAAACCTGTAAAAGTAGGCTGTGCAGACTCTAACAGGGGCTGCCTACCCCTATACACCAGAGTTTTGCTTCACAGGGATGTAAGGAACAGCTGGGGGAGGAGACAGATAGATACAACCATGGCTATGCAGATGAACTAGCCTAGCCAAGCACCACCCACAATCACAATTGACCATGTGGGATGGGGAGAGGGGGGCACAGATTGATGGATTCTGCATCTGTTCTGAGAGTCTTTACTCTTTTTTCATCCCTAGTATTCTCCTGCACCGAGTGAAAATGCTGGGAGATAAAAGGACAGAACTGGCATGTCAACTTTTAGACAATGTTCTCATGGAATTCACACGCATGTGCATGCACACACACACACAGCTAGTTTTAACATGACATAAGAAAACATAAAACCGGTTATGTGCTCTGTGAAAACAAAAAAAAATTGTTCAGTAGCATAAATCCCAGAATATTTTGGTTTGTTTTTTTTTAAAAACAAAAATGCACACAGGCTGCATCATTTGTCATGATTAACTTGCACTTTAACACCAGTTCAATTACACCTTTCAGTTTGGGACCGATGGGGGACTCCTACTAACACCTTTCAGAACACAAAATATAAAAATGGTTGCAAACAAACAACAATGCCCAAATGACTAAGACTTCTGCCATGCAACAAAAATGACAGAAACATTAAGAAATAAGAGAACAAAGGTTTCGGAATGAGCTTTCTCTTTACAGTAACTACAAAACAGCAAGACGAGGTTCTTTGGGTAAAATCGATATCTTTTATTAGCCCAAGTAAAATAGTTGGAAAAATTCTTCTTTGCAAGCTTTCCAGTATAAACACCCTTCGTCAGGCTGAGAAAGTGTCTGCAGTTGATCTGTGCTCTTCCTGGATGGGATAGAATAGAAACCAGAGGCCGGTATGCCTACGAGAATGCCAGTCAGTGGAAATTCAAATACAAAATAGCAGAGTATTAGAAACATTTTTCATAACAAGGGTTAAAAGCAGATATATTTAGACACCAGATATTCTGTTCAGTTTTTATCCTGCAGAAAGCAGCCTTTCCCTAATGCAGCTAGTAACACACACACTGATCATTTGTGCCTGAGCTGCTTTATTTGTCTGCTTCTAATACAGAGCCTGCTTATTTGGCAGTTTCTCAAGTTACTCCCCTCAGGCAGCTTGAGCCAGTAAAACTAGATCCTTTCATCTCTGTGGAGCTTACTGACAACCAGCCGTCTGGTTTCCTAGGAAACAAAATCTTGGCTAGAAATAGTGAATCATTTCCAGGTCACTTTCAACATGGAGAGTGGAGCAGGAAAGCACTGGACTGAAGAGGAGGTTAAAGCCTTGTTAAGCGTCTGGTCAGAAAAAAGCATAAGAAAGCAACTTCATCGAACACTAAGGAATAAAGGAATATTCATCTACATTGCTAAAAGACTACAGGACTTTGGGGTTTACAGAGACTGGAAACAGTGCCGGGCAAAGTACAAAAATCTTAAGTATGAATACAGAACAGTTAAATATGCCCACAACTCTGGAGATGCTACGAAAACCATGAAGTTTTTTCATGATCTGGATGCCATATTGCAATATGAACCTGTCATACAATTAGCAGAGGAAGAAAACGGCAGGTGCTCTGCGACTGAGACTCAGCTGACAATAAGCACTACTACAGAGAAAACTGAAGGTAAAAGCTAAATCACTGTTCTGCTGCTTGCCTTTGCTTTAAAAAACAAAACAACCCAAATACTGAGTTTGCTAGCATTAAAGTCCATGTTATATAGCACCAATAGCACAGTTCGAATAGCGACTGACTTGATATGCTCCTTGCATTTGTGGGGAGCAGGTTAGCACCATCAGTGTCAAAGTGTGGAGATAACCAAAATGACACTAAGGTTATGCTGTTAACTGCTGGTGCTAAAAGCTCACAAAGAGGTCAGTCCTACTGAGGGTCTTATCTGTGCAACTCTGTTCTAGTATTCATTTTAAAAAGCAATTTTATTTATATATGTTTAATGCTTGACCCCAGGTTTTTCAGAGTTCCAGTTCAGAAAAAACTGGACTATTCTGTATCAAGCATTTCACTATGCACAATTATAAAATTACAGCTTTTTTGTTTTTAAAGACAAAAAGCAAATTATCAGTAGGTCTGAAAACTACATAAAAAATCCAAAATAACTTTTATTCTGATTTTAAAGATTTTCCCCCTTAACTTAAATCTGATTAATTTGTATTCATATAACTAGATGTAAACATAGACAATACAGTTTTGGGAGCTATTTGTGCAACAAATACTTAAGCATACAAGGAAGCTTAAATATTTAAATAAGTTATTCGTGTTTCTTTTAGGATAAAAGTTGTATTATTTTAAACAAGACATCCCAGAGCAAGACAGAGACTTATTTTTATAAACATGAAGAAATTGTAGTTTGATCAAACCAGTTGCACATCAGGTTCTGTTGAGCCCCCTCATTGTGCGTCTGTATGACTTTCACTAATGTTAAACCAGAATTCACTGTACTATAGTGGGGAGCAAAAGACGACAAAAAATTAAATGGGCTGTAGAGAAGGCACTTAGATCCGGATTAGAATTATAATATGGTTGAGGTTAGAAGATGAAGCCTGAGATTTGATGGTGCCACAACCTCATAGACTGCTATTGTTGTGGAGTCTGTGACTTTTTGCGGAGTTGTTTTTAAAGACACAGAGTCGCTGTTAGTTTTAAATTTTATTCAGTATGTTGGGTACTCTGAGTAAGCTCAGAGGCTTCGAATAAAACTGTTAGAGGCAATTTATAGTTTACAGTTAAGATGCGTGCGCAGGTGGGAATTTTTTACTGTGATATAAAACAAGGTATTAGGCCAGTTTGAGAGACTCTTAGTTGGTTAAAACTGTTTTTTGTGGCTATGTGCTTGTTTTGGAAAGCTGGCTAATAGAGAGGGGGCTACATCTTTGATTGCTTCAGACTTCAAGGCGACTAGGATTTAGTCATTCCAGATGTCCTTGAAGTGCTGATTCTGTTTTGTAGTTAATTTTTACAATATTATCTATGGTCTTGCTAATTAATTTCTACACTATCCTAAGATTTCAATCACTTCCCACCTGGTACAAACCAGGTCTCTTTTGGTTATCTGTTGTAATCTAAAAATCATGAGACAAACACAGATCTGGTGATTCAAGTTGGGCTCCACTATATTCCTAAACTGTGACAAGATTTGTATGAGGTTTTTAGCTCTGGTTACATATTTTAAAAAAAATAAAATTAATTAAAAAAAAATGTAAAAATAAATAAATTAAACATTAAAAAATAGGAACTAACTAGGAGGGAAATTTTGAATAGTAAGAAGAGGAGATGCATGCCTAACTCACTTCCATGTCTTTGACAGTTTTCCTGTTAAGATCCTATTTTACAGCTCTTGAAGTCGGAAAGCATGGTTTTCCATGCTTTAAGGAAAAAAAACCCAACCCACAAATTTATTTTTTAATAACATCTCACCTATTTGAAAATATTTAATTAAAAAAAATTAGTAGTTCACACACACACACACACACACACACACACATTTCTCCCCCTTTCCCCCCCACCCCACAATAATGTACAAAAGTTCAAGGGTCAGATTCTTAGCAGTAACAAACTAATGGAGCCACTGACTTCCATGGAGTTATGATGATTTACATAAGCTAAGGGTATGCTCCTGGAAATCCAGTGTCCTGTGTTTTGAATGGCCTTGCCCAAATGGTTCATTTGAACCTAACTTTACTTTGTAAATTGTAGCAAAGCTAATAGAAATTGCTTTTAAATGATTGAACTGTTTCACATTTTATATCCTATTCACATTTCATATTTGTGAGTGCATCATATAGGGTCAATGTACCAATCTTGTGTGCAAAACTCAACATAGGGTGCCAAATTAAAAACTCTGTGCTCCTGGTAAGACTCCTTGCATTTTGGGGTATAGACCCTCAATATATGCACAAGCTTATTTCAAAGTGTGATACATTAATTACACCTTTACATGTACACATGTAACATATATATAACCTACAACTATGCAAGATAATTCATATATAACAAGGGATAAATAGATTGACAAGAATAGTAACCTTTTGCATGAAAATACACAAATTCAGGCAGTCAAACAATACTATACTATTCAATCTTGGTCCCATGAAAGTCACTGAATAAAATATCCACTGAAGAGGTTATCTGGCATTTTAACTGAATTTTTAAAAAACTGTATTGGAATATACTGTTGTTTAAGATGTATGTTCTTGATAGCTTATGGTAGTGCAAGATTGACGTTGCAGCTGTGGTGGTCTAAAATGATTCAAGAGGCAAGGAATTCTTGAGCAACATATTTTATTGAACCCTGAGAAATCCTCACCTCCGGATGGCTTCTAAATTTCTTGTCAGAGATGTTCTGCTCTCCAGCTTGTTTAGTAGGATTTTTTTTTGTCAGACCTGAAAGTAATACCTCCACTATTGGTGGGGAGGAAGAGGAAGCTCTACAGCAGCAGAAGACAAGAAGAAATGTACAATAGTTCATCTATGCTAGGGTTATTAATTTGAGCACCCCCAGCTGGAGAGGAAATCAAGTACATGTGTGCCCCAGCCCCAGCTAGCCCCACCTGCTCTGGGATTTACCCCTCCAGACCACAGTGAGCACTCCACAGGATTCAAGTAAGGAAGGAAGCAGTGGTGCTGAAGAGGCACCCAAGCCTCTCTTCTCCACTGAAAGGCAGGTAAGTTGTGTGTGGAAGATTCCCTTACAGGCAGAACTCAGGGAGATGATTATGGCCTAGCTGTGTGACTTCCAGAGGTGAAAAAACAAGAACACAACTGTTTGATATAGTTCTTGGTTCATTAACTGATGGATATAGCAATACAGGCTGTGTACAGACATTACACTTAGACCAGTCTAAGTGGTTAGAATATCTCTAAACCCAGAGCAGTACATAAGTTCTGCACACACTGACCAGTCTAAAAATGGGACAAGCAGTTTAAGATAGACCTGATTCAAGGCAAATTCAAATCAGATCACTCTAAGGTTAAACCCATGTATCAAACTTCTGTTCTGATTCAGTATCCATCTTTTTGAAGAGAAGTACATTTAGGTTTTTAATAATGGCTGTTTTACAGTTCATGAAACTTAAAATTTCCTTTATTAAGAATGAACAAAGTAGCTTAACATACTGAATACAGAATGAAGCACAAAGGAAGACAACACTTTTCACCATAACTCAGACAATGGTGCAAGGCTACACATTTCTGGATGCATCTTTGGCCTTCCTTCTCCTAGCCCCACGTGATCTTTTATGTATATTGGGCACATTAGCCTAAACACTGCACAGTAGCACAGCGGTTAAAAATCATGCTAATAGCCTACTGCACTGAACTATTAGGCTAATGCGCAATAAGCATCACAAAAAAACTGTGCGCCAGTACTACTGCCCAGTAACTCTAGCTACTGCATATTTATAATTTCATAGTTTCTAGGGTCAGAAGGTACCTGAGTAGATCATCTAGTCTGCCCCCCCACCATGGCAGTGAAACAATACTGGGGTCAAACAACCCCAGCAAGATGTTCATCTAACCTCCTCTTAAAAACCCCCAGGGTAGGAACCAGGACCACCTCTCTTGGAAGTTGGTTCCAGATCCTAGCCACCCTGACCATGAAGTAGTGCTTCCTGATATCTAGCCTAAACCTTCCCTCTGCCAGCTTGTGACCGTTATTCCTGGTCACTCCAGGCAGTGCACGGGGGAACAGTGACTCCCCCAACGCCCGCTGATCCCCCCTGACTAGTTTATAATAGGCCACTAGATCCCCCCTCAGCCTTTTCTTGTGGAGGCTGAACAGGTTCAGGTCCCATAGCCTCTCGTCACAGGGCCTGCCCTGCTGTCCCCAATCATGCAAGTGGCTCTCCTCTGGACCCTCTCGATGCTGTCGACATCCCTCTTGAAGTGCGGCGCCCAGAACTGGACGCAGTACTCCAGTTGCGGCCTGACCAGTGCTGCATAGAGGGGGAGGATCACCCCTTTGAACCTGCTCGAGATGCACCTGTGGATGCATGACAAGGTATGGTTGGCCTTCCTGACTGCCTCCCCACACTGCTGGCCCCTGTTCATC
>NW_017728948.1:55203888-55216277 GCF_001723895.1 Crocodylus porosus
TTGGGAGGTCTGTAGTAGACCCCCACCGTTAAATCTCTCACCCCTCGACTGCCTTGTACTCTAACCCAAAGCACCTCAGAATGCCCCTCCTCTGACACCTTGCTAATTAACGAGGATGTGTATTCCTCCTTGATATAGAGTGCCACGCCCCCACCTTTCCTTCCTATCCTGTCCCTCCTGTACAACCTATAGCCCTTGACATTCACCACCCAGTCATGCGTTTCGTCCCACCACGTTTCCGTGATCCCCACTATGTCCGGGCTGGTGTCAGCCATCAGGAGGGTGAGTTCCTTCTGCTTGTTTCCCAATCTATGAGCGTTTGTGTAGAGGTATTTGAGGCCTCCCATGGTTAGTACTTAGTACTTTATTAAGCGAATAGTAAACTAAATGCACAGTACCCAAGACACATTAATGAATGTGTAGGTGCACTCACTGAGAAGAGACTTCCATGGTCATCTAAGTCCAATCCCCTGCAGCGATGCAGGATACTATTTCTAAACCAGCCCAAAAAGATGCCAATGTTTAAAAAATTTTAATGAAGTATGCTTAGGTCACTGTCTTGACTTACACTTCTAAAAAAGATTTATTAAAAACAACTCTTTTTTATAAAATTTCAGCAAAACAATACCTCAATCACCAGCTACAGAAACAAATCCTACAAGGTGACAATATGATACAAAGCAGTAGCCATAAAACTCTTTGCTGTTTACAATGTAATAGCCTCTTCATGTTTTTAGTGATTTTCATAATCCAAAGCAAAGGAAGGACAGATTATCAAGTTTTTAATTTCTGTATATCACAGATCAAGAGCATCTGGAGTCCAAGGTGAAATAATTCATGTTGGTATGCATTTCTTTGTGTGTGCAAATGCTGTCATATGGTCACCATTTCTTTGCTCTTTGTTTAGGCCTTAATAAAACAGACAATTCACACACAAAAAATCTATTTTTATTCAGATATGAAATAGAGATGGAAACACACACATACACATATTTGTTAGCACATATTAAAGCTGTGTGATTATAAGTGCAAATTTAAGGTTTATTTCAGCAGTGACAGCCACACAAATCAATCTTCCCTCTTGGCAAGTCAAAATTAGTTTTTAGGCTCCACATATTCAAAACTTTACTCAAGCATGCCCACTTACGGAGGAACAACATACCACAGGATAAAATTCAACCTGCATAGGGAAAGAGTCCCCAAAACATAAAACCCTTCCTTGTATGTCCCCTCTAGTATTGCAAGGGATGGTAAATAGTAGCTCTCTATTTACTTTCTCTGCACAATTCTTGATTAAAAAATTGATCATACCCTTCCTTCAGCTGTTTTCTCTAAGCTAAAAAGTCCTATACCATTTTCTCTGTGTGCAGGAACCTCTCCATGCCCCTGACAATCCTTGTTCTCTTCTCAAAACCTATTCTTACAATAAATGTAGATTTTTTTTTGGCCTGGTAATCTGAATGGGAGCAAAGTCCATGTTTATTTGGATTTTTGCTTCCATTTTTATTTAGTAGCATTTTGTTAGAAAAATGGGTGCCCTCTAAAAAAACTGAAAGAAAAAAACAACCCACATAAGACTCGAGTATGGAATAAATTTGTTTTCTACAAGGATTAAAAACACCTTTAAAATTGGTGTCAAACAGACTACATTTAAGACAGTTGTTTTACCCACTACTGCTTCTTTCCCATCCAGTTACTTCTTGTGAACTGCTGACTGTGTATGGACATTTAGTATCTTCAAAAATGATTTATTCCATACCAATTTTTCACATGAAAACTCTTCCCCCCCAGGTGAAATGTCAGTTGCATTAGAAGAGGATGAGGATGTCTCATCGGATCCATTACTTTTTATTTCGCATGTCAGACCAATTGAACTAGGTAGAGTATGATGGTGTGGGAAGCAAAAAAACCACCATACTTACAGAGTAGAGTAATTCTGGTATGTCTTGTTGCAATAAGTTTTCACTAGCCTCAATAAGTTTTTGATTAATATAAGTTTACAACAAAAACAAGACTGAACTTTCATCCCTCTGGTTTTAATGGTTTTAACATTAAAAGCCTAATGAATAACTGGTTGTCTACCATAATACATGGCAGATGACCACTGCATGACCAATTTGCTGATTGCATGATTAGCTTTCACCCTCAGAAACCATCCCATGCTGCAGCTAAATCATATTAACTACATTTATCTTAATTTATTATTTACTAATGAAGCGTCTGTCATATGATACTGTGAGAAACATGCCCTTTGTGGTTTATCTGCAAGTCATCCGATTTCTGCATAAAATGGCAAATCTGTGAGCAAATGGGCTGAGGGGAAATCTGTAGGGACAAGACACAAAAGAATCCTGTATCCAAGAATGCCAACTCCCAGCTGAATAGCTCAAGTCTGCAGTAGCCTACACAGCAGTTATACCCGCTCCTGAAGCAGTGGTATGGCTACCAATTTGGTGGCCCACCAACCATGCAGTAACAACTTACCTGGGAATGGCTGAGCTGAAATGTTGCCTTGACTAAGGAAATTCTTGCTCAGCAGAGATGAGCAACTATAAGCCATCTGCTTCCCCAGCAAAAGTCCTCACAACCCTGTTGGTCCTGCTAGTTAGTCACCAGCTGACAGATTTGAAATAGCAAACAAACTCCTTCCCCAAACTACCAGAAGCTTTCACCTTGAATGTGGTGCATGTCTGCACTCATTAAGCAGGCAACTTGCCAACTAATGACAGGTTAAACAGAAGGTTTGTTCAAAGGATGGGAAGGCAGCAGTTCAGGAAAATAAAGTTTATTATGATATTAGTTGTACAATGGAGACCGTTGTGCTGAGATTCACTGCTGAATCTAAGAAATGTGGCACAGAACTTGCTTCCTAGGGAGCTGGGGAGGAACCTAAGATGGCTTGAGATCACCTGAGCTGGTTTAAGAGTGAGAGAGACCTCAATACAACTGATACAGCTCTGAGGAGCTGAGTAGCCAGTCCCTGGCTTCTGATAGGTAGAAGCAATTCACATGATACGTTTTGCCTATCCATCCTTGACATGCCCTTCCTGCCAGATGTATACATCTTTACTGATATTTCTACTCAGATCAATACTTAAAGGAGTAGAGGGTCTAAATCAATATTATTAATTAGCACTCAACAATGTAGCATAAGGCATCATCATTTGGGACATTGAAAGACTTTAGTTCTGGCTGAAGAGAAAAGGCAACCTTGTAAAAACAGACAAATTCACTACTGTGTAGTCCTTTTAAGTACACAGCCTTGGGACTGCAAAGGGGTGGTGGCTGGAACTATACACTCACCCAAACTTAATGTAGGCAATTCTCATTAAGTACAGAATAACCCATTTCAATTGCTGTCAGTGCTGTGGTATTAGCAGCCCCAAAACTGACTAGCTCCTGTCATTTTCAAGGCTTCTAATAGTCAGTTTCAGGGCTACTATTAGAAGCCTTGAAAATGACAGGAGCTAATCTGTTTCAGGGCTGTTATCTCCCCTCATTTTCAAGTCTTCTAATAGCAGCCTTGAAACTGACTAGCTCCTGTCAATTTCAAGGCTTTTAATAGCAGCCTTCTGACAGCTGCTTCCCCTTCACTGTTTCTGGCACCAATTATGCTGCAGTGAAATGGAGTTCAATTACATTATGAAGTAGACATCATGGCTGAAAGGTGCTATGCACTTAAGCAGTTTAGGCACTTGATAAATATACAGGTAACCAGAGTTTGTTAGAAACAAAAGGGCAAAAGATCGGGACCTGCATCTCATTACAGTCCTCAAATTAATAATGGTGTTATCTAATACACACACATAAATGGAGGTGACTGGACACAAGCTCTCAAAACTACAGTACCACAATCTAAATCTTGTCTAGTGAGCTTCACACAGATTTCAAGCTGTTTACAAAAGAAGGCATGTGCATTATTCGTATTTATGGACAGGGAAACTGAGATATGAACAAACACCCTGGAAGAAATCCTGCTTAAGTCTTTTCTGAAAGCAGAAAGGTAGAGAAGAGGTGCATCTTAGCAGGCATCTGCAACTTTCTTTTGTCACCTGGGTCTGCCCACTTTTTGAGGTCCCTTTCAGTCCTATATTCAAAGGCTTGTGAGGTAGGCTTTGGGTAAAAAGACAAATGAACACTCTGGTGAATTACCATGCTACCAAAACTATACAGCTATTACTATTTTTAGAGCTTCTTAAGAATTTTTTGGGGTTACCCTTTTCATTTGAAAAATGGTGATTCACTAAAACCAAGACGTTTCAACAGGGAACTGTTAATTTTTATAGATTTCTCTACTCAAATTTTTGAAAATGGTCAAAGTAGGATCTTAAGACACTCTAAAAAACAAAAGTTTTCATTGCCAGTTCCTAAATATTTGTGTTTATAAATGTAACCTAATTAGAATTTTTAAAAAGTAGCTAAAAGAAAACCATCCAAGTACCCTAGATCAGTGCTTCTCAAACTATCTGACGTGGTGGACTGGCAATTTTTTTTCCAGTGGGTCAGGGGCTGGTGCCCAGTTCAGCTGGTGGCAGCAACTGCATGTAACAGCACTACACAAATGCGCAACCGGCTGTTTCTTTCTCTTTCCTCACCTCGCACGACGTGACATCACCTGGAGTGTTGCAACATACAAACTGTGGCGCTATGACATATCAAGGTTATGCTTCTGAAAATATATTTCTTTCTTTCCTGGCAACTCGATGCAGACCGGCGACTGGTGGCTCGCAGACCGGCACCAGTCTGCAGACCACCACTTTGAGAAGCACTGCCCTGATCACTTAGTTTTTGTGACAATTTTTTTTTTTTTTAAGTTTTGATTTTTCAAGAAATTAAGAGGCAGGATTTTTTTTTAATTACCATCTTCACAAGGAACTGATAGCCATTTTCCACCTAGTACAATGTTTTACTGCAAAAAATCAGTTCACCTAGCCATTATGACCCAATTCAAGGCACTGTCCATGGCATTTCAAACCCTGCAAGTCAGACCTATCCATAAGAAGTGCTGGCCCAATTCAGAAATCTAAACAATCCTCCTACTGCACAACTATTAAATGTTCCTTAGCTGTGAAATGCAAAAATGAAAAAATTATATATATAATCTCAGACAAGGCAGATGTTAAAAACTTTATTAGGAAATTGTTAAAATTTTATTTATATAAATATAAATACATACATGTAGAATGTGAAGGGATAATAGAGGAACTTTCTCATTGAGAAAGATCAATTGAAACATATCAATTGATCTATCTATCTCAATTTCCTAATAAAGTTTTTAACATCTGTTCTCAGCACTTTTAAAGTGACAGACACTTCATTATCTGAGAGGTTAGAGATGGAGAGGAAGGAAAAGGCCAACAAAAGAAAATGAGAAAGATCCTCTTATCTCTTCAGACTCTACATGTATAGATTTATATTTATATAAATAAAATTTCAACAATTTCCTAATAAAGTTTTTAACACCTGCCTTGTCTGAAATATATATATTATTTTTTCCAGCGGGATTGTTAGCAGACAGATTAGTCAGCTGAGGCAATTCCCAATAGCTAAGCTGCAACCTCTTCAAGCTTCTTTGATGTTCATTGTGATCCATTATAGCAATCCCTATGGAGTACTGGTAATTTCAAAAGCCTGCTCCTAACACTCCTTCTTCAGAGCAGTGGTGCTTAACTTTTAGGTCCTGTGGGCCAAATGAGTGGTGTAGGGCTGGTCTGCAGGCCAAATCAGACCCCCACACCACAGAATCCTGCCTGCCCTGCAGGGGTATCTGGGCCCCATGCTGCCCTGCATGCCAGATCTAGTGCACAGGGTCATGGCTTATGGGGCTCCCCATGGACCTGTAGGGAGCTCTACAGGCTGGATGACAGGCACTGGGGGTCAGATCTGGCTCATGGGCTGGGGCTTCAGTATGCCTGTATTAAGGCACATGTAGAAACACAGTTGGTGTGTCACCTGCAAATTAGCCTTTTTAACTGTGCTGTATCAGCAGACCAGCTACTGCTAAGGCTTCTCTCAACAAACATAGAACCTTAATTATTAAACAAAGCAGGGGGGAAATTGCCATCTTTTTAAGTAAAGCTCTTCTAAGCAGAATGACTTGTGGACAACCATATGCAGCAATTATTCCTTAAACAAGTTTATCATTAAATACCTTATTTTGCAAAAGTATGCTTCACTGAATCTGAATGTGTTAGTGATATTTTTGCCACCAGAGAGAGTTCAACAACTATAAAAGTGTCTTAACACTCTCACCTGGACTGCCCTTTAGAAAAGGATGATTTCAGAGGCATTATTTATATCACCAGTCTAACTGTAAAATTTGTGCCAACTACTCTGCATATTAACTTAATTTGCAAGTATGCAAATGACTTGCAGAATAAAGGGGAAATCATGACTTTTCTAAATCTGCACAAGATTCTATGAAAGACAGAAAATCCTATTTCACTGCCATTAGGAGCACAAAATAAAACTAGTTAAGCAAATTCACTATTACACAAAAAACTCAAGCACACATTTTTAAAATATAGTTTATTTATTAAGATGTTTTAAAAATATTGCAAAAAAAGTTAGAAATCACTCTTATGAAAATTATTGTTTACCAGTTCTGCACAGTATGTTTTCTGATTAATCAGATCAATTTATTTTTATAATGGACTGAGCTTGGGAAATGTCCCACTCCAAACTATGAAAATTGGGTTCTGTACCCAGCTCTTTTATGGACTTGTGTGACTTTAGGGAAATAATCATTATGCACACCAGACAAAGCTTTTTTGTAAGGGTTAATGACCTGATTCTACAAATATCTACATAAGTTTAACTTCCTACATGCATGCAAAACCAAAAAGATTCCATACATTCATGAAATTAAGTCCACGTCTGCAGGGTCAAGGCCTAGCTGATTGGTGTTTGGATAGTGCCCTGAGGTCATGAGATGGAAGACGTTTCATAAATGTCTTACTATTTTAAACAATAAACAGCACTACAAAACAAATCTATTGATCCTGAAATCAATCTGTCTGAGAAAAGAGAACTACTAATTAGACAAACTAAAATGCATCATTATAAACGTCACATACTGTACACAAGAGCTGCACATACTATACAGCTTCATAATTTAACAAAATGCTGACAATTCACTGCTTGATATTATTTCTTTGATATTATTTTTATTTTTGCTCCATCGTGTTTGGGGAAAAATTGTTAAGAAATAAAAACCACTTTCCTTCAATTCTCATTCTCTCTGTCCTCCCTCTACCCCAACTACCTAATGCAGGTAACCCGTATCTGTGTCTCTCCACCACCCCTCATGATGCAGGTAATCCAACCTCAGCACTAGACGCTTCCAAAAATCCACCTTTTATTCCAACGGTAGCAAGCGAAGGAGGAAAACACTGGACTGTTAATGAAGTCAGAGCTCTAATATGCATATGG
Source organism: Crocodylus porosus (assembly GCF_001723895.1). Lineage (NCBI taxonomy): Eukaryota > Metazoa > Chordata > Crocodylia > Crocodylidae > Crocodylus > Crocodylus porosus. The sequence goes on from NW_017728948.1 coordinate 55,211,320, forward strand.
TCAGACAAAAACATCCAGCAACAACTGGAGGGCACAGTGAGAAATAAAAGAATATTTGAACAGGTTGCTGCTAGGCTTCAAAAATTCGGAATTGACAGGGACTGGAAGCAGTGCAGAACAAAGTATAAAAATCTAAAACATGAATACAAGAGCGTAAAAAACGCCCAAGACTCAGGGAATGTGAATAAAAGTATGATATTCTTTAATGAACTGGATGCTATTCTGGGACACAGTACTGTTGAACAATCAAGTAAATCAGATAACAATGAAAGCAAGAGGCCTACAGAATGGACAGAAGCTAATACAGAAAAGGACTCCATAGGTAAGAACTCTGGCTATCCAAACATTGTTTGCCATTATTAGTTTTCAAGCATTAAAACAACTTAAAAAGTTACACAAGCATCTGCTAGATCAGTGGTTCCCAAAGTATGATCTATGGACAACACTGTTTTATAAGGACAGCTAGCAGAACAGCGCATACTCCCTCCCATCCCCACTTTTCAATTAAAATACTGGCAATAAAAGGGTGAACTAGTCCAAAAAGTATTGACAGCAGTCCACTGCTCCAAAATATTTCAAAACCAATGAGCTACCCAAAATATTTATTGGGAAAAAAGCAAACAAACCATGAATGGAAACATGCTAACTTGTCTAGTGGGTTAATTCTAAAATAATACTGTATTACACAGGTTGATCTTTCACACTAGGTAACAATCATCAAATCCTTTTACAAAAGGAAATGACATGTAAAGGCTAAGAAGAGATTTCTCTTTCAAATGATATGTAAAAATATGAAGAGATTACGATTCAAAAGAAATGCAGGGAAGCCCTTTCAAATGCAAAAAGAGGTAAAGGAGGTTGTTCTGACCCAAACAATGGCAAGATTATCTGCAGGAAGGAACAGAGAAAAGACTAGAACTACAAGAGTGGAGGAAGAAAGCAGGAGAGCAGAGAAAGTGCAGGTTTGGCCTATGGTCATGTTAACAATGCCCTCCTCATGCCCTACTCCCCCCTTTAACTTTTCAACACACATCTCACTTTGTTCCAGAAACAGGACAAACCTGTAGATGTTGCGGAAAAGCTTCATTATCCATAACATTTTCTAGCATAATTTTCTAGCTGTTGAAAATTATGAAAAGCTGTAAAGACAGCAGGTAGAACCGTAGCAGGATCTGCATTTTATTCTGTGTGGTCATAGTTACCTGTCAATGTTAAGTGATATTGCTAGGTGAATAAATTATAAGAACTTTAAAGATCTAGTCAAGGGGGTCCACAGCTTGGTACCCTGGGTTCACTGCTGGTTAAAAGGAGGAAAGAAAGTAACAAACAAACAATGAATAATGTACTGAAACAAACTTCTACAACTGCAAAAGTACTATAGATAAGCAATATCCTAATTCAATAATACATTATTTACACAGAAACATCAGGAGACACAGGTGAAGAGGATTCTGTTAGTAATGTTTCAGAAGACCTACGAGTTATAGAAATAAAGAAATGTTCTGAGTCAGGTAATTTAAACGTTCCTGTTTTCTTTTAAATTGTAGTTTAAAATAAAATTCATATCTAAACTCCCAAAGCAACATTTTGAAACACCCACAGAGCAATATAAAGGCCTAAAAGTAGAAGAAAAAAAGAATGTCAATAGACTGTGTAGTATTGATCACTATGTAATCTTTATCTTTATCTATATATGCAGTGCTCCCTACAAAATTTGATGAAAATAATACTGTATGCAATAGGTTGGAATGCCCAAGGACCACACGTATAAAAGAAGAAGAAACTGGTTTAGGTGAGCTGAGTTTCATTTCCTGTTATTTACTTCAGTTTTACAACTCCACAATTTGGCATTGTTCAGTCAGCTGTGGTATAACCCAATATGAAATTTTGCTTATTCATTAGTTGTCACAAAGTCCACACTGGTCTGGTGGTTCATGGAGGTGTCATGAATGTTTTCTTGTACTGATATGGCATGAGTGGTCTCACTCTGGAAGGCACTCTGAATGTAAGATCTGTATCCATTTCTGTTGCCGTTATCACAGTATATATATTTATGCTGTCTGTATATATATTTTATTGTTTGGGATACGGTTTAGTCAAAGTAAGGGAGTGGGCAGAACTGCTAAACTCTTTTAGTATTGTGACACAAGGACAAGAAAAATTGCTACTCCCATACATAAGCAGAAGACATTATTAGGTACCCAAGGCATTGTCTGCCTGTAATAGGGAAATCAACTCCTCTATAGAAAAGGCATCCGAGAGAAAAGGCCCATCAGCCAGAGGAATTCCAGGTGCCTCAGGGAGACCAGGGTTCTTGGTTGTAGCTGTGTTGGTCTAAGGACATAGGCAGGCAAGGTTCTTTGGCTTGGATATCTTTTATTAGACAACTAGTTGGAGAAAGTTATTTGCAAGCTTTCGGGCACAAACACCCTTCCTCAGGCAATGGGAGACACTGCCATTTGTCTTGGGCTGTGTCTAAATAGACAGTGGGGGACCAGAAATTTATGGAGGATTCTGGAGACGCATGATCAATTAGAATACTGCTGATGGGGGTAGGTGGGTACTAGTTTTGGGGGTATTTGAGGGTCCAAGATAGATTCAGGGTCTTTTGGATTTTTCCTCAGGCTGGATAAGGCTCAGGAGCCAGTGCTGGCAGAAACAGCAGGATGGCTGATTTCTGCTGATGCTGACAGGTCTCTCAGAAGGGCTAGGGTGTAGCCAGATGAGAGGGTAAGAAACTTTACTTGCCTAGTTTTTCTGTCTACAAAGTTATGGTCACTTTTGCTTGTATAATTCTTTTCTCCTACCTAAGAAATCCTTTCGTCTCCTTACTGGTTGCTTGTAGAACGAGCGATCTCTGGGCAAGTGATATTCCAGACTAGCCCATTCTGTGGAAAGGGAGACCTAAAATTTCTTTCACAACCCAAAGGAGAAACCACCTGGAGCTCTTTGCTGTAGCTGTGGGGTCTAGTATAAGGGCAGTGGAGTTCAGATAGGGAGATAGTCCAGGGGAACCCAAGTCTGTTCCTTGGGACAACAGTGGAACAGCAGGGAGATGCTCTGGGGGGCACTCTGTAGATGGGTTTGTGACAAGAGTAAAGTCTGACAAATGTTTAAAAGGTAAAAATGTCAAATGGGAAGATAAAAAAAAGATGTAAGTTGCTTCCTGTTGGCTACAGAATGAGGGTTCAGTGTTCTACCCCCATGTGGTGTTTACAGAGATGCAGGACAGATTATGGCTGGTAGTTCAATATTCAGGGTAAAAGTAGGGGCTTAACACTCAATTGGAGGGGTGCAGAAATGATTTACTGTAATGTCACTAGGGACAGACAGAAGTAACTTCCAAAATGGTTTCAAGTGAAGTGTGCTTGGAAACTTTTCAGGTAAACCATTTCAGCCAGGGGACAAACATACAGCCCCTGGGACATTCCCCAGCTGCAGCGTCCTCTTGTGCTAACAAGATAGGCAGAAGCACACTAGAGCAGCATTTTTCAGCCTGCGGGTTGCAAGAATATATGAAAAGGTTGCAAACAAACCAGGGCTGGTGCTGGGGCTGGACAGCTGGCAGCCTCTGCCTCTCTGTCCCTGGACAAATTGTGTCCAGGGACAGAGAAGCAAAAAGTGAAACACTTCAAAGTAGTGGCTCATTTAAAGAGCTACTGCTCTGCAGAGTTTCAGCAGCTCTTCGAATGTTTCAAAGGGCATGGGCAGACACAGTTCTTTGGGTAAATCTGATATCTTTTACTGGACCAACTAAAATAGTTGGAAAACTTCTTTGCAAGCTTTCAGGTACAAACACCCTTCTTCAGGCAGAGGAAGCATCTGCAGCAGTCAAAGGACATGTATATTTATACAGCTGGCCCTCTGAAACTGTTTCAAATATGGTTTTAAGCATTTCTAGTAAAGACTCTGTGACCTCCCTTAGCTGCAAGAAACTGAGTATGCTTATAAAATAAGATTTTTATTAAGGGGTACTATGGTAGGCTATGATAGGCTACGGCATTCAAAGAATCTAATGTAAAACTAAAGAGTTTTAATGTAAAACTTGAATCTTTTGGCAGATGGTTCTGTGAACACTACCTCAGAGAACCTAGCAGTTCCATATACTCTGAAAGAGACTGCTGTGATAAGTGAGTGATTAAAGCATTTCATTGATCACAAGAAGTAATTTGAGGTGTACTGGATGGTATTACTGTAGCTCATTTCCTTAAGGCAGGAACTGTGTGCTATTAAAAATGTAAGTTCAGTCACATTCTCCCTTTGTCATAAAAGCACATAACCACATATTCTACAGACAATGAGGCTAAGTACAGAGAGTCACAAACCCAAAGCTAAATAAATTCAGTCTTTGCAGGTTAAACTGTAAATGTGGGAGAAGTCAAAACTGGACAACATGACTAATCTTTGTAGGTTAAACATGGGATGGCAGCCAGGGTGGGGGATCAGACCCTTGAAGGCTCTCCCCTCCACTCCAGCAGGGTGGGGGGGCATGGCCAGGTCCCAGCTCAAAACTGGCCTGCCAAGGCAGAGTTGGGGGAAGAGTGGTTTAAACTCCCTCCTTGGTCCATATAGGACCTCAACCAGGGTCTGTCTGGGGGGCAATAGAGCCCCTCCCCAGGATCCCACCACAACACCCCAAGTGTACCTGCTCAAGGCCCCCTCTCCCCACTGGAGTAGAGTGGAAAAAGCCTGGGAGGGGTTGACTTCCCATGGCCAGGCAGACCTTGGCTGAGGTCACATACAGGCCAGGGAGGGGGTTTAAATCCCCACCCCTCTGCCTTAGCCTGCAGGGCTAGGTGGGGGTCTGTCCATAACCTCTTCACTTCATTTCAGTTGGGAGTGGAAGAAAAGCCTGGGAGGGGTTGCCTCCCCCAGCTGGGGTCCCATGTGGACCAAGGAAGCAGTTTAAACTCCCCTCCCCCAACTCTGCCTCAGCATGCCAGCTCTGGGCCATGCTG
>NW_017728948.1:55216444-55223804 GCF_001723895.1 Crocodylus porosus
CTTCTCAGCCAGGTGGAACAGTGATAGTGCTCCAGCTAGGGAGTAGATAGGTGGGGCCAACCCTGCCCCACTGGAGCAGACAGCACAGCCTAGGGCTGCAAAGCCTCCTGGGGTGTTGGGTGATTGAGTTAAACTTGAACCGGGAGGGGATCTGGGACAGAAGTTCCATAAACCGGTTTCACCTAAATCAGTTCAGTCTAATATTGCATCCAACTGGGTTTCTCTTAAACCAGTTTGGGCCATTTTGAAAGCAGTTTAAGTGCACTGAACTTCTGTTCTGTTACAGCTTTAAATCAGTTTCTGATCACTTAAACTGGTTTATGTGCAACTTCTGTCCCTGGCCTGAGTGCACTCAGGGAGCCTATACACATGACAAAACTCTGCTCTGTCGTGCTAATTAGTATGGGTTGGAGCAGGCTGATTAATCAAGTCTGCTGCAAGTCTGTTGGAGCTAATTAGCAGCCTCTGTGTCATATGTATTCAGTGTTCTTGTGTTTCAAAATGGCCATTTTGAAGTATGGGACACTGAATACATGTGATGCTCAGAGTGTTTTAATTAAACACTCTAATTAAAATGCTTCCCTCCACTCCAGAGCATGTGTATAGATACCCACAGAGTCCAAGTTAAGGAAAAATAGGCTATCATGACATTTATATTCCCCTTAAAAATCTAATCAGAAAGAAAGAGAATGCAAAAAAAATTCATAAGGAGATCATGTGAGGCACAGTTAAGGTCACCTGTAACGTGTGCCAAGTAAAATACTGATGGATGAAAAATTTTACCTAAAATAAAAGAACAAAAAATAAATAGGATAAATAAATTAGCGTTATAGCTTCATGGCAGTGTAAGATGTAGATTACTTTACAGCAATTTGAAAAAAAATGGTGTTTGAAATACTTCTTGTTTGAAGAGCTGCTCCAATAAAATTAACTCCAATAAAAAAATTCCTTCTTGGGCAAACTTTTGAAATGCCAGAATGATGTCCCCTCACTACCCTAGCTCATATCAGAAGTACACAGACTCAAATTAAATCGAGTTCTAGAAGAGCAAGCCATTCTGATTTTTATTGGTACATAAATGGCCAAATTGTGCCTTTGGGCAATAGTAGTAGTGCCTCAGTACTTTCTGTATTCTAATGTTGAAAAAGTTCTGTCCCTCCTTCATTGTTTTACTGGTGTAAAACTGTCATAGCTCCCTTAAAGGCAATGGAGCTTTGGCAATTCATAGCAGCTCAGGTTCTGCCCTCACTCCTTAAAAACACCATGTATTTATGCAGCATCATTCAGACTATATTAACCCAGGGAGTGACTATTTTATCAATTTAGACATGATTGCTTACATGACTTTTTAAAGAAAAGAAGAGGAGGAGAGCAAGCTTGAAGAAAACATTAATGTTACATATTGACCATAAAAAAAATATGGAGATTGACATTTAACCTTCAAACAGAGCTTGACATCTGGGCCTCTAATTAATTATACAAAGAGTATTTTGCTTCCTCAGCAAAAAATGTACAAGTCCATTATACTAACACACTCAAGTTAGCTTTAAACTAGTTAGCTCAGGTATTGACAGTCAGGCAGCACAGACCTCAACACCAGCTACAAAATCTGCCTAAGAAGCTGAGTTGAGCAGTTGCCCAGGCCATGCTCTCTTTTGCCATGACTTCAGTGCAGTCAATACCTGAGCTAGCTCACCTCTTCCACCACAGTGGTGGCATACCTTTACATTTATCCCTTTCGATACATTTCCCAGATGTAGATCAGAGCCACAAACTAAAAAATACCAGGTCCTTGTAGAGATTCATTTTTCTTTTATAGCATAAATACAATAAAATGGTTGAATCATGGTCTGATGACACAGGGGTGGTCAACCTGTGACATGGGTGCCACTAGTGACTTGGGCAATATCTGTGTATGGGGCACATGGCATATCAGGAAAGGAAAAGACAAGGCAAGAAGCAGAAAAAACCCCAGCAAATTGGTCACAGAGCACAGGGCAGGAAGCAGAAGCCAGAGCAACAAAACAGGAAGGGAAGGGAATCAGAGCAGCACTCTGGGAGATTTCTGGGCTAATTAGTGGCGTACTGTACAAAAAGGTTGGCTTTCACTGGACTGTCCAGCTTATTTGGCCTCATGGGCCAGATCCGAACCATGGGTTTCTTGCAGGCTAGAAGATCCATCTGTGGTAGAGGAGTAGTGATTTCTCAGCATGACGACTGGGGCCACTGTGGTGGCACAGCTCTGGAACCCAGAGGGTAAAAGCCACTTGTTCCCCATGCCCCGCTTTGTCCCTGGGTTCTGGAACCCCGTCAGCCCAGCAGCTCTAGCAGCCACACCAACAAGCCCTGCCAAAGGACCATAATTTAACACCAGTTGGGCAGCCCTAATCTAACTGATACCCGTTTCAGAAAAAAACTTCTAATTAGTTGAGTTTACTCTCTGTACTTTTAAATATATCCACATTCAAGAAATATAGCCTCTAAATACTAAATGCCTACTTTAAAAGCATCAGTCCACATATAGTCTTCTCTTTGGAGTTCTTCCAAAACTGCAGTCATTACTGATTCTTTTTTTAGAATAATTTACTACATTCCACTTATGCATTCAAGTAGCTTTCCAACTAGATTAGCCAGCAGAGGGTGCCCCAGCATTATCTGACACAACAGCATCACTAAAACCTTAGCAAGAGAGACCTGTGAAAGTCTAATACCCTTGTACAGCCCTCCTTTTCCTGAGAAATCTGTCCTGTATTTCTTGAATCCAGTCAGCATGAGTGATGCTTCATTTTATTAAACAACTTCTAGGCCTAATTCATTCTAAAAATATACCCAAGGAGCTTATTTTTTCTACTCATGGAGAAGGTAGAAAGCACGAACAAGGAAAACCAGTCAATTCTAATCTAGGGTCTATGTATTCTACCCTGACCCTCTGACACACACTTAACTACACAGACCTATAAAAATCATGTCAACAGACATAAACAATGTAAAATTGAGTACTTGGTTAAATTTCTATTCATCTTCCATTACATGAAAGGTCAATGGAACAACAAAGCAAGTTTCCAAAAAAGTCTTCCAAACACATGGTCAAAATAGACTGATGCAAAAGAAATAATAAAATGCATTTCTGAGCAATTATAACAGTAATGGGAGACCTTTTTCATCATTCTTTTCTAAAATGTTTAGATTCCCTCTTAATTTTGATACAAGGTATGTTCCAGTATAGTTGCATGACATCTGAAATAAATATCTAGGCCAGGATTTTCTATGTATGGGTATTTAAAATCACAGGGTAATAGACATATGTACCTATTCAGGTATCTAAATACAAAACCTCCCCTTAAAATGTTGCTGCTATTGGAGGCTTTGAGAACTTGACGATGTAGACCGAGGAATCTGATTTTAAGTTCCCTAATTTTAAAAATCTTGAACCCCAGCCATTTTCTACTAAAGTGGACCTGGATGGCTGGCTTCAGCTGCTTACACAGTCTAATACTACCAGCATCCACAGAGTCACAACTCTGAGCCTCTGGGATTTTTACGTCTACTGCTACAGGTTTGCATGGCATCTGCAGTGAAAATAAAGCAGCAAGGCATTACCATCTGGGTAACCTAGATGGTTAAATGTTTTTTGGGCCACAGACTACAGTCATCTTGTCTAGTTTTGACTTCTCCCACTTTTTAGGGAGTTCATTTGTGCTACAGAAATTTAAAAAAAACACAGGAGACTGAAAATTAGGGAAGACTCTTAATTCTCAGCAAAGCAACAGGATAACATCATGTGTGTCAGCAGATGAGCTGACAATTCAAATAAGTCAACATTGATTTTCTTTGCTAATTTTTAAGCAAAAAATCTTTTAAGAAGACTGATTACATTCTGTTGCTCAATGGCAGAGGACAGAGCTAGAAGCCAGGAACTGCTGCCACTGAGCCACTCCATGTCCTTGGCTTTCATCCGTTGTACATCAGCTGCAAAGTAAAGATACAAAAATATATGCGTCATTGCTTTGTCACAAGATGGGCTCTGTCAAAGGATTGGGGACTGATTAACTAGGAGGTAGACAATCCTCCCCATGCCAAAGAGAAAATATATCAATGTCAGCATTAGCCAGTTGAGAAACAGGCAAGTCATGGCAGCACTATGTAAATAAAAGAGCTACTTTTGGAATGTTTCTTCCTTGAAGACTGGGATCTTGATTGGCAAGAGAGAAAAGTGCTTATTGTCCCCTCTTAGCAGAACTATGAACAGGGCATCACCATATACCACCTGTATGGCAGCAAATTATACCTTCTTTTTGGGTCCAATTACAGGCCCATTGAAGTTATTTGGGAGTTGTTCCATTGATTTCAGCTGGCACTGGATTAGAACTTTTATGAGCATTGTTTTCTGACCTCATAAAAGTACCCACATTCTGCTGCATTCACAATCCCCAGTTCTTTATCATTTATTTGTATTATCGTAGCATGTAAAGACCTCAACTAAGATCAGGTCCGGACAGTCCATGCTCTGTACAACAGAAGTGCTAAGATAACTCCCTGTCCCACTGAGTCAAAGGTTACAGACAAACATACACTCCTAGTGGCTTCAAAAGGAGAAGTGGAGTTGCTGCTTGCAAGCTCTCAACAGCCATTACTTGTGAATGAGCTTGTAGTGACAGAAGTGTAGCAAAACAGCTCCAGCTTTAACTGCTTCATTGAGCAAAATTGGGGAAATTTGCCCCACTGGCTCTGGAACAGCAGCTTCTGCTCCCCTTTTGAAGCCACTTCAGCTGTACTTCTGTCCATATCCTTAACAAAAAAAAAAAAAAAAATCAGTGGCTCCCAAAGTGTTGGGGTCAGACCTGCCATTAACCCTCAACACTATCAGCAGACCACACATTCTTATCAAACTTTAACTAAAAGGTCAGGGCACAGGGAGGATAGCAATCCATAAACCACCTGTGGGCCACCTACCCTGATTTCACAGACCACGGTGGTCCGCAGACATTTGTTCAGAACCAGTAATTTAAGTACTGATAGATGAAGTTTGGGAATTAAATCCATTAACTGATCGAGATGATATCACATTTCTTTTGACAGGTATTTTTAATACATAAATGTCCTAAAAGTACTGTATATATTTATTATTCTGAGAATGTATTTTCAGATGTTCATATATTTTTGAGTTAACAGGCCAAGAAAGGTAAAGGCCCCACAGAATTAAGGATGAAAATCATAAATACTAGCAATATGAACATGTGAGTAGCTGTGCTTAGAACAGCTGAAAACTGTTCATTTTTATATTAAATGACAATTCTATGGGTTTCCAGAAATCTCTGAAGATGAAGATGATTTCATCCATTCCACCCAAGAAGATTTGGAAGCCACACATATAAAGAAAGAGACTATTGACATAGGTAAGCCAAGAGTTTATCTTCATGACCTTAAAAGCATATTCTGATTTAGTGGGAAGTTCTACTTTTCTAAGTCAGGTCAACATTTATTATATAAAAGGCTTAAGAGCTACAAAACCTGATTTTATTTTAATTCATTATATAACAGTACACACACACACACACACGCGCGCGCGCACAGTAGTTCCCTTAAATTATTAACTTACAAAATGGAAAACTTATTTTAATGGGAATATGTAGTTTACTATACCGGATACAATAAATACTTTTGCATTTGATTCAGTTACAAATACCATCCTTTTCACAGTTACTAAAAAGTATAAACTGAACATTTAACTAAAATGGCCCTGTTAAGAGTCATCCAAACCTACTATGGCTTTTCTATTTTATCCTAGTGAATTTATTTTAAGTAATTTTAGTATGGAGCACTATCCAATAACTGCAACAGATGTAATTCATTATTTTAACTATGAAATTGAAAGGTATTGCTAATATGCAAATTAACATATTTAGTGTTAAGTATTTGAAGGGAAAAAGGTTCATTAAAAAAGAAAAGCTTTACAGAAGTGTCAATGCAGTGGATAGACTATGGTTATTAATCTTAGAATAAAAGTAATGCAAGAACAAAATCAAGAGAATGCTTTAGGAAAAAATGGTTTGCAATTTACAGGAATCTCACAGTGAATCAAAATGATCTATTAAGATACTATTGGTTTACACTGGAAAAGCTAGTGAAAATAGGAATCCGCACAGGAATTTGTAGTTGGGACTACCGTGCATTCTTCACAGGTATATGCTGAAAATATCTGTTGTGGAAGTATTTCTGAATATCCCAATCAGGTGACAACCTGTTTTTTAACTTATGTCTGCCTACAGGAGTTTAGTTTGTATAGATTTCAGAGACATAATCTAATTAAACTTTTACGACTCTTAACACAGGTGGAAATTAATGGAAGGCAAATTCTGAAAGAATTGTCAGGTGGCATGACAAATCAAACTGTTAAAGCAATCCCATGAAAGCAGTACTATGCAGGGAAAGAATTACTTGAAACCACAGGAAAATAACATCAGTGAAGGTTCAGAGAGAGCCGGGTCACATGAATGCAAAGAGAATGTTCCATACAGAACGATGCTATGAATGTCACATGAATAATTTGACTGATTCTCATACTACAACAGGGTTCTCTGTTTTTATCATGTAATATCTATTTGAGGATAGTAATCACTAAGTCAGCAGTTCAGAAATCCCACTGCCAAAGGGAGAAAGAGGTTAGAGACACAAGCCCAGGACTAAGAGTTTTGTGAATCTGTTGAATTAGACTACAGAGTATCTTTGGGCAAAGCAAATCACTTAAGACAGGGGTTTTCAACCTTTTTTAAGGAGTGTACCCCTCTGGGTACATTTCTAGCAGAGCTGTGGGGGGGGGTGGGGTGGCCAGACACAAAGTGGGAAGGACTTGCATGCAGCAGCAGCGGCGCAGGGTGGTTGTAAATAGCGGAGGGTCCTGCTGCTGCATGCGATTCCTCTCCTCCCCACCTCCAGCATCTGGCTGGCTGTGCAGCACCTTTGCAGCCCCCAGATGGGAGCTGCTGCCCTCACCCTGCCTCCCCCAGCCCTGCTTTTGGGAGGTGGCGGTGCTCTATCCCCACCCATCCACCTGCGCATACCCCCTAGCCCCTTTCCAAGTACCCCTGGTGGTTACGCATATCCCTGGTTGACAACCCCTGACTTCAGTGCACATGACTAGGGATGCACTGATAAAGATTTTCTTGTATGATACTGATAGCCAGTTAATGTCATGAGCTGGTACATGATCTTTGCAACGAACCACCTCATCAGAGTTTGTTCTCAGGTGTGCCAAATCCCTGACTGGAGGAAGGAGGGTGCTAGTAAATAACAGGAAAGAGTCTGAATTTCCATGGATATGTTTGATAAGTCTGTCTTCCTTTTAGGCAGCAGCAATGTT
>NW_017728948.1:55223815-55274089 GCF_001723895.1 Crocodylus porosus
TCAGACCTGGCTGACTGCTCTTCCCAGCAGATGTCCGGGAAATTCAGGTCCCCCATGACAACCACATCCTTAGCCTTCACTACCTCTGTGAGCTGACCCAAGAATTCCTGGTCAAGCTCTTCTCCCTGGTTGGGAGTTCTGTAGTAGACTCCCACCGTTAAGTCCCTTTCCCCTCGATTGCCTTGTACTCTAACCCAAAGCACTTCAGAGTGCCCCTCCCCTGGCTCCTTGCTAATTAACGAGGATGTGTATTCCTCCTTAATATAGAGCTCCACGCCCCCACCACTCTTTCCTATCCTGTCCCTCCTGTACAGCCTATAGCCCTTGACATTGACTACCCAATCATGCGTTTCATCCCACCACGTTTCCGTAATCCCCACTATGTCCGGGCTGGTGCCCCCCCCATGCCTCCACTGGAGGGTGCACACAGTGGCCTACAACTGCACACCCTCCCCACTCCCCAGTACCCTCTGGACAAGCTGCCCATGGCTCCATCCTGCTCCAAGCCCTAGCCCCAGGTCCCATGCACTGCCATGGCTGGGCAACGCCCCTAACCCCTGCCCCACTCCCTCTCACCATGGGGGCCTCAGTATGCCCCACTCATGTTCCTTCCCCTCCACAGACTTAACTGCAGAGAACTGCCCTCCATGCTGCCTGGCTACATTCCTGGCCATGTGCATGCATGCATGTAGCCACATACACGCACACAGCACCTCTTGTGCCTCGCTCCTGGTAGCCCCAAGCAGGACCCCTTGTAAGCTAGAATGCTTCCTACCTGCAAGGGGAAACCCACCATTTCTCCAAGGAAACCCAGGCACCCAGGGCCCCAGCCATCCAGGGCCCAGGGCAGAAGGCATAATTATTGGGAAACATTATCAGCTATAAAACAGCCAAAATATCACTTTCCCTTTTCTTGATGTGGATCTGATAGGCAACTAATATATCGGTGCACCTCCGTATAGAACCTAAATCACTGGTCCCTCTGGCCCGGTACTGTACATCCAGTAGTAGCCAATACCAGATTCTTAAAAAGGAAAGTGCAAAAATTCCCTTAGTAGGCAACTATGGAATAATCTGATCTTAAATAATCTTTTCATAATACCAGAAAATACAGGATTGGTTTATACCCTGAAGTAGAAGAGTATCATTTTAGAACCTCCATGGATTATAAAAATTTGCATAGATGGAGATTCGTGTGATAAAGACAAATACTGGTAAAACCTTTCAAAGAATGAAGGGAGACAATGAAAACAAAAACGGTGCTTTACTTTAAACTTAGTACGCTCAAGCACATGCCCAAAAGAGGCATTGCGTTAGCTGGACCCAGCTTGTCCAGCATCTGTATAGATTGGAAATTGCAGTGGGGCTTTTTTGGCACTTTTAGGTGATTCAATCAGCTTTAGATAAAAGCTCCAAGAAGCCCAGCTGAAACTCCCAATCTATACAGATGCATGGGTTTTTGTTTTTAACATCTGTATGCAGCCAACGTGCGTACTAAAACTACCTCAGTTGTCCTGACTGCATCCAATAACACAAAGCTTATTTATCATAGTTCCTGGGCCATGTACAATAGTCATTAAATAAAGAAATAAATACACCACACACACAGACTATATTTCTATTTTCTATTAAAAATAGAACAATAAAAATCACATAGTTTAAGAAAACAGGCGCACAAACAAATTACCATGGGGAGGATCAGTGGCGACTGTCTGTATATATGCTCTTACCCTGCAGTAATGAAAATTAACTTATGTAGCTTACCTTCATTTCACTGATATTCCTCAACCCTGGCTACCTCCTTGGTAACCAGTTGGCATGCCTGTGTTTTAGGGTAGGGGTGGCCAACCTGCAGCACACGTGCTACAAGTGGCTCAGGCAGCCTACGTGTGTGGCATGCAGCAGACTGGGCAGGGAATAGGCACCGCAGTGGCTGATAGGACATGGAACAGAAAGCAGAGCAGATCAGGCCAGGAGCACCGAGTAGGGAATAGAGAGCAGAATGGCAGATGGGGCAGGGGAGAGGGATTGGTGTGACATGTGGAGACAATCTGTGGCATGCCTGCCAAAAAGGTGCCCCCCACTGGTCTAAGACACCGAAGTTTTTTTAAAACAGAGGAGAATACAACTTCTCACCTCTACCCAAAAGGATGGGAGAGTCAAGGTTTTGGTTTTTTGCTGATATCGTCTAGTGGACCAACTGTATAGCTGGGAAACATGTCAGGCAAGCTTTCTGGCACAAAGTGCCTGTCCTCAACATGAGGACCTTTGCACCTCACATTTCCTGCATCATCCTTTTTACAACACTCTGGTTCTATAAAAGCCAATGACAAAATTCACTTTGACTTGTAAGTAGCAGACTTTTTCAGTCAATCAAAAGCATTTAAACAATAATAAAAACCCTGACTGAACTAAAAGGCCTTGCAGAACAGAGGCTTTCCAGACTTGAGTTTTGGAGTTTTCAAGAATTCTGAAGTCTTCTGTCCCAGGCTGATGTTTTATTTCTTATAGCTATGTAACCAAAAGGGATATTTTTATAATACCAAAGAATGTCCATCTACAAGGAACTGTATCAATCCATCCCTGAAGTCCCTCCAAACAAAAGACAAGACTGGACAAGCAAAAAAACCCCAACCAAACAACAAATATCATGATGCTTTTTTTATCCTATTCACAGTTGAATTTTGATGAGAACTCAGATGCAAGCAGAATAAAAATTAGGTTTTGTTCCCTTCCTCAAAATGCTGTTTTCTATCCTTAGTTTCAGACAGAGCTACAGCTTCATTCAGGAGCTGAAACTTGAGGCTATGCAAAAGCACTAATGAGCTTTTACAGTTCTGATTTTTCCTCCACTTATGCACTCCACATTCTGAAAGCCCTACACAGCCTTTCCTTTCATTTAATACAGGCTAAACATTGCTGCTGCTTAAAAGGAAGACAGACTTATCAAACATATCCATGGAAATTCAGACTCTTTCCTGTTATTTACTAGCACCCTCCTTCCTCCAGTCAGGGATTTGGCACACCTGAGAACAAACTCTGATGAGGTGGTTCGTTGCAAAGTTCATGTACTAGCTCATGACATTAAAAAGAGATATAACGAGAAAGAAAAAAACGTTAACAGGAAAGTCACATTCTTTTCCAGCTTCTTTATGATGTATGAAAATATACATTCAATGTCTGGGGGAGGGGGAAGAGGGGAAAAAACAACATACACACCACATTCGAATAAGCAAATGTTGGCTTTTTTAAAATAATAGAAATGCACATCTTTTTTCCTCTAAAGGATTCTGAAGCCTCGTTTACGTCTGAGAAAACTGTCATCCTTTCTAATACCAAACACATGATATTTCACACCCACATAAAGAAGTTCTTGAACGTTTACAAATGAACATAGAATGATTTACAGTAAATTACAGTTCCAACAGGTCTAAAAACTGGTTCAGAGCAAACCATTTTAGGACAAGTGTAGATGCAAACTGGTTGAAAGTAATTCTATTCTCCTCCTATTATTATTCCAAAGTGCAGCAGCATAGTGAAACTTCTCCAGGGCTGTGCTGTGAGCTGTGTTGCTATTTACCAGAAGATACTTCAATTGATAATTGTTTAGAACAATGCAGCCATGGACACAAGACAGAAATAGAAAGGTTATTAAACCAGTTCAACATGGCCAGCATGGGGGTATTAAATAACTTGTGCTTCTATCCTATAGATGCAATTAAAGAAATGGTTCTACAGTGTATCAAACAGCATAAGGCCTTAGTTGTAGGTGGCAACTAAATAGCCTCAGACTGAGTAAAGAAGGATGTTGAATCATAAAAAAATTAAATTGTTAACACAATGTTTTTCTCTGGATTTTACATTAAATATCCCTTTAAAAAAAAATCTCCCTCCAGCCCCTCACCCCACCTCTCAAACCGGCTAAATAATATATCCTATTTTATCAGGTTTCACTTACAGGAAGTATTTAAAATATTGTACCACTGTCCATTGACTCCAGAAGATATAGGGGAAAAATAGGACCTACCTTTCTTATGTAAAAAAACCAAAGAATTTAAGTAAAAAACCTAATACTGTAAAGGCGTACTTTATGCCCCATAAGAGGAAGCAATCCCAATTCCCTTTCTGTGCCATCTTTAAATAAATTAAAAATTACACACTAAAATTAGGAGCATTTGGGACTGAAAAGTAATGAACTAGACACTCTACTCAAGCCTTGCCCTCACTTCAAAAAAGGGCTTGATAGCCTTAAGCAAAGGGTCATTGTGAATGGAACCATGCTGGTATGATAAGAGATTTCAAGTGGAGTCCCACAGGATCTAGTGCTAATTAATTATTTGGATGACAGAATAGAAAAAGACCTTCTTGAGCAAGTCTGCAGACAGCGTAAAACTGGGAAGGACTGCAAACATAGTGGAGGATAGGAGTAAGTTTAGAAGGGTCTTAACAGATTGGAGAGCTGGGCTAGAAACAGCAAGATGATAATTGCAAGTTACTGTACCTAAGGAAGAATAATCAAAAGCACAAATACATAATGGATAGAGATCTACCTAAATCTTACCAGAAGTATGCTGTGCAGTAGCACTTTTAATTTTGCTCTTCTTGCCTCACCTCCTCCCCCATGTCCCAGTGCTGCTGATTGGCCAACGGACCCCGTGATCAGCCAGGAGGCAAAAAACAGTTTTAAATATGCCATTGTTTTTGCCTCCTAGCAAAAATAGCGTGGGGAGAGCCTCCCCAACCCAGTACTGAAGTCACAGTTCTGCAGACTCTGCGGGTCATAGGTTGCCAACCTAGAGTTAAGGTGTTCTCTGATGTTTATGGGCATTGTGCAAGAGGAGTTTTTGTGCAGTGTTAAGAATAGCTAAGAGAAACACTTAAGTAGGATGATTTAGATAAAGGTGATTATGCTCTGAACAAGGGGCTGGACTAGATCAGGGATGGCCAACATGCAGCCATGCGTCACAAGTGGCAGAAACAACATGTGTGTGGCATGCAGCACATCAGGGAGGGGACAGGCAGAACAGTAGCAGATACAGCAGAAAGCAGAACAGCAGACCAGTGGAAAGTACAGGCTGGGGAGCAGAAAGTAGAGTGAGCAAAGGATAAGCATTGGAGTAGCATTTGGGGAGGATGCAGGGTTAATTTGCAGCCATAAAGGTTGGCCCCCACTGCAGTAAATGACCTCCTGAGGTCCTTTCTTACTTTTTTGATTCTAGGTCAGAGGCATCCAAGACATGGCCCATGGGCCAGATCCAGCCCAACAGATTCAATATGGCCTGCAAGCGGGTGGCCACCAACTCAATGCATCTGGCCTGTGGGTGGCTGGTGGCTCCAGCTCCAGCTGCTACATGGTGCTAGGTAGATGAGTGGGACTGCTTCCGCCCAACAGCTCTAGATTTTGACACAGCGGCATCAGCTATGGACCCAGAGAGAGGCTTCCACCGCAGTGGGCAGGCAGCAGCAGCTGCAGACATCACCGACAGGTTCAAAAGCCCTGATACAGAACCCGCTGGCAGCATCCAGAGTTGATGCTGCCAGCCTCTGACATGGTAGATCTTACCCAGAGCCCCAACCTGGAACCTGCTAGCACCTTCAGCTGCAGACCCAGGCAGGAACTTCTATCATATTGGGCAGGTGGCAGCAGCAGCTGTGGACAGTGCAGGCAGGTTCTGTAGCAGGGCTCTGGAACCTGCTGACTGTTCCCACAGCTGATGCCACCACCTGCCCACCATGGCAGACAGCTGAGCATCGTGGCTCCTGGTGGACTCTCTGGCTAGGAGGGAGGGGGAGAACCAACCCTGAACAGGTCACCAGAATTAATTAAGTGTCCCTCCTTCATTGCCCACCTTCATTGTAGGTACATCTTTAAAAAAATAAAAAAAGCACAAAAGCACCACAGCATGTTCTCACATACTACATGCCCTGGAATAAGATGTGCATCTTGTTTTTGAAAGGATACAGGGAGAAAAAAGAAGATATTTTCTTTTAGTAATTGAATGACAGCAGCTAGAGCAATGAGCAGGCTCAGATTTCTACTCCTGTGGATTGTGTGCATATTTACTTTCATTTTTACCTAGTAAGTGGCCAAAACTTCTCTTACTGTACTTCTTGAATACAATACACACTAAAATTTTCCCCAAAAACTAGCTTCTAGAAACAGTGCTTGTTGCATCTAAGAATCAAAAAAAAAAAAAAGAGTTGGAAGTGACCTCAGGAGGTCATCTACTCCAACCCCCTGCTCAAAGCAGGAACCCCACATATATCATCCCAGCCAAGCCTCTGTCAAGCCATGTCTTAATCTCCAAGAATGGAGATTCCACAGCCTCTCTGGGTAGCCTGTTCCAGGGCCTTATTAGCCTCATAGTAAAAAAGTTTTTCCTAAGATCTAACCTAAACTTTACTTGCTGCAACTCGAGACCATTGCTCCTTGTTCTGTCATCTGCCACCACTGAGAACAGTCTAGCACCATCCTTTTTGGAACCCTCTTCAATTAGCTGAAAGCTGCTATTAAATACCCACCCAGTCTTCCTTTCTCCAAACTAAATAAGCACAGTTCCCTCAGCCTTTCCTCATAAGCAGGGATCCTAGTTTTCCGTTTCCCACAGAAAAACAGAGAAAACATGGATTTTCCCTTTTAGAAGAGAAACCTACGGATTTCTTCTTTTTGCAAAGAGCTCTGCAGGCTGGCTGCAAACCCCCTCCCAGCCAGACTGCCCGACCAGCTGCAAACCCTGGGTTGCAAATGCTGCTGCCCTCCCCAGGCTCTCCAAAGTGCAGTGTGTACGGCTGGCACAGCAGGGCACAGTGGGGCCACATGTGAAAGCTGCCTGCTGCTGCAAGCTCCATGCTGCCCTGGCTACACTTCCTCTGTGTGCACGGGGGCAGTGCACACCCACCCTGCCCCCACCCTCCACACAGATCTGGGGGGCATGGGTTCCCCCTGTCCCCCAGGAGTGCTTGCTGCCGTTGGGAGCTGGCCCTGCCCAAGCCTGCAGCAGGCAGGCAGTAGGCAGGGAGCCAGCTTGTGCTCCTGCTGTAGCAGCTGCTGCCTTCTGTTGGGGGTAGGGGGCTGTGGACCTAGGTTCCTGGCCCCATAGCCCTAGCGGCTGGGGGGCAGGGGGCACAAGCAGGGCTGGAGGGAGGAGTGAGGGACACCAGCAGGGTTGTGGGGGGCATTTAGTTTTAACCATGGATTTTGTGATTTTTTAAATCAGAAAATTTGTGATTTTTTATCACGGAAACCCAGGATCCCTGCTCATAAGTCATGTTCCCCAGCCTCCTCACCATATTTGTTGCCCTCCACTGGACTTTCCAATGTCCACATCCTTTCTGTAGTAGGGGGCCCAAAAGCGGACACAGTACTCCAGATGTGGCCTCACCAACAATGTTCCCTCTAAGGTGTAGTTATCCATGAGCATGCCGCTTCGGTCCGTTCCCGTTAATAGCGTAACAAACATATGACCACTTGAATAGTAACTGAGTTCTGCTTAAGCACTCTTATGTATTGTCTGAATAAGCCTGGTGGGGCTCTGCAATGCGTCTCAAGGACAGCAGCAAGGTATTGTGTTTATGGGGTATTATATATTCATGAACAGATTTAAGAGTTAAAATAGTCAGTTGTGTCAAACAGCTGGAGGGTTAGGTCTGATTCCCTTCACGCAAAATCAGATACCAGCATAACCTCAATACTTGAGTGTTTATTGATGAAGAAACTCCTATAGATACTTGCATATTAAATAGCTTTACCCAAACATTGTGCCAAAGAAAAGTAAAATAAAGAAAGCAATAAAAGAGTTCTGTGCACCAGTAGAAGTCATGTGAACTACTTACATGCAGTGGTTTCCTTCTACAGTGTTTATAGGCTCATATCTTCTTTTTACTTATGCCTTTGCAAATCAGCAGTGACTTAATTGAAAAATAGAAACTTACAGTGGTGTAAAACTTGTATGAGGGAAATCACATGCAGGGCCAGCCCACAATCTCTGGGGACCCCCTGCAGGATGTAGTTCTGGGGGCCCCTGATCCCACCCCGGGGCCAGGGCAGAGCCACAAACTCCTCCACTACTTGGCCGGTAACTAAATGAATGTCCCACTAAATGAATGTCCCGGCACACCAGACACAGCAGAAGAGGCGGCAGCCAGAATTTCAGGCCGCAGCAAGGTGAAAAAAAACCAAACAGCCAGAGCAATTCCCCAGCGCCATGAGGAAGCGCTGTCCAGGCAAACTTCTGCAGATGGAAATAAAGATTTCTGCTTGCTGCCAGAGGTCACAAACTTCCAGGTTCCACTTTCCTGAAAATCCATGTCCTCTCCCTTTTCTAGTGCTGCCTCTGGCAGTCCTTCCTCCAGTTTTAGAGGTCTGCTGTAGGACTGGTTTGATGAAGGCCTTCTGGTGGAGGACACTTTAGAGCCTTGTCTGTACCTCTCTTGCCTGTTCCCTGACGGACATTACCAGAAGGCACCACTCACATTGCAAGCACTCTCCTACCTGTCACTGGAGGGAGGGAACCTGCAAGCTGCAGTCTTCATAACGGCAAGCGAGGGCCTGGGTGGAAGCCTGGACAGCGAGCGGTCCTGCCCGGACAGACGCCTCACAGTGCAAATGGAGGAAGAGCTGGCAATGGCAGTGGCTCTGGCATTGCAATGTACTCCAGCCATTTCTCTTGCTCTCAATCTACTGCCTCTTTTCTGCTGCCCCTCTTTCCAAGCAGACCTCCCCAGCAAACTCCCCTGTTAGCTGGCCTGTTCACTGGTTTGCTGCTCCCCTACCCGACTTCCTCTCACCAAGCTTACAGCGAAGAAGGGCGAGAGAATTTCCAGACAAGCTCCCTAGTGATCTCCCCCTTGCTTAGGACTCTAGTTAGTCAATGGGGATTAAGTATAACTCTAACTCCTCAATTTTAGCTCCTTATATTAAAAATATGTAGGTTAGGTAGGTTAGTCTTTCTTTTTAATTAAAGAAAGAGCTTATCTTGAAAGTCCCCTTTCAAGAGGGGGGCAGCAAACTGATCTGGGAACTGACTTGCTAACTGCTTGCAAACTGGGCTGTTCACTGTCCCACACTCCCTAGTCCCTGGGGAAAGACTTCTTTTATACCCTGCTGGACATGGCTGTACCCCCTCCTTAGGGCTTTTGAGAGACACAGGCAGCAATCACCTAGCAGTCATTCAGCTAGCAGCAGTCCCAGCTGTTCAGAGCACAAGACCAAGCACACAGCCCACCAAATATACAAGGTTCTTTGGGTGAATCTGATATCTTTTATTAGACCAACCTAAATAGTTGGAAAACAATTTTTAAGCTACTTTCAGTTTCAAAACCCTTCATCAGGCTAAGGAAGTATCGGCAGGTGGTGTGTGCTCTTCGTGAATGGAATGAAAAGTAAAGCAGCCAGAGGCTGGGCTGGTATGCATACAAGATGGGCAGTCAGTGAAGTAGATCAGGGGTTGACAAGGTTTTTCATCAGAGTGCCCAAAACACCCCCATCTTCAACTTGCAAGATATTGGTGTGCCAGAAGCAGATGGTGGGGTAGACACGAGGGACCCAGTCCTTGTTGTGGCCATGCAGCCCCAGCCTTTTCCCTGCTATCCACCCAGAGGCACACGTGCCAAGCAAAATGCCTTCAAGAGCAAAATGCCTCTGGCACCCATACCAGGGGTTACTGACTCCTCAATCTACATCAAGGGTAGGCAAGTGAGAGACAGGCTGGGGGTGGCAGGGCAGGGGGAGAGAAGGGGAATGAATAGTGGAGAAGTACCTGGGGAGTCAGATGTCAACAGGTTATATAATGTGTAATAAAAGATATCAGATTCACCCAAAGAACCTTGTCTGCCTATGTCCTTAGACCAGGGGTGGGCAAAATGCAGCCCAGAGGCCAGATCTGGCCCACCAGGCCATTCTATCCAGCCTGTGGATAGAAAATTAATATTAATCTGCCCTGGGCTGCCTGTCATGCATCCCTCAATGGCTTGCCAAGACTCCGTAAGCGGCCCCCTGCCCAAAATAATTGCCCGCCCCTGCCTTAGACCAACACGGCTACAACCTACAGCCTACCAAACAAGAACTCAACAAACCAAACACACAGGCAGCTCTGACTCATTTATCTCTCTAGAGATGGATCTGGTGCCTAAAGCTTGGACTTCCTCTTCATCTTCTTCTCTAGCTCCCAGCAAACTGCTTGCAAACTGGCTGTCTCTGCTCACTTTTGTTTTCACTAGGCTTTTCACAATTAAGACATTGTGAAAAAGTAGTATCAAGTGCCTCAAAATCTTTAATATACCAATAGTCAGTCATGAAACATTTGTAGGATGGGGAAGTACCATTATCCCTTCTGTACAAATGGAGAACTTAGGAGCAGAGAAATTTGCCAAAGACTGCAGTGGAATAGAGAATTGGAAACCAAGTTCCCATGCTAGGGGCCTACCCTACACTGTTCTCATCTAACCAATACATTTAAATCTTTACACTTCTAATATATTATCACAGGGCCTGCTAACTGTGATTTAACAAAATTCCCACTTCTGTGCTAAGCAGTTCTCTCATGCATCTTCATACTGGTATTTACATTATATTAATAAATACTTGTGTTGCAGCATTTTGTGCTGCCAAGTGTTGGGGAGATAAATATCTGAGTTTTAGTTCTAATTTATTATAGAGGAGGGAGGGAAAATAAAATTGGAGGCAGCTGGAAGTAACCTTACATGGTTTGTAGTTATTTTAATTGAAATAGATATTGTGGAACTGGGTAAGGTGGGGAGAATATAAACATTTTACATCTCTAAATAGACTTAATCTAAAACTGCATTTTCTAATAGATGATGATTCTGTAAGCACTACCTCAGAGGATATACCTGGTCCATCAGTAGCAAAGCAGAGAGCTGGGACAGGTAAGTGTCCAGTTTCATACACACCTCAGCTTAAAAGGAGAACACGTGATTTCAATCTCAGTAACCCCAAGGCAAGTCAGAAGGAGCTTACCTTAAAGTCTGTAAATTTAAACTACTGTTACTTCTCATCACCCACATCAATCCAGCTTTTAGTGAAAGTGAACTAGTTGACTATGGGTGACAATCTTTTAGCTACCAAAACATTTATCTTGACAATATACAAGTGATACTAGTATGCGGTTAACTGAAAGCATAATTAGTTTCATTGAAACCAAATGGACGAATCACATGTCTGTAGTTAGGCATGCACTTATGTAATATGCTGCAATCATAAGTTTCTTAAATGTATTATTTCCCATTCCTGCTGAAGTACTAGTAAAATCCTGTCATCCATCTTAAATTATAGATATTTAAATTAATCAGCTCCCTAAAATCTGGTTCATACTTTAGCTACTTTGGCTCAGTTATTTTTTTTAAAGTCTCTGTAATGGTTTTCATCACCATCTCAGGTCTGTAACTACACCATATTATGTCAAACTTGTATTTAGAAAATTACACTAATACTCCCTATCTGATGATAAGGTCCACATTTTTAAAAAAATTAGTCTATAAACTTCCCAAGCACTTGAAAAAATATATTTCTCTTGGTGTCCCAGATCACACTTTGATACCCAGTTCGTGAGTATGATCACCATCTATATACAAGAAGCAGTCAATGAGCAAAATGCTAATCTGGAACCATTTCCACCTTTAAACATGTTAGTATTCATGTCAGCATTTCCTTTTTTACTTGTAAAGAATACTTAAAGAGCATTTTTCTTCTCATCATTGATAAAAGTTGCTGTTTCAGTTTGTACTCTATTGCTATTCTCTGCAGAGTATTTGGATAAAAAAGTTGTAAAATCAATAAAAGGTGCAATCATTGATAGAAAACCAGAAATCTCAATGCCTTCAGGAGGTCAAATGAAGAAACAAAACACTGTACTATATACATGACTAAAGTACATATTTTCATAGATCACAAGTTTTTATGGCAGACTATCCAGAGATTAATGGTTATTTGCTCTCCATTCCATTAAAATAAATGTTACCTACAATATATTCTCATTTCTGGGTGTTCAGCAATACTCATTTATTGTTTTATTCATGTTTTTTCAGACAATCAAATTCCCTCGGATGATGCACAGAGTCACTTTAGAGTTATTACAGTTACTGATACGGGTGCAGGAAAACACTGGAGTGATAATGAAGTCAGAGCTCTGATAAGCATATGCTCAGATGAGAAAATTCAACAAATGCTTGAAGGAGCAACAAGAAATAAGGAAATTTTTGAGGAGATTGCCAGAAGGCTAATGAAATGTGGAATAGATAGAGACTGGAAGCAGTGTCGCACCAAGTACAAGAACTTGAAATACGAATATCGGGCACTGCAGAAAGAAAATGATCATCTCAGTAATCCCAGAAGAAAGATGAGGTTTTATGATGAAGTTGATTCTATCTTAAGAAGACAACCTCTAAATTCAGCTAGCTGGGAATGTGAAAGCTCTAATCTCATATCAGGTACTAAGAACAGCAGAGCGAGCTCAGTCTTTTTAAATTAAATGATAGTTGCTCTTTCACCTGCAAGGGAACATAGTGCCAGAGAAGACAAAGAAAGGGTACCTTAGAATCTGTACTGCAAGAATAAACTAGCAATAGTCAGTGAAGAAACTGTCTTTTGATATTTAAGGAGAAAAGACAGAAATGTCAGAAATGGTCAGTAAGACGTATAGGTTTGCTTTCAACAAAGTGTAAAACTAGTTAATTACAACATGAGAAATGGAAATAAGGTGAAATGACAGGTTGTAAAGATAATCAAACAGGCTTGTAAAATATGCATAAAGAACTGCAAAGGCAGAAACAAAAGGAATCACAGGACATTACATTACTGAAGCACAGTATAAAGGAAACAATAGGAACCCTATTTCAATGCGATATTATATTCAATGCTCCCCATTAACTTGATGTAAAGGGTATCATGATAAACATCTGTGCCTTGGACTTTATTTAGTGGATGTTGCATATTATACATAACCTCAAAAACCTTCAATCAATCTCAAGTTACCTTTATTATTAAAAAAAACCAAAACAATATATATAATATATATTGCCTTCATTTTGGTACCCTAACATGGTCCCAGCAAACTGGCAGTAAACAGTACCATGCCATTATTTGGCACTGTAATGAAGTTAGTACTGTAATAAAGTGACAATACTGTGTTTTGTCAGCACCAGCAAGGTGCAATGACATGAGATAACACAAAGCTCATCCGATTCTGGATTTGGAAGTATAAACACACTTTCTAATAGTACCTAATCAGATCAGAAGATCACTTTTGCTCTAAATTGCCTTCTTCACCTATTTATTCATATATTATAAAGCCAGCTTTGTTTGCACATCTGTTCTTTTAGAGCACCACAGCAGAATATTTATTCACACAATACTTTCCCCCCTTTTATAAGATACAGTGGGAGATGTTACTGCAAACATAGGACCCTTGGGTATCAAGAGGAAAGCGTCTGATGATGGTAAGACTTTCTTGCCTTTTTGGAGGTATTCATGAACTGTTGCAGAGTTAAATGCCAGGTGTAAGTTTAAACATGCTATTATTTATTTGGCTAACTGTGAAATTTATTCAGGGTCTAGGAAAAAACCCACCTGTGATTTATTTATTCCAGTGCTTGCTAGAAGTGAGGGAAATGTAGCATTATCAGCACAATAATCTACTAGAAATTAAAAAAAATAGAAGCAAGAAAAGAATACTTTAGAAATTTCAGACATTGGGAGAAAAAAACCCAACAATCCCCCACCACACACTTAGTGGAGGTGTTTAATACCATATTAGAAATTGTGGAAATACAAATAGGATACCTATATTTAGAGAGATAAAGACTAAAGGAAGACATCAGAGCACTACAAGCCTGTAAATCTTACATTCACAGCGAGGAAACTTTAATTGAACCATCTACGAGTGCACCAACAGAGATTCTTGGGGGCTGATACTAATAGGCAATTTTTAAGGAGGCATATCGGCCAATACTGATACGATTTCTGATACACAGCTCTTCAGCTTGAAGAGCTGTGTCCAGCTGGTAAACTGGTGTGGTAGAAGGGGAGGGAAGGGTGTAAGGAAGGGGGGGTACGCAGATCAAGGCCCCTGCAGTGAGGGAGGAAATGGGGCAGGTGTGTGCCCTTCGATCTGCCCAGTCAGGAAGAGCCTGGCCCCAGCCTGCCCTGCCCTGCACAGATCTGGGGGCACACCCACCCCGTGCCCTCCCAGACAAGCACCAGACAAACCATGTGCAGCAGCCCCTTCCTCACCATGGGGGCCCTGATCTGCCCCCCACACCCTGGCCCCCTTCCCTTCCACCACACCAGACTTACCAGCTGCACACAGCATTCTATGCTGCTGAGCTGAGGCCGCATGCACAGGCATTTATCAGACAAATTAATCAGCCACATCAGGCCCATTTCCAATACACAAATTTTTCTTCATATTGGTGCCAATCCAATATTGGACCAATGTACTGGTGCACCTCTAGCACTATCACTGACAAAGGGAAACACTCAAATGGTAAGAGAATTGTGCGTTAGCTTGGGCCTTTCTTCCTCTTAAGCTTATATTGGAATTTTTTTAGGAAGTTATTAATGGAGAAATATGGAGCTTAAACAAAAGACATGCTTGGACATCAAGGAATCTTTCAGCACAGTATCAAACTGAGCTAACAGAACAGTGACAGCAAGATCTGAATGGCTACAAAATGGATTGGTTATTTTTGTGCATAAATAATGACTTGTTGGGAGGGGAGCAAGCATCAAATACTTTGTAGTGATGGACTTAGTGACTGCATGAGCAGAAAAACATCATATGCTATGTATAAATTAACAAACTGTCTTTATTTGTGACCAAACAAATTATATTGATATGTAAGTTGTCATAAAGAATTTAAGATGCTGATCAGAGAAAAGCCGAGTACATAGGATTCCATTTTATTTTCATGATTAAGTGAACGTTGGGCAGCTCCTAGAATGCACCAAACAATCAGCTATGTAGAGAGGCACAGAGCACAAAAATCAGAAATGGTATTTATTATTATGATCATTCCTGGGCTATCACATGCCTATCATATTCCAAAAAGGAAATCAAGATACTGAAAAGAGGTCAAAAGGAAGGACAATTTAGAAATTGGGAGGGGCAAAGAATGGAAAAGAAAAACCTGAATTGTTTTAATCAATACCTAAAAAGGATCACTCGCTTACTCAACTCAGGGCAAACTGCTCAAAAGGGAGACATTGTTAAGAGTTATGGAACGTATAAAACTAAGCAATTTACATTGATCATCAATGGATATATGTAACTTAAAGACGAAACTTGTTAGTGGGAAGTCAAAAGGTATGAATGTGTGACAGTATCAAGAGATACTATAAGAAGTCAGTCAATTTCTGTCCTGTTGTCCCTGGTGTAAATGATTCGCATACATCAGGCAATTCTGTGTCCTACCAGCAGGTTAGGACAAGCAAATAATAGTATTTGGAAAAAAGCATATGCCAGAAGTTAGAGCAGTGGTTCTCAACCTTTTTAGACTCACCCCTCACCCCACTTTAGACTCACAGGTCCCCTCAGAAAATGCCGGCTTTTAGTTTTCACTCATTTTTTGACTACAGAAAAAAGAGCAACTTGTCTATTGCAAAGAACTCAGAATAACCACAACAGGTAAAAATATTTTTAAAACTATGGATTCCTATTTGAAATTTCTGGGTTTACCTTGAAGCAGTTTGTCCACCTAACAGTAATAACACTGTGTGGCACTCCATGGCACCTCTGAAAGGATCTGAAGGGACCCTGGTTGAGAATCACCAATTTAAAGTTATACAGCATAGGTTTCCTTTGTTGACTCTGGCTTCATCAAACTACACCTTTCTTCTAACACACTGTGCTTTTCTCTACAGGGCCAAACATTCCTCATAAGAGGAGTGCTTCTGAAACCACCATAGTCCAATTTCCAAGAATTCTAACAGAGAGAGGACATACAGCAACAGAAAGCAAAAAATCACTTTTAGAAAGGCTTTGTAAACAGGAGGAAATGCAAGACATCAAGAGAACACAACTGTATGGTAATCCATCAGCCATACCACAGGTTGGTTTAATTAACTTTCTAAATTAGCATGCAAAGAAATTTTCACAGATGATAAAAGGGAATGTAGACTATTTGTATCAGTGCTCAGTTGTTTCCCTACCACATTTTTTGTGTTCAACTCAGTTAAAACTAGAACCAGAACAGGTTCTCAGTCCTTGATAGTACGCTACAGCTTTAGAATTAACTAAATTCTAAGAAAATTTCACCCTGATAAAGCAAAAGAAAATTTCTGCTTGAATTTCATCCCATCACTTCTAATGACCCCCTCTTTGACAGTTGTGAGTTACTGCATCTCCTTGTATTCAAAATCTTTCCAAAGAAACAGATGGGCAATGTGCAGCACGCAGGCCACAAATGGTACATGCAGCCTTTGTGTGGCAGACCAGGGAGGAGAGAGGCAGCACAGCAGCAGACAGGGCAGGAAGCAGAAAGCAGAGCAGCAGATTGAAGAGTGGAGGAGAATTAGTGGCACTTGGAGAAAATGCAGGGCTAATTTGCAGCAGCCCGGGTTAAGGGTTAGCATAGATATTTTTTAATAAAGGGGTAGTGAAAATGTAAGATGCATCCAGAATAAAAATTAATCCACTCTTCTTGACACAGGACAGTGATAAACATCTTAGAAATAGCTAAGAATTATTATTCTTCTCAATCCCTTAATACAACTGTTGCTTCTCCTGACCTTCACCACTGTTATTAGTTAGAACAACTTTGCATCACCAGTAACCTTAACTAAACTGTTGCCTTTTGCTTTCTCCTACTTATTAGTATGTATACCAGATAACGCATTTTAATGCATTAAAACCTGTATCCCATAAGAGACATAAGACAGCTTCTATTAATCTCTCTACGCTTTAATAAGCAAACATTCTCTAAGATTCCTATAATTTAGCCAGTTTTCAATCCTTAGTAAGATTTGTCTTAGATTTAATAGGTGATTTAAGGTTCTGGATTCCATGACATGAACCAGTGTTAGGCATTTTTTACTTGCACAGAATAATGCACAGATTGCATGTTGTAGGGATGTCATAATACAACAGAGGCAGGAAGCCCTGGCATCCTAAAGCACAGGTGTGTGTGTGTGGGGGGGGGTGGCAGAGGTTTTTCCAGCAGAGCATGGTGCCCCTCCCCCACTCTGATTGGGGAAGGGGCCCCAGAAGTCTGCCCCTCCCATGTGTCAATCTCCACAGATTGTTGGGACTTCTAGGGCCCCCTCAGCCAATCAATCGGAGGCATGGGGGGGCCTGGTGTCCTCTGCTGTGAAACTGGTACCCAACACCATAAAATCTGGAGGCAGCCACCCCAAATTAGGTAGGTCCCTAACTATAGGAAAGTGAGCATCTCCTCCTGTGGCCATGTTCTCGAAGGATAAGAAACACCTAACATTTTGTAGAGAATCCAACCTTAACTGTTTGTGTTAGAGTCATGTTGAAAATGCCTACTAAATGACACCCCTCTAAGTTACCTCGGCAGGAAAAACAGTTTCCTTTTGGATTCTAGGTAGAAGCTGAACTACTCAGCCTTATTTAGATCAATTCACAGCACACACAGTAGTGAAATGCGAGTTACTTAGGTAATTTTAAAGTCAAAGTTTAGGTACCTTCATGGTTAGGCAGCAGGAGTTTAAGCTTTGCAAGGTTAAACTTAGGTGCAGCTATATTCCTGAGTGCTACTTTAGACACCCAAGTCTTACTGGATCTAGCCTTCATATATTATCACATAGTTATTTACTATCCTGTTAATCTTTTATGGAGGGACCTTATACAAAGTTTCCAAAGAATCCAAGTCAATCATTTCCATGGTGAGGATGTTATCTACTATTTTGTTAACATTTTTGAAGCAATTCTAAGAAGCCAGAGAGAAGGTTTTCCCTTTTTTGTAGAGAAGTTAAACCTATTAGTTTGTCTAGTAGCACGCAGATGTACAATTCTTTCAAGGTATATTTACCTGATATCTTTCGGATCTTAAGATCTCCATCAGCTTCACAGGACAGACATGCCTTAGTTTACACATACACGAGCATGCAAACACCCACCCACCCGTCATATGAAATTCATTTTGTTCTGTGTAGTACCATAAACAATTTGATTCTGCAGTTAGAACTAAGTGCTTGACTTCACTGCATTGTTAGCTTGAGCTGTTATTTGAACAGTACCCCCTGACAAGACTTTTGAGTATGCCCAGTGCTTTAAGTCCAAATTAGCTGGCACATCAGGAGACAGGACAAAGCTTGAGTGCCAATACCACAGATTGTGCCAGTCAGCAGTGAGATTGAGTATGTCACATTTCCTCATGTGCTACCACTTAACCTGGAAGCAAGGTAGCTGCATTCATTCAGAGCTTTGCTCAAGCTAATTAGTACTGCAAAGAGGCCTTGATGCACTGCCACATCAAACATCACTGTGCTGCTTCCAGGTGATAAGGGAAGGGCAGCTGACACAAAGCAGTGCATCACATTTGCCAGACAGGGTAAACTTACAATGGAGATATGCTCTGGATTTAGCAATGCAGTAGGAACTCATCTACTCCTTGCTGTTAATCCAATCACTCTGAGCAGCTTGAATGTTGTTTTGCAATACAACTGCTCTCACTCAGGCTAAACCAAACTGAGAAGAATAGATAACTCAAGTGAGCCCTTCACTGGAGACAATACTTACACAGGAGCTTATACTTTACAATTCTCTCAGTGATGCACAAATCCAGATTGAGTCCCGCTTGCTATAGGATTACTGTAACAAAACCTTCCCTGAACATGCCTAAAAAAAAATCCAAAGTTATTTCTGTCCATATTTGCATAGAATCAAAGAATCATAGCAAAATATGGCTGGAAGGGATCTCATGTTCAGCTAGTCCAACCCCTGCTCAAATTGAGCAGGGCTGTCCCCAACTACCTCATCCCAGCCAAGGCTTTATCAAGCCAGGTCTGAAAAGCCTCCAAGGATGAAGATTCCACCCCTTTTCTGGGAAACCTGTTCCAGTGCTTTACTACCCTCCTTGTAAGAAAGTTTTTCCTAATATCTAACCTAAGCTTCCCTTGCTGCAGCTTGAGACCATTGCTCCTTGTTCTGTCATCTGCCACCACTGAGAACAATTTATCTCTATCCTCTTTGTAACCACTCTTAAGGTAAGCTGCTTTTCTGGCAGCTTAAAGGAAGTTTCCTATCTCCTTCCTTTTTTATATTAATATTCTTGACATAAATTATAAAAATTCCAGTGTAAAGAGACTAAAACATGCAAACTGAGCATCAGGATAATTCTGCATCACTACAGAACTGGTACTCTGTTATACGTAGGGTTGAGCAGCCCTTTCTGTTTAAAGGGGAATTATTCTAAAGAGTGTCAATCAACATGCCGAGTTTGATTGTCTAGAAATCTGCTGTGCCTCATTTGAGTTCTGGACAGTATTAGTGGCTAAACTGTAATGACCAAGATATTTGGAGAATATGGGGTGGAGTGAGCCTTGTCATTTTTCACATTGTCCCATTTGAAAACTAGGATAAATCAGGCAGTGTGAGGCTGTACCCAGCTTCCCCGTTCTCCTCCCCCACCCCCCTTCACAGACTTATTTCTCAGGCCAGTGGCTTTGACCAGAAAGGCACATGTTAAACAAAGGATTGGAGCAACAGCAATTCTCAGGGAAGGCAGAAATCCTGCACCAAGCAAGAATAAAAAGTCCTCTGCCCTTACATGGGAGTCTAAGCCTATCCTCCCATTTGCCTTGGTGTGTCAGCCAGGTTTAGGTGAGCCTTCCTCACTCTGAAGGAGTCTTGAGTCCTTCACCTGCCTCTATGAATAGGGATATTAAGGGCTCAAAATGGGGCTGTGAGGAGGTGGTGCATGGAGAGGTTCACACTTCTTGGGAGTTGGTTCCAGACAGCATTTACCACCAGTGGATTGTTCTCAGCAGAATGAGAATACTCTGACATGAATAGGCCACTTCACACCTCTCTGAGCCTCATATGCTGCACCAGGGAATGATGCATGGATGTCTACAAAAAAACTATGCTTCCTAGATTTATCTTCCACTACAAAAAAACCCCCCAAAACACAAAAAAACCCAACCCCACTGATTCCAGAATTGTCTCTGTATTGTATCCACTCCCCAGCTCTTCAACCTGCAGGGCCCAGTGACACCTCTCTGGGGAGGTGAGCTAAGCAGAGACTACCAGGCTACTTTGGCAGGGCAGAGATGAGAGAAGAGAAGGTCACATTCAGCCACTGCATTTTATGCCAACTGGAAGAAACCAGAGGTGATGAAGAGGGAAAACTGAGTAGTGGTACAAAGGAAGGACAGTATTTAACACACAAAGAAATTAAAATGCCTACAAATATTGTAAGCATATGAAAAGTGACTAAACTTAAATCTCTGAAAACCAGGACATGATGAATTAAAGGTAAATTTCTCACCCACGGCACAACCTTAACTCTGCCTCAGCGTGCCAACAACGCTTTTGTTAGAATCCTGTCGATACAGATCCCATGCAATGCTTTGGCTATAGTTCACACAAGCATGGTATGGTACAGTCTAATTTCACCACTCCTCAATACAGCCTCTTAACAGAAGAGAAGCAACAAACAACAGCTCCTACTCTTAGAATTTTCTTTTGTTACATACTATGGTCTCTCTTTTGCTAGACCCTTTGAGTGGCTAAATCATTTCATGCCCAGCTGCAAGGAGGAGAGAGTTAGCTGTACTACAGTGGTGGCACAGACCTTGATTTTTTATTTGCAGGTTTAGGCAGCCTCCGCACACAGGGCACTACCTAAACTCAGCAAAAATTAAATTAAATTGAATTGAGTTCACAAAACTAGTATAAAAAGCAGCTCAAATGCTTTTAGCAAACTATATGTACATTCTGCTGCATAATTTGCAAAGAACCACATGCAAGAACTAGTAACCAATGTGCACAGCAACATACACCAGCTGCATGACTAAATGAAGCTGACATGTTATCCAATTTGAACTGTGAGGGGCATTTTTGTAGACAGAGAAAAATTAATTACAAAATGTGAGGTTTAGATGGTGCACGGGTGTAAACACCACTGCCCTTCCATGCAGTGTAATTAATTTGGGTTTTGCTGTTAATGAGCCAGTCTATATAATCTCCATAGCAAGTCTGGAAGCACCACAGGGAAACATGCCCTCCTCATTTGCTCCTACTCAGCAGCATGTCCAGAGTTCAGAAATCAGGCAGTGAGAGCCACTTTAGCATGACTGTACACACCAAGCATACCTGGGACAGACAGTACATCTAGGCACGTGCCAAGGGCTGGGCTGCACTGGCTACATTGCCTAATTTCTGGGCAATGGCATGGTGCTGAGACCAGTGGGTGGAACACGCTTGGCAGCATTCCCAGACTCGCTATAAAGACAGTAAAGGTATCTGATAAAACTATAAATTTAAGAGAACTGTTACACTGAATTACCAATTCTATTTCATTTAGCTCCTAGATTTTCCTTGGTGATCTTCCATCCAGATATTTAAACACACTTAGCCCAGTTAGGCTGCAATATTTAACAAGATCATAATATAAAATGGTATAACTATAAGCTGTTAAATCTCCCCTAAAGGAAAAAAAAAAAAAAGAGTCTATTGACTGCACAGCAGCCTTGTTGAATAATTTGGTCAAGAATTGGTTGGGGGTAAAAAGCATAAAAGAGAAGCTGCAGTCTACTGGCTTTGACTCATGGCAAATCCCATACATAGAGCCCAACATAGTAACTGTTCTGAACTTAAGCAGATTTTCCACACAGAATGGACACAAACTTTTTGCTTGGAGGAAAGTTGAACACATTCAGAAATTTTCTCTCTAGCAGTAGCAAGTACCACAACTGGAAAAATATCCCTTAGAGTACAATTTCTTTGGAAAAAAATTAACAGACTTCACACTTGTTCCAAAATTGACTTTACAAAATTTGTCCTTGTCAAGGACACAAATGATGTTTCTGCTTATTTGTTGCTCAAAGTACTCCTCCTCCTCCAAAAAAGAGAGTTGATTACCAATATCTTTTGACTTGTTGGCTATATCAGCATACTGTACTGGTTTTGTTCCCTGGCTCATGGAGATAATTCAACAGAATCATCCCTCTCAGTTTTAGACTGTGTAATAC
Source organism: Crocodylus porosus (assembly GCF_001723895.1). Classification (NCBI taxonomy): domain Eukaryota; kingdom Metazoa; phylum Chordata; order Crocodylia; family Crocodylidae; genus Crocodylus; species Crocodylus porosus. Next base: position 55,245,990 of record NW_017728948.1, read on the forward strand.
TGCTTTAGTTTCAAACAAAGTCCACACCCAGAGCTAACATTCAGTGTGGGATAATTATGTTGAGGATCAACATTTTAAACTGGATACTTATTTACATTTTATTCACTAGCCTTCCCATAGTATTTTCCACAGTAATATCTGAGTGCTGGTATTTCTGAAGTCACAAAAAGGATGACTTCTGGGATTCCTTTATTATAGGAGGAAGTGTCACAGGGTTTAAAAAAAAGGATCTGGACTAACACCCTTATCTTTTTTAACTATAGCTAAAAGATCCTTCCATGCTGGATGTCCTTCACAGCATAGTTAATGAATGTGAGGATATTATAGGTGAGGAAGTACAGATATGGCTGTATCACACCTTGGCTTAATTGAGTTCTTACTGCCTTGAGTCAAAGTTTGCTTCAATTCTTAGAGCTCACATATAGGAGAACGTTTTAACTGGTTTAAACTGAGTATATATATTCATAGTGCAATCAGTTGTGTAGAAATTCCTATGAAGGTTTCTTTTGGTTTAATTTTATTCAAGAATGCATTTTAAACTAAGATAACAGCGGTGACAATCTTTTCAATAATTTAAAATCAGTATAAAAAAATCCAAGTTAAAGTGGTGCATTTAAGAACTTGTCTAAACAAATCCTAAAAAGATTAAAATTCTGCCTTTCGTTATGAGTGGCACCAGAATCTGATCAATAACAAGCCAAAAACTTCTACTCTTTGAGGAACAGATAAATTACAAAACAATTTTATGAAGCTTTAGTTGTTTTCATCAATAAATTAATAAACAAAGTTTCCCATAGATTCTATGCACTTTGGCCCCCCCCCAGTTTCACTGAAAGGAACAGTAGTACTCAGATGAGGCCAGAGCAAAAAAATCAGAGCCCCCAGCAAACTAAACCTTTAGTGAGTAACCCAAAAATCTTTTCACGTCAGATTCATGAAACCTATGTAGCTATTGGTTCCATACTGCGGGAACACACAAAGTGGCAAAGTGTTTTAAAAAGACACTGTTGGTGTTTTTATTACATAATCCAAGCATGGCACTTTTCACACAGATGTTACCTAACTAACCATTCTTCTGAGGGGAATGCCTGTTTTTCCTTAAACACCGAGTCAACCTTCTCCAGACTGTTCATAAGTACCTTTCACCTTTTTCACTTCTACTTCTTATAATCCCAGATCAGATGTGTTACTGAGAGCTACATTCAGACCACATTCTGACCCCCAAGATGTTGCACAGAGTAATGGGAATCATGTGTATCCAAGGCCCTTAGTGATTTACTGAATAATTTTAAAGACTTTCTCTTCTTACTGCAGATCTAACTCATATTAAAAAATTACTTGAACAGTAGTAATATTGGGCCTTGGCCGACGGGTCCAGTGTGGCTTTTACTGACTCTTATTTTAGCTTCGTTTTTGTTTGTTTTTAAAGTATTTTGTTCATGTGTACTTTAACAAAGATATGCATTTCCTCTCTCTTTTTTAAGTTAAAAGAAAAAGTGTACAAGTATTGATTCAATTAATTCTAAATTGAATTCTGGTTGCAAGCAGAAGGCTACTAGGCTACAGGAAACTAATTAATTCTGCTGTAGGTTAGCACTTGTAAATACAAATACTGTCCTATGGCGGCATTCTTTAGTGCACAGCAACACATGTATAGGTAGATGCTGACCTGGCTGGCTGGGGCATAAGGGTGCTTCAGCGCGGGGCTGCCTTCTGGCTAACCCCACAGTGGAGCACCCTCATGCCCCAGCCAGCCCCTCAACAGCATGTTGAACTGGGTCAGAGAAGCCCCAGGTTGGCAGGCTGACCCCGCGGCCCCCCTACCACTTGGGGCTACACCAACCCAGTTCAGTGTGCTGCAGTCCCAGGTACGTGTATAAATACAGCACCTAGAAGCAATACATTCGGGCATGATATATGACAGAGCTTATTGTGTCACATTGTTTTGATGCGTAGACATACCCACAGGTAACTTAGGGCATTATTCTCAAGTAGTCATCTCATTCCCATTGTGAGAATGAGGAGAGGAACCGACTGATTTTGGGTTCCCTAAAAGCTAAATAATGATGTCTCAAAAGACAGAGAACATTAAATTAAAATATTTAATGAAATTGTAGCGAGTGCTATTAAGATGTACGTGCACCAAATGCCCACAGAAAAGCATGAATTTGACATCAATGTAATTACAGAAATACAAGTCAGAATTTGATCCATTGTGTGTTTCTGTAATCATATTAGTGTGAGTGGAGTTTAACCACTGGAGAAAACGGGTGCGATGTGGCCACTGAATGGCTTCTCTTTGGGTTCCAGTTTGTGTGGAAGTCTTCATCCATTTTCATAAACTCTTGCTTTCTGATGAGATGTGCCTGTGGCAGATCTATTGATCCCCAAATGTTCTCTCTCAGCAAAGGATTAAAAGAATGCATAACAATTTTTTATGCATGTAATGCATTAAAAGAATGCATAAAAGATTAACAGTATTTAATCTTGGAAGGTACCTGAAAATAAGTAGCAACAACCAGTAAATTGGAACATACAGTTTATATCATCTGCTCCAAACCAGGCAAAAAAGCTTGCATACCTTTTTCTTTTTTTCTTTTTTAAAAAAGGTCCTCAATCCCACACACATTTTTAAATAAGAGCAATCCTCTTCAAGTCCATTTTTCACATGGATGCAGTCGTGATGTGTAGGGGGTGCACGTGCACCCCCTGCTTAAGTGATGGGCAGGAGGGTAGGCAGGAGCACTGGTGCCCCTCCTGCGAGCACTCGTAGGGGAGTGTGGGATGTAGCTCTGCAGCAGCTTCCCAGTCAGTGAGTTTTGCCATGGATGGACCCGTCCCACCTCTGGTTGCTGATTGGTCACTGGTGGGTCATTTGCCCCCATCCCCCCCCCAACTAAGGTGGCATTAGTCACCCATGCATGAATGAAATTAACACACATTAATGTTCTTACTATCAAAACCAAAAGCTACCATGTATTTTCTCCTTTCATACACAGAGTATATCTTGTATGGAGGGAAGGTGAAACAGAATTAGTATGTTAACATCATTTCCTTGTAGTACAAGATAAAAACTGGGCTACAATTTTCATGTGCATCCTGCATTATTTCCAGCTGAAATGAGTATGCAATCCTAATTTAGGTTAAGTAGATAGCTCCACTAGTTTCAAGCAGAGTATAGGATTTGTTCTTCATGAACAAATTAAAGCTAAAGCAGCAACTGGTTCAACTGGTGACCCAAGAGCAGCTTATGGCCTGAGAGGGGTTAAGCTGAAGCCCTTGACCTTCTGCCCTGCCAACACTCCCCACATCAGGTTGGCTGCAATAGTCCCTGGAGTCTCTGGGCGCCATCTCCTTTCTCAGGCTTTCACTGGCTGCTCCTGCATGGAGGGTGGTCAGGAGAGCTGAGGATGAGCCTGAGGCTGTGCGCATGGTGCAGCAGTGGGGAAGGGGGCATGTGCATGTCCACAGGAGTGGGAGGAGTACCTGCACAATCATGTGGTGCAGTGATTGGGGACTGCCTGGGTGCATAGTGCAGTGGTGGAAGGGGGGAGGGGAGGGGAACCATTCAGGTTCATAGTGTACAGGGTAAAGGGGACTCCTACATGGTGGAGCATGGGAGTGGAGACTGTCCAGCTGGCGCACTACTCAGGGGGGCTGTGGTTTACCCTGGCACTGCACCTGCTGGTGTGGCCTTTGGGGCATTTGGCCCCAGCTGCTTAGAAGTTGGACAGCCATGTGCTAAAGCTGCAAGAAATATAAACTTCAGCATAGGATGTGTGGGTGCAACAAAGTATCATGCTCTATCATGTCTTTCCACACCATTAACTTCCAAAAAGTTAGAGTGATTCATAAACTTACAGCTACTACTTACTTGTTATGCCCTCCCACCAAGTAGTGATACAGGTGGAATTACATACAGTAATGAATAAATGCAATAGTGGTCCACAGACCTAGGGGTTTACAAACTCAGCATAAATATACACAATACAGGACACTAAGAAAGATTCATGACATAACCATGCTGTTATCTCATTTGAGGTCAAAGGTCTGCCCAAGCCAAGTGACTTGTTGGCCCAACCTGGTGAAGGCAAAGAATCATCACAGAAAATTAGGGTTTAAAGGGACTATAGGCGGTCCAATGGTTCTCAACCTTTTTTGTACCAGGACCCATTTGTAAACATTGATGGCCAGTCCCAACCCAGTGCCCTGACCTGCTGCCCCTCCCCCCCTCCCCAGTGTGTGGGGCAGGGGGACCCAAGCAGCCCCTCACAGGCTGGAAGTCTTCCAGCCTGCAAGAGAAAAGCCACCGTTTCCCACTTTCTTGTCCTTTAAAAGGAGAACCCATTTCTACAGTTTGCTTGAAACCCTTTCATATATTCTTGTGACCCACTATTGGGTCAGGGGTTGAGAAACAGTGATCTAGTCCAACCCCTGCTCAAAGTAGGACCATCCCCAACTAGATCATCCCAGCCGAGGCTAGGTCTTAACCTCCCAAGGATGGAGCTTCCCACCTCTCTGGGTAACCTGTCCCAGTGTTTTCTCTTCTGCAGACTAAACAAGCCCCCTCTCCTCGGCGCCCTCCCCCCAGTCATTCCCAGTGCCCGCTGCTGGACTCTGCGGGTCGTCTACCAACCCTCCTGTCACAGGCGTGGGCCAGGCTCGCCTTCGGGGCAGCGGTCAGTGCAAGGCACTGCGGTTCCCCAGCCCCAGGGCAGCTCCGCCGTGGGCCACCGCACCCGGGACGGGACCGGCCAGAGCCTCCTCCGGCAGCCGCTCGCTCCAGCTGCCCGCTGCGCACGTGGCGAGGACGAGGCGCGGAGCCGCTCACCTGTGCTGTAGCCCCACCAGCCCCAGCGTGATGACATGCGGCACGTCCAGCTCCGAGGGCCAGGCGCCCGCGGCGATGCAGCCGAACACGCCGCACTCCTCGCGGATGCCCAGCTCCTCCAGCTCCATCCCGCCCGCGCACGTGCCGCCGCCGCCCTGGCCCGGCCCGGCCCGGCCCGGCCGCTCGCCCGCCGGGGGAGGAGAAGGAGGAGCGGAGCAGCCGCGCAGCCTCCTCCTACGAACAGCGGCGCGCGACCCCCGCGCCCGCCAGTACTCCCTGGCCCCGCCCCCTCTTTTACATACGGGGGGCATCGGATCGGACGGGGGGAGGCGACACGTTTTGGCTGCTGCTCGGAACAAAGTTGGTTTGTCCCACGCCCCCTTGCTTCCCCCCTCCCCCCCGCGCGGGGTTTGGTGTATTCCGAACACTCAGGTAGCTGCACCTGGGGGTTGAGGCACTAGCTCTTGGCTGGGGGGGGGGGAGGGGGCGCTGCGGGCCCGGCGGGCCCAGCCTCCCCGCGGGCGGCGCCGATTGGCGGGCGGCGCCAGCACCCCCTCCCCCTCCCCTGCTCTTACCCCGCCGCTGCCGCCACTCGGCCCTGTCCGTCTCCCGCCACCGCCGCCGCTGACACGTGCTAACGCCCCCTGTGTCCCGCAGGTGCCCGCCGCCGTCGCCATGGCCCCCGCCGCCGCAGGTAGGTGGCCCGCGCGGGAGCGAGTGAGGGAGCCGGGCGGGGTTGTCCAGGGTCCTGTCCCTGCCGGGGGCGCTGCCCGGGGAGACCTGCTCACGGCCGCCGCCTCCTCGCCCCTAGAGCTGAAGATCGGGAAGAAGGTGTCGGAGGGGAAGACCAAGGCGGTGTTCGAGCTGCCCGAGCTGCCCGGCTGCGTGCTCATGCAGTCCAAGGACCAGATCACGGCCGGCAACGCGGCGAGGAAGGACCGGCTGGAGGGCAAGGCGGCCATCTCCAACGCCACCACCAGCTGCGTCTTCCAGCTGCTCCGCGAAGCGGGTAAGGCCGGGCAAGGGGTCCCCCGTGGGGCTGGTGGGGCCCGAGCCCTGCCTGGGGCAGCCTCGGCCCTCTGCAGTCTGTCCCATGCCGCCTCATCTAAACTCTGCCTATGCCCTGACACCCCAGCCTGCTGTAGGGGCCCAGGGCAGCCAACCACCGGCTTCTAGAAAATGTTGTGGATGTGTGGATAGGCACCAAGACTCCCCTACTGTCCATGTATCCCTGAGAGAGATCAAAAACCATCCACTCTGTCACAAGCCAGACACTCATTCTTATTTTTAATTCTTTTGTTCCAACATCTGTCCCCAGCCCCACAAGAGGTTAAGGGGAATGGCATCCATCTCCCTGGGTGCTCCTCTTGGCACCTCCCCATGTTCTCTCCCCGCCCCTCCCACCTCTACTTCTCCACTCCTGCAATTCTTACATCTTCTGATCTTTCTTGGTAGTAAGAGGGATGTTGTCACCGTGGCAGGCCAGAAGTGACGCCAGAGGCAAGGATGCCATAGGGTTATAGTGGATCCAATGGGTAGTTGGGATGAAGTTAGACAAGCTTTTGAATGGAAGACTTGCTTCTTAGGGTCCCTGTATATAGGGAGTGAGCTTACTAGGCAGCAAGTGAAGCTGAGCATAAGGGAGGGGCTGAGAGACATTCTCAGGGGTAGCAGACAAGCCATTAGTGAAAGAAAAGAAGCTGAGTATTGGGCGATCAAGGCCTGTCCTAAAGAGAGCATGGGGGAGTCCTCACCTTCCTTCCAGGGTACAGTAGCAGGGGCGTTTCTTTGTGTAGGTTACTGTGTTGTTTGGACACCTTTCTGGAGTTACTGCACACCTTGTTTGGGTTGTTTGACCCCAGTGGCCTTTCCTGCCTAGAGCATGGAGCTGGACCCCATGATCTCTCAAGGTCCCTTCCAGCCCTAAACTCCTGTGAAATGTATGGAAAGTATTCAGGAGACTGGATTTATGGCCCATCCAAATTCCTGTTTAGTCCTTGGTTCTTAGTATGTAGCTAGCTTATGAATTTGAGTTCCCAAGTTTTAAAGATGTTGGGTAGATTGTGCTTGAGCATGAGGATAGTGAGGCCAGAGACTGAAGTGGTTGCTCTGTGAAAAATGTGTTCCTGATGGTGGATCATAGAAAATGAGGGCTGGAAGGGACCTCAGGAGGTCCTCTAGTCCTGCTCAAAGTGGGACCGTCTCCAACTATGTCATTTTAGCCAAGGTTTTGTCTACCTAGGTCTTAAACTTCTAAGGATGGAGATTCTTCAAGTTCTCTGGGTAGCCTGTTCCAGTACCCTCCTAGTGAGAGTGTCTCCATCCTTTATATTTTTTTCTGTAAGAGTTCATTCTCTTGCGTAGTTGCTGTTTCGTTTCACCCATGTAGTTGCCCTTCAACGCATTGGATCAGGTATACCACATTTTGGGGAAGTCGTGTGTAGGAACTGTGGGTTGCGATGGTTTCTTTATGGAAGGCGTTGATAGTAGGGATGGTGAAGACATGCTGACAGGTTAAGCATTTCTTGCCAGGGCAAAGCTACGTTTCACTTGATGTCTGTTGGGCAGTAGAGAATGAGCTTCTTATGATGAGCTGAGCAAGGTTTGGGGGCTGTTTGAAAAGCAGGGGTGAAGGGTCTGGGAACATTTCTCTCAAGGTATGATCTTTGTCCAATATAGGCTGTAATTGTGTGAGTCTTCTGATTTGATTTCAGGGTGGGGTGGCAGGTGATCACAAAGGCTATGTGGTCACAGGGGGGGTTCTTTTTGTATTGTAGAAGGTTATTGAGTTATTTGAATAGCTGTTTCAAATGTATGGTCTGTTTCTCTACTGGCGTGTCCTTGTTATATAAAGGCAGATTTTAGGTGGGTCAAGTAGGCATTGCAGGTTTTCTCCAAGCAGATGTGGTGGTATCTGAGGGCCTGCCTTTAGATGACAGCTTTTTGCGTGCTTAGGATGGTTGCTGGTCCTGTGGACACAGATGTGGTAGTCTGTGTGTCTGTTATACTTGAGACTTTGTCTCAGCCCCTCCTCTATGCTGTGCTTAACTTATTGTGTCTAGCTTCCTATATTCAGAGACCTGAGGAAGAATGTCTTCCATTCAAAAACTCATCTAATTTTATCCCAACTATGTAGTGGGTCCAATAAAATATATCACCCTAAGAAATCCTTGCCTCTCTGATTTTTTTTTCTTACCACTTCAGGCTGTCTGTAGAAATTACTGCTGGGCAGTGATTGTACCAAGAATTGAATTAAAAAGCCAAACTTAATCTAGTTTTTTATACATTAAAATTTCAAGCTGTGTAAAAAGAAAAGCCTATCTCTTTCTCAAGCATTTTCTATATCTTTTTAATGACATGGAGTGAGAGTTTTTGGAAGCTATTCTAAACTGCCCTGGAGGTAAAAGTAAGGATTCCATTCATACCTGAGAGTGTCAGGTTAGCATGCACTGGATGCGTAAATGGATCAGGAATGTATATCTTCCTGAGGTTTCAAAAGTGCCTTTTTATATAATGTTGGGGTCACAACCTTGTTCCATAGTCTTCTGCAATGAAGTCAATGTCTTCTGCAATAAACTCCTACTGGCTTTAGTAAGGCCAGAATTTTCACTACACAAGACCCTGCCTTAACTGTTCTCTGATTCAGTTCCCTCATCTATCAAAATGGAGCTTATATGTATTTTTTCAGAGAGATATAACTTATTTTTTCTGATAAATGGTCACTGTGATGATGATAATTATATCTCATTGTAGCTTAAGCGCTATTTCCTCAAATGTTTCTTTTTCAAAAGTAGATACTACTGGGCTCTGATTTGGGCCTCCAGATCCTAATGAATACAAGGAACAGAATGGGAGTTAGCTGCCTGACATCAAATTCCTGTTGGAGCATATGGACCAAGGCACTCCATTTTTTTTTCCAGGTCCAAGTTGCACTTAACAGTGGCTTCAAATCTGTCATCTGCTTGTAGAGTGGGAATAAGTATTGACCTAAATGATTCTAAGTGTAGTTTTATATTGTGAAAAGTTTCACAAAATATTTTATTTCATTGTCTTGCCCAAACAACTTTTTACAACTCAGATTTTGGTATTTAACCTGCAACTATATGGGGGGTGGGGAGGAGATGCATAGATACAGGGATTTGTGTGACTGTCTCAGTAACACCCACAATCATATTTAAACATGTAACATAAAGACAATGATTTTGCTGTTCCTGTTTGCAGGTATTTCATTTTTAAACCTCAGTCCTTATTCATCTCCCTTAAACATTAAACCTATTTCTCACCCAGAAATACTCTGGGCAAGCGTCTATCTAATTTAAAACTGTGCCTCAGTAGTTTAAAAAAAACAAACAAACAAGGAGCTTTAAGTAAAAACAAATTTGATCTGAATTTGCAAATTCTGAAAACAAACCAAGGATTAAATATTCAAAAGTAGGGACCCCAATGTAACTGGGCTCTGCAGGGCACTAAGTGTTAGTCTTTGCACTTTTTGCAAGATGACCTCTTTTAAAGTGTTCAAACAAAAATGTGATAACCTCATTCATCAGGGGTTATAAGGAGAAACCTCCTTCCCTCTAATAAACTGGCCAGGGCAAATAAACTAACCAAAGTTGCAACAGCATCTGCAAACATATATCTTGATATATATCAAGGGTACATTTGCTGTTTGCGGATGCTGTTGGAAATATATATTTTTTTTTTCCCCCCAAATTGGTTATCTGGTGACTAACTGGCACAAATGACAGGTCGTGCTAATGCCTTATCAGCCAGGCAGTTTGCTTTTTTTGCGTAACTTCTATGTTTGAGCTTCTTTTCAAGGTCTTAAGTGGTACATACAACATCTATAAATGACGAGTTCTTCCATTTTTTGTGAAATTTTGATGTACTAGTCTGAGCACATAATATTTGTAACTCAAAGTGTCTTGGGAAAAAGAAAGCTGTAATAATAAAAGCATACACAGTGTTGGACACTGACATTTAAAAGTAACATTGTACATAAAAACTACAAATAACATGTCTTGATTGTACCGTATCACATCTGAGGTAAAACAGAGTTCAGTACAGGTAATGAACTGCAAACATGTTCCTTGATTGCAAAAGGGAGCTCCCTGTTTTTTCCCAACTTGTCCTATTTTGATATTAAATAATGAACATGGCAACAGTTGATTCTTTACCAAACTCACTCAGCACAGTGTTCAGTAAAGTATTTTGGGAACTTCATCCAGAAAATCTGATGTCTTATGGATTTGTTGCTGTTTCATAAATTATAGTCAGCACCAGAAGGGCTGATGTTTGTGAGGACAGGGTAGATGAGCTCTAAATACTTAAGAATGAGCAGTTTTATAGAATTGCCATACCACTACTTCAGATAGTCAGCTAGGTAACTATGACGTCATGGACAAATAAGGAGCTGGCTGAACTTGATTTTTGAGAACTAATTGACTTAAAAAATCTGTTTTACTTTGGCAGGTAACCTGCAAAGATTGTAAATATGTCTGCCCATCACTTTAGTATTTTGTTTTCACTGCGCTTGATCTAACAGGTTTTATAAATCAATCCTGAAATCCAAAACTGCTTAACTTTTTATTTAAAAAGCATTTGCAGGTTGTCCACTGTGACCTAACTCATTACTGAACCTTAATCCCAAAACCAAGTTAAAGTTGTATCATGAATAGGATCAGTAAGAGATCAGGTACAACTTGTAATGAACTGTTTTTTCTAATTGGATTCACTAGACACTGCCCATTCTGTTTTTGGTCTCCAGCAGTTTCCTAGTAATCAGGAACTTGAAAACTAGCTTAACCTGGTAGGAAAGGGTAGGGATTTGACACTGCATGTAGGAGAGAATACATGCTGAATCATCATTTTTTGGAATAGCCATTTGCCCATATCAGCTGCTGTTTTAAATATTCACTATTCCTACTGGTTCAGGCACACAGGAATGAATATGGTTGGTGTAACACTTGGTATGTGGGTGAATAATTCTTTCTCTCTCATTTCCCCTGTGTTTAAAAAAACTAAATCAAAACTAATCAGGAATAGTTTTTTCCTGTTATAAGATTAGGGAAGATTTATTTATTTTAAAAAAGCATTCGCAAGTTATCAGTCAGGTCTCTTGTCTGTCTTTCTTCCAAACCAAAAGATAAAGTGACAACACCCTTGTTCTTCTTCCATCCTTTTCCCCTCTTTCATAACTTTCTCTCAAATTCTCCAGTTACTAAGTTTTGTGAAATAGTAAATGCAGTAAGTTACCACATCTTCCACTGAGAGCCGTTGTAGATATCAAGCCATAGGATATCACATTTTGGGAAAAATGCCGGTGTGGTTGGATGCATATTTTCCTTTGAAACTTTCCCTTCAAAGCTTCCTTTGAATTGCGTTCCTTCCTGACATTTGCCAGTTGTGATTTTAAGATGCCAGCTGGAAAGTTGAAGTGCTTAAGTATTCATTGGGACCAGTAACTTTGGTTTTATATACAGCTACTCGTTGCTTAACATCATAGTTAGTTTTGCTTAAAGTCACAGTTTTCAAGAACCTATGTTAAGTGAATCCAATTTCCCCATAAGAATTCATATAAATGGTGGGGAGGGGGTTAGGTTCCAGGGATATTTTTTTCCCCAGACAAAAGATATTATATACTTGGGTCCGCAGCCCGCTACCTCTGCTCCCCCATGCTGTAGCCTGGGCAGAGCAGCTCCCCACTGCCATGCACACTCCCACAGCCTGCAGGCTGTGGGCACAGGCTCCCACCCTCTGCGTGGGGTGAAGGTGGGCTGCCCAATGCAGGCTGGGGCCTGCACCAGCCTCTTCCTAGTGGGGGGCTGTGCTTGGGGTGGGGTGGGTGGTAGTGTTGGGAAGGGGGGGCTATGGGGTGGCTATGGTGAATTTTGGGGTGGCTGTAGTCCATGCTCTAGTGCCACCACCCACCCTGCCCCTGCCCCTGCCTGCCCCAATTGCAGCCCTGGCCCAGCCTCTTCGACAGGAGGAGGCTGGCACAGCCCCAAGCCCACAGCGGCTAGCCTGCCTTCTCCCTATGCGCCAATCTGGGGGACACATGCTCCCCATGCCTCCCCCAGGGGTGTGCGCAGAGGTGGGGAGCTGCCTCTCTAACCCCTTGCATTCCCCGGGTGAGTCACCCACAATTCCATCTCACGCCCCACCCTGGCTGGGCAGCGCCTACCCCAGCCCTACTTCCTCCCTCACCATGGGGGTCTCAATCTGCACCCCGACACCCCTTCCCCCTCACAGACTTACATGCAGGAGGGTGCTCTTCACGCTGCCAGACTGCATCCCTTGCTGTACGCATTCACATGGCATTTATTGGTGACATTATCGGCTACTCTGGCCAAAAAAAGCCTATTGCCTGGAATTTTCAATTTTCCTTTGATCAGTGCTGATCTGATATGGGCCGGTTATATCGGTGCATCTCTACTGAGTACCTGTACAAGTGAAGTTTAGCGTATAGTTTTAGCTGCAGACACATGTGGAGTGTTTTCAGAGAATCATAGTTTGGTGAAACATATTTTTATTGGCTATATGGTTGATTTGATCAATGATGTTCGTAACTGTCAGTTCAGTCAGATGCGCATTTAGCAGTAGAAATAAGTTGTCTTTTTTTATTTTTATTATCTAGGAATGAAAACTGCTTTTGTCAGGAAACACAGTGACACTGCATTCATTGCAGTTCATTGTGAAATGATCCCAATTGAATGGGTATGTAGAAGAGTTGCTACTGGCTCTTTCCTGAAAAGAAACCCTGGCGTCAAGGAAGGATATAAGTTTTACCCACCCAAAATTGAGATGTTTTACAAGGTAAATAATGCACTTTTTCTCATTTCAATTAGACGTTATATTTTTTTTAAACAGATGTAAAAGAGTGCTGCCTAGGTAGAGTTCTCATCAGTTTTACATGTGAAGATTGTTGAAAATGGTTTGAGGTACAATATCTGTTTCTGTTACTTTTAGTAGCTTTCTAATTCTATTAAGTTTCTTCTTTGTTGGATGCAGGTATTATACAAATACTAGCCAAATAAGTGTGCCAAGGAACTAACAAAATTGACTGTAAACTGACTATTCTTGCCTTTTTGAAGAAGAATTGACTATTCTTGTTTTTTAACACTAAGTAGTGCTTTTAGACAGAGGCGTGGTTCAGGATTTGATGGGGGTCTTAAACTGACTGGCATCCATTTGAAACTGAAATGAAATTTGTTAGTACCGTGCTTTTAAAAATCTATTGGTATGTTTTTGCAAACATAGAACAATGTCTGAGAAGAACGTTTTAGCTATATCAGAGTTGTCTAGAAAGCTGGCTAGTCATGTGGGGCAGAATCCTTCTCATTGCCAACTTCTAAATTCCCTTGTAAAAGACAGATAAAATGTAGTAAATAGTTGATGTTATTGCTTTAGGTGTGCTATCATTATAGCTGCAAAGGGGATATTGTATTGATACACAGATGGATGGGGACGGTGGGTGTCACAGAAAAAAGGAAGGTACAGAGCACGACAGTAAATAGGAGAGGAACTCCATCAGTAAGAAAATATCTGACGAAAATGTCCCTTATACGCAAGATTGAGAACCTCTGGATAGGTTGTAAATATACATCTCACAATATATGCAACATGGCCATGTGAAAGACATGCCATTTTGTCTTTGAGGAACCGGGGCTGTGGAGGTCGAACGGAACACCTTGGTTATACCCAGTTCACTAGGAGTGTGTGAAATGGGCTGTATTCGATTTGGATTCGGCCCAAATAGGGGACAGTGATTCAATTAATTGATTCAGATCCCTGTCCCAATTCTATTTGGCCAAATCCAAATCTTCAGATTTGGGTGCCAATTCAGCGATTCGGCTACAGACACCGCTTTAAATAACCAGGAATAACGGTCACAAGCTGGCAGAGGGTAGATTTAGGCTAGATATCAGGAGGTGCTACTTCACTGTCAGGGCGGCTAGGATCTGGAACCAACTTCCAAGAGAAGTGGCGCAGGCTCCTACCCTGGGGGTTTTTAAGAGGAGGTTAGATGAACACCTTGCTGGGGTCGTTTGATCCCAGTACTCCTTTCCTGCCATGGCAGGGGGTTGGACTAGATGATCTGCTCAGGTCCCTTCTGACCCTAGAAACTATGAAACTATGAAATGTTTTTTTCTACGTACCTTGAGGTACCAGACATGGCTTGTGAATGCTGCAATGGTAGGTTGGATGGAGCATCCCACAGGAGCATGGGGGACCCCCGCCCAGCCCCCTTGATTTGGCCATTGGCCGTAGGGGCGACCCCAGGTGCCCGCCCCCCCCAGACCCTGGAGCTGGGGGTGGGAAGCGGGGGAGTCCCCTGTGTGCTCTGTGGCAGACCCAGAAGTGGACCGAAAATGCTTCTGGTCCACTTCTGGGTCTGCTGCCAAGCGCACTGGGGACCCTCCCAGGCTCCGGGGGCGGGGGCTGTGGATGGAGTGTCCCACATCTCGGTGTTCACAAGGTGCCTGGTACTTTGAGGTATGTAGAAAAAACATTTAAAGCTGTGTCTAGGTCCGAATCATCAAATCTCTCTGAATCAATTCAGAGGGTTCCGTTCAATTTGGAGAGATTAAAGGGTCTCCTGATTTGATCTGGATTTGGAGATTTGGCTGCTGAAGCAGGCCGAATCTCTTTCAAAATCAAATCGGCAAACAAAGCTTCACACAGCCCTAAAGTTCACTTTCCTTTTCAATATCCACTCTCTGCCACTGTGATACTGGGCAATGATCTGACCTAGTAAATGGCATGTCTTATATTCTTACGTTATGTTTTGTTCTGGGTAAGTGTTGTGCTGTAGAGGCAGTCTGCTTTACCAATACAGAGGGAAAATTGGCCTCATTTCACTCGCAGGGTATTTTGTTGCTTAACATTTAGGAGCTCAAAGGATGGTTTGTTAACTAATTGGAAAACTGAGAACAAGGAGAAGGGAGAATTCTAAAAGGTCTAATAGGGATTATAACTTTTATCCTATAGTGTATGTGTGTGCACACTTGTTCTTTCCCTTGGTGAGAAGGGGAGCTTCTTTCAAGTGGACATAAATGAATGCTTAAACTTCTGGTTCAGGTAGTAATGCTGCAGTTGTTTAAGCCTGTGTGCCCTGAACACAGTGCTTTTGAAGGGAAAAAATGTGAAACAAATGCAGCCTTTTACAGAGAACATGTTTATGGTAGTTCACTATAACACAAAACTCTTAACACTCTTCTTACTACTTGAGGTATCTAGCTGGTATCAATTGGAGGAAACTGTGCTTCCCCAACACCTACTATTAAAATGTCTAAAGAAGAAATTAGGAGCTGAAGGAGTTGATTGAATTGGATTTTAATCACAATAAGGCTGTACAATGCTTGTCATAATTGGCTAATTTTAAGTAGATCATTCTGAAGACTGGCTACCTTTATTTGATCACAACAAAGTTGCTTGTGAAATTAGTAGTGCAACAAAAACTTCAATAAGAACAGTTTTAATTAAATTTAAAAACTGTTTGGTAACAATCAATCAACCTGCCCACCCTTTAAATGTGTAATTAAAGGTGGCAAGAAGCAAAAAAAGGCTTTTCCCTTTGTGTTGTCAGTATACTCATTGCTCCATAAAGTACTCGTTGTTACTTCCAAGAGGTAATCAAAAGCAATGTGTACCCTAACTGCCTGAGATTTGTATCCTTAATATTGTTGAGATCACCAAGTCATGGCAAAATAATTTTCCAAATGACTGTCAGGTTTTTTATGGGTTTATTGATCAGTGATATATAACATAGAATATTTGTTCACTGAGATTTTGAATTGGAATGCAAATTTTAACAGCGTAAGATTGTTTCAGTGCTCAGTGACTGATGTTCATAAGCAATCTTCTATCCATCCTTAAGGTTTCTGAGAGAGCAGGTTGCCAGTAGATGTCATATAACGTGATAAAGCTTATCCACGCTCTTTCATAGAGTTGACATGTTTGGGCACTTAATGGAAGCATTAGGCTCTCTTCTTGTGATGCAAGGCTCAAAAGCATGGTGTAACTGGTGGGGCAATAGGGCCAACTGCCAGGGAGGCTGGCTTGGTAGGGGGGAAAAAAAAGGGTGCTGCCGGCAGTTGCACATTCACAATCATTAAACAAAAGTCATCGTTTCTGCTTTGCCCCAGGTGCCCAGTCACATCTCTTGTTATCTCTTCCTAGTGTTGTTTGGTAGGCAAAATGGAGCAAGGTGATAATAAGGGTGGTTAAGCTGGCTCTTCAGCAATGCTCAGGGGCTTTCGGTAGCAGGCGATTTCTCTTTAAATTTCCATGCTGTAGGAAGGTGGCCCCTATAAAACTGCATTCTGCTCTCTTGTGTGCCGTTCATACATGACAGCCCCATGAAGGGAGAAGAATGTGGCTCAGGTTTTTGTGAAACTTTGGGGGCATGTCTATACGTGCTTTAATGCTCATTAGGCTATTTTAATGTGCATTAAAGTATCACAAAACAGTGCTTTTTAGCTAATGCTCATTTAATGGACTAATGTGCATTTTTCTATCAGAATGGAGGTACTAGACTTAATGTACATTACCTAAAGTTCATTAGTGAACATAGATGTGCCCTGGAAGTACTTTTTCTTGTTGGAAAGGAGCTTTAAGGGTTCTGACCAATTAGAAGCCTGAGCCTTTAGTAATATAAAAAACAGTCCTTCTACATTTAAAACTGACAGGTAAACCTACATCTTTGTATATAATGGTTATGCCGATAACATGAGCTAGCAAAATCTACCTGTTGCAGATTTTTATTATAGTATTCAATATTTGAGCTGAAAATATCATTTGGCTCATGCAACATTTTAAAATTCCAAGAATTGCATAATATGTTGAATGCCTCAGAATTAGCAGGTAAAAATCAGATTTTGAATTAAGCATGTATTGGGTTCCTCTTGGGGATGCATAAAGTACTTTCTATGAGAGACATAAGATTGCAGCCTTTCATGACTTTCACAACATGTAGCTGAAATGAGCAGAGATTTACATTTTAATTTCTGTTTGGTAATTAGTTAACCATTTAAAATGTTATGGGGCTTCTAGAAATGTGTACCATACAACAGATTTGGGATTGCTGAGCTAAAAAAGTAATACCTTATTGTAAACTCCCCTTTTTTTTCATTGTTGCACATCCCACACTTAGTATTCAAGTAAAGAACCCTCTGGAAGTGAGTTTTAAGATATTAATGTTTTTCTAGCAAACTAAATCATAAAACATTTTACTAAAGTATTCTTTTTTTTTTAAAAAAAAGGTACAAAACCTGTTTGTGGATTCCAGTTGTCCTTATTTACAGTTCAAGTAGTCTGATCTAAAACCCGATGCAGATGCTGTTGTCTGCTGCTCCTTTAATGTATATGTTCTCTTTATCAGGATGATGCCAATAATGACCCACAGTGGTCTGAGGAACAGCTAATTGAAGCCAAGTTCTGCTTTGCTGGACTAACCATTGGCCAAACTGAAGTGGATATTATGGCCCGCTCCACACAAGCTATTTTTGAGATACTGGAGAAATCATGGCAACCCCAGAACTGCACGCTAGTAGACCTGAAGGTATAAGAGAAACTGATTCTTCTAGACTGGGGCCCTGAAAATAGTGTGTAGAAGTCTGATATCATTCTACAGCTCCTGAAAATAAATCTGTTGTGGTTTTGGTAGGTTGAATTTGGTGTTAACATGTCTACAAAGGAAATTGTCCTTGCTGATGTTATCGATAATGATTCTTGGAGGCTGTGGCCATCTGGTGATCGAAGCCAGCAGAAGGACAAGCAGGTGATGTCTTATTCTTCACTCTTTGCATTTGAATTGCAAATAAAAACAAACCTGTCATTTCTGACAGGACTTTACAAAAGGCATTTGGAGTTTGATTCCACTGAAGTCGGTTACAAAGATCATCTGTGACTTAACAGTAGGATGCTTAAGGAACCTTATGTTGAGCATGCTTGCGTCTCTTTTTAACAGACTTGCCAACAGCAGATTTAACTGTTCCAGAACATCCTGTACAGTTTGGACCTCCAGATCTAGCATAAAAGTAACAATTCAGAATGTTCAGCTATTAATCTTATACCTTAAGAGACAAAAGCATATGTTACAAAGGAAATGAGTCCAAGGTCTGTCTTTTTGCAGTGCCTCTGGGTTTGCCCAGACTAGTTTGTCCCATTTTGACTTTATTAAACTGATACTTCCTAGAGCAGTAATTCTCAACTGGCGTGCTTTTGCACCCTGGTGTGCCACAAGATCCTTTTAAGGGTCCTGTGGAGTGCTAAGCACTGTTAAGTGTGCAAACACCTCCATATGATTCACAAGGTAAACCCCAGAGGGCTTAAATAGGAATCCATAGTGTTGCAAACATTCTGACCTGTTGTGGGCTTTCTGAGTTCTCTTCAACAGAAAAATTGTTCTGCATTTCCATATTAAAAAAACAAGCAAGAGCTGGCATTTTCCAAGGGTGCTTCAAGTCTAAGAAGGTGTGTCTCAAATCTAAAAAAGTTGAGAATCACTGTAATACCTAAGCTAGGCTGCTTAGTTAGACATGTTGCTGTTGGGGGGCTTTTGTCATTCTTGATACTTATCAAATTATATGGACTCTGATTTTTCAGAAGCTGCTATAATATACTCTATGTATGTGAAAATCCAGATCAGAAACTAGTTTTCTATTCCCAGTACTAATGAACTGGAATTAAAAAGCAGCTTCAGAACAACTTTCCATAAAAATGTACCAAAATGCTTCCACAAATAGGTATTGTGGTGATGGCTTCCATTAGGATAATGATTGGCTTCTCTTGTATGCGACTGCTCTACACAACTTGACAGTAGACCTGGAAGGGACCTCCTGGGACATGGTCCCTTCCCCTGCCATTGGAGGCAGCCACAACGTATAATCCCTTTCCATAAATTGGTCAAAGTGCTGTCTCAAGCTAGTTTTATAAGGCTTGCATTGTCACTATTACACCTGTTGGGAAGCTTGTCTACAGCCTTACTCCTGTGATATTGCCAGCTTGGGTATAAAATGATCGTGAATAAAAAATTTTTTTTTCTTGTGTTAATACTGTCCTTTCAGGTCAACCAACTGGTGTTTGTCCTCTTAATTTGGTTAGAGAAAGCAATTATATTTTCTTGGCCTTTTCTTCCCTGGGATAAAGAAATGAGAGGATGCTTGGTGAGCTTAGTCTCCTCTCATCAGATAGGATCATCAGGGGAATGACATGACTAATAAATAATCCTGCACCTGTTCAGTTTGAGGCCTTTTATCTTGAGCCTGCTGACCATAACTGTACACAGTATTGCAGATGAAGTCTTGCCTGTACTTTTTAGAGTGGCATCAGCGCTTTCCTCTCAACTGTCTCTCCACTGCACCACTCTATATACTTTCACAATACTTACATTTACATTTTTCCGGTCTTAGATCCTGTGGTGGGATAATCCTTAGGCCTCCTTTTCAGGCCTCCTTTTCCCAGCTGATGAGTTTATACCTAATATCAGAAATTCTTATAATTTGGTCTTTAAATGCATGATCTTGCATTTTGAATAGCATCAGTCTTAAATCTTGAAGGGGGTCAATATAGAGAAGGGTGAGTGCCTCTCAAACATGCATCATCATCTAAATTCATTAGCATGGTTCTACTTGTGCTAGGGCTGTTTAAAAAGATTAAGCAAAATCAATTCAGTCACAAACTTCAGAATATCCTCCAGCTCAGTAATTCTCATAATTGGGTCCCCCTTTTAGCCAGTTCTTTCCTGCCTTACTATTCTTAGACTAATCTCCATCTTGTCTTTGGTTTAATGAATAACTTCCCACTAACAACACTGATATCCTGCAACTGAACCATACGAGTTGGGTATGTCCTGCTGTGGTCAAAGCTTCCAATTCTAAATAGACGTGAGAGCTGCTGTAGTACATGTTAACCAGCTAAGAACAGTCTTCAGTCAGAAAATGATTGAATGGGAGTGTTGGGACTAGAGGCATTGCTGCTTGTAGGATGTAATGGCTCTAAAATTTGGGATGAAGGGATTTCCTTGTCCTCAGGTTGGCCTGGACTAAAGGAGTAGGAGTCTTGTGTAATGTATATCTTACAAGAAAGCAGGTGTCTGACAACTAGCATACAGCCCTCTGGGAATGAGAGGGTGGGAGTTGCACCTTGTTAAGGTACTTACAATATTTTAATTTTGCACCAAATATCTGCACCTCCAAATACTGGTAACCTGTCTATTTTTATATCTTTCAGTCTTACCGTGACCTAAAAGAAGTGACTCCAGAAGCACTGCAGATGGTTAAGAGAAACTTTGAATGGGTTGCAGAAAGAATGGAGGTATTCCTTCTTTACACTAATGTACTTGACAACCTTGTGAACTGTGTTTCATCATGTTAATTTTCCTCTTCCTTTCTAGTTGCTGTTGAAGACAAAGAGCCAAGGGAGAGTTGTGGTGCTAATGGGATCACCTTCTGATCTTAGTCACTGTGAAAAGATCAAAAAGGCATGTGCAAACTTTGGAATTCCTTGTGAATTACGCATGACGTCTGCTCACAAAGGGCCAGATGAAACTCTGAGAATCAAGGCAGAGTATGAAGGTAAATCCCCAATAACAATGTGTTTTTAGATAAAATTGGTAATTTTGCCAAGCTGTGCCAGGAATCTCTTTTTTATCTTGGTGTGAAACACCACAGGAAACATTCTGCATTTGCTAACTAAATAGATTTTAGATACACCCTCCTGTCCAGTTCATGATGTATGAGTGAAAGGTTGTCCAGACCTTTGACATGTATGCC
This sequence comes from Crocodylus porosus, assembly GCF_001723895.1. Classification (NCBI taxonomy): domain Eukaryota; kingdom Metazoa; phylum Chordata; order Crocodylia; family Crocodylidae; genus Crocodylus; species Crocodylus porosus. Next base: position 55,266,594 of record NW_017728948.1, read on the forward strand.
TAGGCAGGAGTTTTGAGGAGTGGAGGCTGCCCAGACTTCCCCCCCGCCCCGCCCTGCTTAGGAGACAGAATCTAAAGTCCAGACATTTGGTGCCTCCGTGGCTGTAGTTGTATAAGTGTCTGGGAATCAAAGCCAGCCTGTGTGTCAGACAAAGATTCTACCACTGAACCATGGGGGACTCCACAGTCTCTCTAACGCACCAAAAAATCAACTTCTCCCTCTAGCTCAGAAGATAAGCTTGCCTAGATCTTGATAATATCAATGTCCTGATTATTGCTCCACATTTTGTAGCAAAAGAAAAAGATGACTTTTTTAAGACTGCCATATTGCTTTCCCTTCCCTCTCCCCTCTTATCCTCCTTGTATTTTGCATACAGTAAATGTAAACCATAGATGGCAAGTATCCTGCCTCAAGCTGAAACAAGGAGGAGCTGCTGGAGAGCTTCAGAGAATGAAAGCAGATCAATAAATGAGCCAACTGAAGTAGCTTGTGGCATTAATATACATATTCTGTAACGGAAAAGCTTATTCAAAACCAAATACTAGCTTTGCATAGGACTATTCAGGAGTTAATATAGTTGGTGAAAGTGCAGATTTTTGCAAATGTAGGTTAAAATGAAGGCCTTCAAACTTTGGCCTGTTGAACGCAGAATGAATGTTTAAATCATTTTCATTGTTTCTCTTGAATCTCTGGTAATAGATTTAATGAATTATTAAGCAGCATCTATCTTTGGTCTTAAGGGATTTGTTCCCCTGCTCGAAAGAGAGGGTAGGGAAGGGGTATTTGTTTTAGTCTTTTGCATGTTGAAATCAGGGTAAAAATAACTGGAGCTTGGGAGAATTTGACTTGGTATTTAGGGAAAGATGGAAATTAAGGCTGTAGTTCAGGTACAGTGAGTTATCTAAATTTCTGCAGGTTCCTTGTTGAGTTCCAAAACTTTTCCAAAAAAAACATGGAGGAAGGGGAAAAAAAGTATAAAGCTTTTGATATTTCCTTATGACAACTTCTGTGTCTTAGGTGATGGAATCCCAACTGTGTTTGTGGCAGTAGCAGGCAGAAGCAATGGTCTGGGACCAGTGATGTCTGGTAACACTGCATATCCAGTCATCAACTGTCCTCCACTCTCTGCAGACTGGGGTGCTCAGGATGTGTGGTCTTCTCTTAGACTACCCAGTGGTAAGAGGAATCATGCTGAACTAAATATTTGGGAAAGACAGCAGATGTACCTGCTGTAATAGCTAGCTAAATTGCCCTTCTCTAATAGTGCTGAAAACCTTGTTTTGTCCCATCTAAACTGATAATTAAACCAGTACTGCAAATGGTTTGGGGCACATCTTGATCAACTAGTATCAGCAAAATAGCCATTTCCAGGTTTAGACAGAGGTGGTTAGTTACGTTAGTCTGAAAACAGACTAACTTAAACTAAGTGTAAGAACTGGGGGGTTGGTGGCATGACTTCTATATTCTGTCTTTTAAATATTTATTTGATTTTGTATGCTGCTGTTCCCAACAAAGGCTCAAGGCAGCTTACCGTAAGAAAACAAAAGGATGACAAGAGAACTAGAAGTTAGACAGAGAAAGTAACTAAATCCCACAGTAACATTTGTGGGCTGAAACACTACTTGTTAGATGACAGCTTTGTACGTCTTGTTTTAGTAACAGGTATACCTTTTTTCTTTTTCTTTTTTTTTTTTTTTCTAGGTCTTGGCTGTTCCACTATACTCTCACCTGAGGGAGCTGCCCAGTTTGCTGCCCAAATCTTTGGCTTAAGTAACCACTTGGTGTGGGCCAAGCTGCGTTCGAGCATGTTAAATACATGGATCTCCTTGAAACAGGCTGATAAAAAACTTAGAGAATGCACCTTGTAAATGGTTAAAGAAACCAACAAATATTGGCTACTCAGAAACAACGGCATGTGCACATTTGTCTTCACGCTAAAATTTTCTTTTGGATGAAATGGAAATCCTAAATTCTTTCTTGTATAAGAGAGTGTTTTGTCAGGATAGTTGTTCAAGTCTGCAATTAGCCTCTTTTTTAACATGAAAGCATTGTCCAAATATTGATCAAATAGTTGTAGCTATCCTTTCTCAGAATAATGCTTTTTTGCCTTTCTCAGTGTATACTGTTGGCTACATATACAACATTAGTGTCAGAGTAACGATTTAGTATCATCTACACTGGAATCTATTACTTTTCCCCTTACAGTATTACTATGGAATAGTATTACTGATAAGTCTCAAATTTATTAACTCAAATGGACCGCTTCATACAAAACAAAACATGCTTTATGGTTCCTTTGCTCTCGGTTATGAAAATCTGTGCTCCCTTAGCAATACCATAGCGGGAGCTTGCAATCCTAGCTGGAAAATAGTTTTGGAATGGACTCTGACATCAAACCTTCCTATCAGGGGCAGGTAGGAGCATATGTAAGAATACTGGCCCTGTTGCAAGCTAGACTGTTAGTCTTTCAATACTTCCTGAAGAAGTGATCTATTAATGCTAAGGCTCCTTATCCAGCTATGGACAAGAGATGACCCTGGAGCAGTGTAAATAGGAACTCAGAACTAGGACTTTGCCTATTTCCTTAACTTAACAGTTTAAGCCTTTTGCTCTCTTAAGCACAGAAGAGTATTTTCCATTTTGCTGTTTCTTGCTTTAAATGGCTTCTGATATCCTAGACGATGTCTTCAAACAATTTTTAGAGGAATTTGGATTGTTTGAGGAGAATCTTTCCCCTCTAAGTTGGTTGCAATGGAAATGTTATCAAAGTACAGGTGCAAATAAATCGTGTCAGCAAATACTGAAGAGATTCTTCACACAAATAACTTGTCTGTTTTTAATGAGGTATTGATTCTAACAGGTATGCAATTTCCTAATTTGTGTAACATTGCATCCTTTCAGCATTACAAATAAACTATTTAACATGTACACTTGTCTCATAAAGGTGCTTCTTTAATAGATACACTCCTTGGATAGTTTCTACAAGTATAAGTTGCATACCGTATTGGATAGATTTAAAATGATTGCTTCCAACAAAAAAAACAATGAATGCAGTATAACTAAATGCATATACCCTTTTTTTCTCCTTGCAGGCATGGGACAAAATGGTGTCATAGTAATTCTTAGTAGTTGCATGGAATAGATGCAATTTTCACATGTAAGCCTTTTCTCTACTAACAGGATGCATACCATGATCTTCATAGTTCTCAATTGATGTATGTTGGAAAGAACAAGAAACCTCTGGTCCCAGTGGGGGTTCAGGAATTGGTTTATGCTAGGTGTCTGATGCCAATAGGCATTTTTTCTGTATTATAGGAATTTTTGGTCATCTACACTGAAACCAGACCTGTTTTTAAACACAGGTGTCCTAGTTTACCAAATTACTAATGGATGGAATGGCTGAATGTTATAGGGTATATAGCTGTAAGTTTACAGATTTGTAACATGCCTTTTAAGCATAAACATTTGGTCTATTTTTTGTAATACACACTTCTTGTAACAATACACTCATTTTGCTGCTGTTATGAGTATACATAGATTCTAGTATAAAGTTGGATTTATAAAACTCCAAAACTAATAGGCATATTGTGTGTGTATGTGTGGCTGTTTCCATGTGCCTTTACAATTGCTTTTACACCAGTTTGATTAGAACATTCTATATCTTTCTAAGTAGCTTCTAAGATGACACTTGTGAGGCTATCCAATTGCTGTGTAAAGCTGGATTACTTTCCTTATTACTGGCTGACCGAGCAAAACCATTGGAAATGGGATTTAGTACTTTTGATCTTGCCACATGCTTGTCTTATATGAATAGGCTTTTATTTTTAAGTATCTGCTTCCCAGCGTGATCTATCTTTTGATTTTTTTTTTTTTTATTTTTAGGTGAGGTGGGATTTTTTTGGTGTGGTTAGACAAGCAGTAAAACAAAGCTACGGTAATTTTCTGTACAAAATTGGACAAGAATAGTCAACAAGCAAACCCTGCTTTCTGCATTTGAGGGCAAGAGAACAGGTTTTACGAAGAGACTTACAAAGGTCTAACTATCTGACTCATGCAATTTAGCTGCTTCTTTTTGAATATGTTTACTTAAATCTTGGATTTCTTCTGAATTACTGGGAATATAAGTACAACATTTTTTTACTTATTAAAACATAGACTCTTCTTTTGCTGGATAGTATATAATTTAATGCAAGTTGGTTTTGCAATGTCATTTGCCTTATTTCTTTCATTTCTGTATTTATTTTATCAAAACTATCAGCAGTAGCATTAGCAATCTTCTAGAGATGCTGCAACTTTTTTTTATCTCGGACATAGCTAAGCCTGTGGCATAGCTGGGGAACATTATACTCTAAAACCTTTTGATTTTCTGTAATTTCACAAACATTGCGAATTCTTCTTTTAGGTAAGTGAGATTTAATAGTAAAGGCAGGATACGCTGCAGAGACATAGCACGTTTCTCTCCAACTGGAGGGAAGATTTTTATAGGCCTTATCTCTACACACTGAATAGTGACCGGCTAGTACAGTATATCCACCTGTATTACAGCATGGGGACATCTTCCATTGTGAATAATAGCCTGAAAATTGACCTGCAGGGGAGTAGTTAGATATCCAGGAACCATTAGAAAACTAAGCACTATTTATCTTAAATTCTGCTTTGCACTTACTGACTCTTACTACAACACAAGATCCATTACAGATCCAACAGAACTTTCCAGGGGTGGCATAAGCTAATTGTACATAGTCAGCTCAGTTGCAACTTACATTCTGCCAAGTTTCGTTTCTATGAAAATTTGAATAGTAAGGGGCTAACGTCTGAGTTGCATTCAAGGGTACTGGTGTCATGGGTATCTTTCTGGTAGAATAGGTAGGGACATGACTACATATCCAACAATGAGAGACTTTTAAATCTATCTCAATTTGATTAACCAAAGACAAGAACATATTTTCATGAAATTATCTTTTTTGTCGGTGCGGAAGTGTGGTTTGGTTTACAGAGTTTCTTATAACTGATGAGTCATATAAGATGGCCCCAAAAAAAATACTGAGAGCTACTTAAATCACAACTAACTGTACTTCTGGAACCAGGAACTAGGTAGAGGCCTTTTTCCTGTCCTGAAGGGCATAGTGGTGTCATTGGGGCACATTCTCTTCACTTTGTAGTAGTAAATCTTTTTCACCAGTAGGCGCTTGGCTCATTACTGGTCTTGAGCTCTCTTGCTGGCAGGCACTAAGCTCAGTACCAGTCTGTGGAGGCTGATTACAAGATTGATATGGAGGAGACTCTGGGTCTAATGGGGCTGATGTTTTCTTACTGTGTGAAGCATGGATCTATGTCTGGAGTCCTTGACACTTTATTGCAGTGTTGGTGGTTAGGAGTACCTGGAATGGACCTTTCCAGCGAGGTTCCAGCAATGACTTTTGTTGATGGCCTTTTATATGGACCTAATCTCCAGGCAGGATAGAATGGCACAGCTCACCTGGTTCTTTGGGGAGAGCTGCTTATACTTGTGAATGAAAAGCCTTAACACACTTCATTAGTGCCTTACAATAGTCCAGAATAGTATCATCAAGTGAATGTATATCGCAAAAGTGGGAGGCAACAGGTGGCGAGGCGGGGAGCCTCATGGGTCTTCCCATTAGAATTTCATGTGGGCTAAACCCAGTCTTTCAGCTGGCAGTAGATCTCAAAATGGTTATGGGAAGTGCATCTACCTATTTTAGGTGAGTCTCAGTACAAATTTTGGCCGGTATATTTTTTAGAATGCCATGTTGGCGTTCCACTTGGCCTGAGGCCTGCAGATGGTATGGGCAATGAAAGTTCTGTTGGATCTGCAGGACTACAGATTTCTTTCATTATCTGTCCAGTAAAATGAGTTCCTCTATCAGAGTTTAGGGATAGAGGATTACCAAGCCTTGGAATAAAGTCTCTGAGCAACTTGTTGCTTACCGTGATGGTGTCAGCTTTTGCACATGGGTAGGCTTCTACCCATCCAGAAAATGTACGTACAATAACGAGAACATATTCATAAGAACAACATTTCTGCATTTGAATAAAATCTAATTGTAAATTTACAAACGGTTCCCAAGGTGGGGGATGTGCTGCCTTCTTTGTTTTACAGGCTTTCTCACATTATGGGCTTGGCAAATAGGACAGGTGTGGCAATACTGTTGAGCCACAGATGGAAAAGTTGGAGCAAACCAATCAAGCTTAACAGCTTCTATCATTCTATGTGCCATGTCATGGTGTATGTAAGCAAGATGAGGAAGAAGGACCACTGGGGCCACCAGGTGGCCATCCAGGGAGCACCACAAATTGTCAGGGTGTAACAAACACTCAGCCAGCCTCCATATATGTTTCTCTGGTTCTGGAGCCTGATCTTGGAGGAGGGCAACATCATGAAGACTTGCCAATGGAGACTGGTCAGTTGGAATAGTCAAAAACACAGGCATAGCTTGGGGAGTGGAAATAGCCACAGCTTTGGCAGTGGAATCTGCCAGAGCATTCTCATGTGTAACATCATCATAAGGTTTCTGGTGAGCTTGGCATTTAATAATAGCAACAACAGAAGGTAATTGTAAAGCATTTGACAAGGCATTTACGTATGGACCGTTACTAATCTTGGCACCTCTTGAAGCGAGGAAGCCTCTTTTGTTTCCAAAGTTGACCATAATCGTGTACAATACTAAAAGCATAGTGAGAATCAGTATAAATATAAACAGAGGCACCAGGGAAATGGAGGGACAGCTTTTATGATTTTTTCTTGCAACACAGAAAGATTAGGGAACTCAGGCTCAGGAGGCGAGCTACCTAAAGCAGCAAGTACTGCTATCTCATTATCACAGGGGACATCTAAATAAACGCCATTAGGAAAGCAATAGATAGTACAGCCGAGTTTACAGAGCAAATCTCTGCCTTCTTTCTCCCATCTCACGACCACGTTCTCTGCCTCTGATGGAAACCTCGGCTTCTGCCCCTGCCTAAAGTCTGTAATTGTAATGACATTAGCTTTAGTTTCTGTGGATTTCTTTTTCTTTTCCTGGCAGGTTGTACAATGATTTGCAATGTTGACTAGTTCTGCAAGTGGCTTAGTCTGCCAACCTACATCAATTGTGCACAACTGTTTCTGGACTTTAGAAAGAAGTCCATGGACAAAAGCGGAAGGAACTGCTACTGCAGCAGTTTCAGCTGCATTTTCAATACCAGAATGTCTTTCAAATACTATTTTCAAGTGGTCCATGTAGTCTGCTGGGGATTCACCCTTATTTTGTTTTATATTATGTATTTTGGCCCAGTCAGTTCTCCTGGGGCAAATTTGAAGCACAGCCTCAAGGAGGCGTCTTCAGGCACCTGTTAAGTGATCTCCTATTCTGGGGTCTTGAGTAGGCCAAGTAGCCTGTGCGATGAGGCAGTTGCGGACCTCAGAGGGCAGAACACTTCTCATTAATTGGTTCAAATCTGCCCATGTTGGATCATAACATTGGATTACAGCGTCT
>NW_017728948.1:55274189-55276903 GCF_001723895.1 Crocodylus porosus
GTGAGCCTCAAGCAGTGAATCAGGAAGACACAGAGACAGCCTCTCACTGAAAAGCCCCAATAGAGATTTCAAAAGGTCTCTTACCTTGGTTTGGCACCAGGGCTTCAGTGAAGAGATGTCTGTGTCCCAACTGATCACTATGGTCGTCTCTATCCAAATTGTGGAAGAAATCAAACTTTGCATTGTGGTTGAATCAGAACTGACAGAGCCAGCTTTTCTTTATTCAGGGCTATACTGTGATCACAGGGAGGATTTCATACAGTAAGGGGAATCACTCACTTGTCTGTTTCAAAGGAATCTTCCCTCTCCCTAAGTTTTCAAGCATTTTTATACTTAAGATAGATAAAGAGAAAAAATATGACTTTGGAGAAACTAGAACAAGTTTATTTAATTGGACCTCTGTGCACAGAGTAATAAGACATACAGGATTTTTTTTTTTTATCTCAAAACATATAACTGAAATAAGCAGCATCAGCACCTCTGGTCTCTGTCTGTTTTTCTAGTCAGGTAGGCCAGAAGCTGACTAAATTTACTCTTACAGGAGGGACCTGGTGGCTGCCTATAGGTACACATCAGGATCTGGAAGAACATCTGTTCACCAGAGCACCCAAAGGAAAAACAAGGACCAACAGTCATAAACTCCTACAAGACCGTTTTAGGCTGGACATAAGAAAAAATTTCTTTACTGTCCGAGCCCCTAAGACCTGGAATAGACTGCCTCCAGAGGTGGTGCAGGCACCTGCTCTGAACTTATTCAAGAAACGCTTGGATGTTTATCTTGCTGGGGCCCTTTGACCCCAGCTGACTTCCTGCCAATCTTCCTTCTCTCTGATCTCTCAGTCCTGATCCTCAAAGGAAACTTATAAAACACTTCCCAGAGACGAGCTTATGAATTCCACTTCATCAGCCTCCTGAATACTAAAAATCATGGACTAGATATAGACATTGGATTTATGACACATTATAACCTGCCTGACAGCTGACTTCCCAGGTACTTCTCCACTATTCATCCCTCTTCTCTCCCCCCACCCAGCCTGTCTCTCACCCTTTGACTCCTGAATCTACATTTTCACTGATTGCCTATCTTGTATGCATACCAGACCAGCCTCTGGCTTCTTTACTTTTCATTCCATCCAGGAAGAGCACACATTAACTCCTGAAACTTTCTTAGCCTGTCGAAGGGTTTTTGAACCCGAAAGCTTGCTTAAATATTGTTCTCCAACTATTTAGTTGGTCTAATAAAAGATAGCAGATTCAGCCAAAGAACCCTGTCAACTAACCCATAACATTCTTGTTCTGTGAAACAGACAGGATTTTATTTTTTTTATCTGATTTTTTTTCAGGACAGAGGAACCCTTTATTAGGGTAGTACAGGGCAGGGGGCAGGGGTGAGCCTAGGGAGGAGATAAGTTTCAGTGTGCCTCCTTTTTTTAATAAAAGCACCCTATCTGTAATTCTTACAGGTGAATTGGAAGAATTGCTGAAGCTGTAAAGAAACTTTCTGATCAAAGTCCCCCTCTAGCACTTTGAAGAGTCCCACTATCTCATGGAACAGTTCTGAGATTTAAGAGTAAAAATCCTACACAGACCACACTGGCCAGGGAAAGTGGCACTTGCAAAGATACGTGCAAGCAAGGGCTGCAACATTTTCTAAAGCAGTGGTTAACATTAACAACATAGTATATCTTAACCAATAAACCCTTTCCCCTGTAGTGGTGTATGGTAGATATAAATGGAGCCATTTATTCTCTAATCATTAGTAGACTACAAACGTAAAACTAGTAAAGTCAAACATCTGTTATGAATTATTGTATTAAATGAATTATTGTATTAAAAGCTGTAGTTGCCCTGGACACAGACTGCTGTAAAACCTCAAAGTTTTTTTTCAAAGTACTAGCAACCACACTTAACTGAAAGTTGGGGACACATTGCACCAGTTCAGTGCAAATACCCAGAATATCAGTAGTCAGTGTACCACGGTTTAACAGGATAGACAAACTCAACGCTAGAAAGAACTGGATACTAGCACTTATCCTTTCGTATTGGAAAGGACTAGCACATTATTTTTGTTGACCCAAACAGGCAAATCCTTACCATTTTTGAGTCCATTGTAGTATATTTGTTCACTTTTAAATCTACTTGAGAAATTGTGCCATAACATTTGAAAGGCAGTTTCCTCCCAGATCAGCATGTTCTTATATATTTATATTCTTAAATCATTATATCAAGATCATAAATGCCACACTGGCACAGACCAACAGCCCATCTAATCCAATATCCCATCTCTGATGGTGGCAGTAGTAGAAGGGAGAGTATAGGAATAGGGCAAGGCTGAAGTGATCCATCCCTGCCATCTACCACTAGATTAAGGATGTTGGAGGATGTATCCCTGACTCTTCTATTTCATACCTATTTAAGGACCTGTCCTCCATTAATTTGTCTAATCGCTTTCTGAACCTGGTTATATTACCTTACTCTGCAGCCTCTTGTGGTAATGAGATCCATAGAATCATAGAAATAGGGTCAGAAGGGACCTTGTAGATCTTCAAGTCTGACCCCCCGCCTGGGCGGGAGAAAAAAACTGGACTCAGTGAGTCCAGCCAGGTAGGCATCAAGCTTCTACTTAAAGACCCCCAGGGTAGGAGCCAGCACCACTTCCCTTGGAAGTTGGTTCCAGCTCCTAGCCGCCCTAACTGTGAAGTAGTTCTTACAGA
>NW_017728948.1:55278607-55286558 GCF_001723895.1 Crocodylus porosus
TGAGCCAGGGGGGCTTTTGGGCACTCTTGCCCCCCTTGCTTCTTGTTGGGATGGACTCCCCTTGGGCCCTGAGTATCGTTTCTTTAAGGAATGACCACTCATCCTGGAAACTGAGTTCCCCTGCACACAAGGACCCCAGCGCCTCACCCACTAGTCTCCTCAACTTGTTGAAGTTGGCCCTCCTAAAGTCTAGGACTACCATCTTGCTGCAGGCCCTTGACACCCTGCGCTGGATGGTGAATTCCAGCAAGCGATGATTGCTATCACCCAGGTGGTCAAGAACCTGGAGGCCCCTTACCTGTGGCCAGGACCAGGTCCAACAGGGCGTTTCCTCTGGTGGGACCGTGCACCTCCTGGATTAAGTGAAGGTCCTGTATCTCGGCCAGGAACCTCCTGGAATGGTCCGTCCTGGCTGATTGTTCCTCCCAGCAGATGTCTGGGTAATTAAAATCACCCATGACAACTACATCTCTTGCCTTAAGTTCCTCTGCAAGCTGGCCTGAAAATTCCTGGTCCAGCTCCGCCCCTTGGTTGGGGGGTCTGTAGTAGACCCCCACCATCAAATCGCTCTCCCCATGGTCCCCTTGAATCTTGACCCAGAGCACATCAGCCTGCCCTTCCTCTGACCCCATTCTGCTGGCAGAGGATGTGTAGTGCTCCTTGACATAGAGGGCCACACCCCCACCTTTCCTTCCTTCTCTATCCCACCTGTAAAGCCTATAGCCCCTAATGCTAACTGACCAGTCATGGGACAAATCCCACCATGTTTCTGTTAGCCCTATGACATCTGGGTTTGAACTAGCTATTCTGATCCAGAACTCAGTTATGTACTATGTAAAATTGTACTTCCTTTTAAAGAAATTAAAAGATTTTAAACCAATAATGAATGTAGCTGCTTTTTTAAAATATAAAAAGTACTTATTACACTAATGCTTTGTACTTGCTGCCCATTTAAAAGAGTGAAGTGTAAGCCATTCCAGTGTTTGGATACTGGCCAATCTTCTACATGCTAGCAGAGCAACCTCATAGCCTGATACTTTAAGCAGAAAAGGAATTGCTGACAGAACTTTCTTGGTTAAGATTTTCCACGGTGTTTGGACGAAGCTGTTTGTGGGTCTTAAGGTGGGAAGTGTATTATTCAGATTCTAATATAACTTATCCTTATTTGAGAACTCCCCATGTAATTATAGAGGTACCTTAAGTACTGTATTCTACTGAGGCCAGGGATAGCTTTAATTTGCAGCTGAGAAATACTAATAAATAAGGAAGGGACAAACAAATTGCAATGCATGACCAATATGAGAACTTACAGTATGACAGCTGCTCTGCAGTGCCTCTGCTCACTTATGGTACATAAGAGGAAAACTAAAAGGGCACTCAAAAAGTATCCAACCTAACTTATTTAATAAGATGTGAGGGCCAATGTTTCACAGATCAAAGTACCAGTATCTTGATGAAAAATTTTATTAGCAATTATTTTTGTTTAAATCTGTGTAGAGCCTACACAAGGTCAAATTAGTCAGTCAAAAAAGCCCCCCCACCCCTTTCTCCTTCTTTTTAAAAATTATTATTATTTATTTATTTTTAGTGTACTGCTTCCATATATCCACAGGACAGATCTGATCCCCAAAAGTTAATGAAGACATCATAATGGCACCATGAAGGGATTATGTTCCCCCCAAAAACTCAGTAATGGAGCTGGGGAGAAATCAGCACTGAGCCAAGGTCAGGAAGCCCTAGAGAGGCCATCGCATTAGAACAAGTTAATGCAAACCACTTGATTGAATCAGAAAGACTGAATGATAAAAGACTGAATGATAGGCAGCGACATTCAGTACTGGGTCACTGTATGCCATCATTAATGAACACTTGGGTATGAGACAATATCAGCAAGGTAAGTGTTCAGAAATTAAGACTCAACATTTCCTGAAATATAAGGGTAGTTACATTTCCAAAGTCGAAGGCAAACAGAAAAAAATCATGAGCAATAGTTTTGATTGTGACATAAGTTCACCACTTTGATCCAAACGGCAGAGTATATTATACAAGCATAACATAGCAGGCTCACCTTTCAGAGCTTGGGTTGAGTCCCAGGCTTGAGATCCTGCTGTTTTGATTCATGGAGCCCATCCACTAATTGGGAGGCAGCAGGAGAAATAAAGTCATGCCCCTTTCCTGAGGGGACGGGGAGAAGAGCTCTCCCGGACTTGATTGAAGACTGTAAACAGTCAGGTTCGGAAGACTTCATGAGCGGAGCCCTGGAGTGTATAAAAGGAGCTGCGTGCCCAGAACGAGGGGCAGATGTGGCGAGGGACTCAAGAAAAGCAGAGCAAAAAAAAAGCTGGGGAGCTCCCCGCCAGCCGGCAATAGGTCCAAGGCTTCTGAAGCTGCCACTGGAGGAGCAGCTTTATGAGCAGTGCTAAGGCCGCTTGGGCTGTTAATGGCACACAGGGACGGTGCGCGGAAACCTGGGCTTTGGGAGCCACAAGAGGCGGCTTGAGCCTGCAACCCCGGCAGGGCCTTGAGAGCTGCAGTGAGGTGACTCAGCAAGCGGCCAGGTCCCATGGTGCACACGGCAGCGCATGGGCCCAAGCCTTGGGAACCAGGGAGCAGCTAAGGCTGCTTGGGTTAGCCACCTGGTGTAAGGACAGCTGGCCAGAGCCTGAAGGGCCTGGCCTGTGCTAAGAGAGCCCTCAGTGCCAAGCCAGGGCACAGGGAAATGGTAGTGTTGCAGCATTAGGCCCAGGAGCCAGCAGCAGTAGTACAGCAGCTGAGAGGAGCTGAGCCCTCGGTGCCTGGAGTGGGGCACAGGGTGGAGAGGAGTTCAGTGGCACGGGAGAGGCTTGGAGAGGCGCTCCAGCAGAGGAGACCCCATCGAGCTGCGCCCTGACTACCACCACCTGAGGGAGCACGAGTCATTGGGCCCTTAGGTCCCAGAGGGGAAAGATGTTTGGGGCGGGCAAACCCAGAGAACAGGCTGGGTGAGCAACCCCTCCGCATAGTCAAGGCCGTAAGGGGAAGGGCCCATGGTGCTTCCTGGGCACCACACAAGGGACCCCATTGGAAGGAGGACTATCTCTTGCCATGAGTCAGGGACTATAGTAAGGAATAGTTGTTATTAAGATTGTTCATGTTTGCACCTTATATTGTGTAATTGAAATGTATTGTGAGTTAGGTTAGTGTTCTCTGTGTAAAATATATATATATATATAATATTTAGTTTTATGTTTATGTATATTATAACAATAAATTTTATATAGTTAAGAAGTTTGGGCTTGGGCTAACTCTATAGAGGAAAGAGGGATCTGCTTTCAACTCTGGCATCCCTCCCGCAGCGCCCTCTCCTGCCTACCCATCCCATTCAATTGAGAATAGGGCACACACTTGGGTGTACCCGGATTACAATAATCCCCATCTTAGAAGAAATTCAAGGAGATGATATCAGCTGGGAGCATCACAGAAAGTTTTGGAGGACAGTAAAAAAAATGATCATGACAGACTAACTTCTCAACAGGCACAAACTTCAGTGTGGAATACTATGCTAATAAACTGCTGAACTTACAATAAGCCATCACAAACACGCACCATGACAAATTGAGGAGGATGTTTTTCTAGGACAACACATCACCCCATGCACCCAAGGCTTCAGTAATCACAGCAATCAAATGTAACTTTCAGCTCTTTTCCCCTATAGACTGTTCAGCAGATTTGGCTCCATCAGACTCCTACTTGTTCCCAAAGTTGAAGGAAGACTTTTATGGAGTGTTTCAATGACTATTGAGATGATTACAGCAGTTCCTGGTTAAATAAGTCAAGGACCTTTACACAAAACAATGCTGCTACAAATTGATTAATCAAAAGGAGGATTTGGGCAATCAAGGCCTAAGTCCTCCCTTGGCTATTTTGGAAAAAAAAATATGAACACAAATGGTGGTTTGTTTTCTTGGCAAAAGGCAAGGATTTGTATTTGGGATATCCTTATTAGACCAACTGCAGGGCTGGGATAAAAGTTAGACAAGCTTTTTAGTGCAAGGCATTCTTCATCAGGTCTGAGAAAGGAAGCACATACAGTGAGGATTAAAGAAGAGTGGGTAGAGCTGTAACATTGGAGAGGGGAGGAATCCTGAGTAGAAGTAAAGAAGCTTTACAGCTGGGAGATCAAAATCTATCAAAAGGGAGAAAAGTTCATTATCACTTACAGTAATTAGGCAACGGTCAATTCTCTGGATCAGATGTATGTATAAGAGGTCTGGTCAGGTGCCTGATTATGAATCTGTTTATGGTTGACAAACCCAATCTGAGTGACACAGCTTGTTACAAGTTTTGCAGATCCATGTGTTGTCTGAGTTGGAGAATAAGTTTACAGCACACTGCTTCCTTCTATCCTGCTTTGCTTCCATCTGTTGGATCAAAGCCACTTCAAGTTGAGCTGCACCCCATCCCAGATGTTCCTTGCAGATTGGACAGGATTCTGTGCACTCCTGCCAGCTTTCCACATCAATGTTGAATGACTATATCATATTTGCACAAGTTGGGGTACCACCCCAGAGGATGACTTTGCTTACTAGAGCTATCTCAAATCTCACCATACAAAATATTCTTGGGGATAGTTTCCTCCCATTCTCTTGACATGGCCAAGCCATCACAACCTTTTCTTTTCAAAAGTGGGTTCTAAGTGTGTCAGTCCTGCACTCTGCAGTGCATTGTGTTTGGCATTTTGTCTTCCCGCTTAATTTTCAGGATCTTGTGCAGGCACCTCATCTGGAAGTTGTTCAGTTTCCCAATGTGCCTAGCATATGTGGCCCACATTTCTGAACCATTAAGCAGGGTTCAGAAGATAACATGCAAGTCTTCTAGATTCACATTTTGACCTTAGTTAATAGTTTGTTGTTATTCCATTCATGTTTCTGTAATAGCTTGAGATTCCTAGCTGCTTTTCTGATTCTGTTAGTCAATTCAAATTAAAAGTCAAGATACCTGCTGATTTGCCAGGTTTTCTTGGTTTTAAATGGCAAATTCTCTGATTAAAAATTCCAAAATGCACATTTTTCCGTGGTTAAAATGAAACACCGCCATATATATATCAGATGAACACAATATTTTATTGATATATTTACAATTTTAAAGCAATTTGGAAGCCTACCAGTGCCTCAATCACTATAATAAAATAAATTCTGAATACCTATAAATTTTGGCATTTGATTTGTGGGTTTTTTACAATAGAAAATCAGAGTTCCCTCTGTCCCTTTCACTCACCAGGATGCAGGGTCCAGCTGCAGCTGTTTCTCCCCCCACACTCCCCTACTGTTTTGTGGTGTTGAGCAGCCCTGATATGCTGGTGCCCTGCCCATTCCACAGCCCCCCAGCCCTGCTGGTCCCCCCACCCTGCTGGAGGGGGCCCACAGCTGGCAGAGCAACAGTGGCAGGGACCTGGGTGAAAGCCCCCTGCCCTGTGAGCAGTGCCTGAGTCTTGGCTGCCACCCATGGGAGGTGGTGGCTGCTGCAGCCTAAGCGGAGCATGGATTCTGGCTCCCCTGCCCACATGGGCGGCATGACTGGAGCAGAGTCTATGGGGCAGGAATTGGATGCGGTGTGGTGGCTGTGGACCTGGGAATCCCTGCCCTGCTATCCTCCCTCCCCCGTGGCGCCTGCAGCCCAGCAGGCAAGATCCAGCGTGGGAGGGCAGAGTGGGGTGGGGAGGCTTTGTGCTGCTGCTGGGTGCCCCGTGCAACCATGGTAAGGCATCCCCTACCCACCTGGCAGCAGCAAGGGGCACAACTCCACCCCTCCCGCAGCTGCTGTCAAGTGGGCAAGGGACGCCTCACCATGCCAGCATCAGTCCTAGAGGTGGCACTGAGCCTCCCCACCCTGCTCTGTTGTGCTGGGTACTGCCTGCTGGGTGGGTAGCCCCAAGCCTGTAGCTGCCCCCCCACATCTGCCTCCACCCCATGCACAAGTCTGGGGCACTCATGCCCCCCCACTGTGAGTGCACACAGTGGCAGGGAGACAGCTCCTCACTGCCTCCTGGATGAGCCACCTACAGCTGTCCTGCTCCCTGCCGGGGCCCTGCAGCCACACATTCCTGCTTCAGCCCTGGACCCCAAGCCTCAGGCCCCACACACCACCCCAGCTAAGCAGTGACTCCTGCCCCAGCCCTCCTCAATCCTCCCCCCTGCCAACTTACCTAGAGGGAGTTGCACAGTTTTCTATGCTGCCTGACTACCATATGCATGTGTGCACCTTCACATACATGTAAAGCCTCCTGCTTGATTGCCCTCCACCAGCCTGCAGGACCTGCTGTTTCCTGCATTTATCCTTTAAAGGAAAAAATCTTCATTTTTCTCCTTAAAATGAGAAAGACCATGTTTCTCTGTTTTTCCATGCAAATGGAAAACCCACATCCCTGCTGATGACAGAACCCAAGTAGCAAAAGCTGTCAATGATGCCAGGGATTTAGCCTTCAGAGCAATGTCAGGTATTGGTTCTTCTACCCTGTGGTACATTGATCAGTTTTCTTGAGACTAGTTGTTAACCCAAAGCTCTTGCACAACGCAGAAAATTTGCCCAAGAGATTGTTGCAGGGAAGGTTCATTGTGGGCAACCAGGGCCACATCATCAGCAAACAGAAAATCTTCCAGAACTAACTTTCACCTTGGTTTTCGCTCTAAACCAGGGATGGGAAACCTCCAGGCCGCCAGTTGGCAGGGGAATCCCTTCCCCAGCCGTCCCTGCCCACGTGGCTTGTGCTGGTCTCCTGTGGCTTGGACATGCAGGTTACAAAATGTGGCTCTGCCCCAACTCTGGAGCAAACTGCCCCTGTCCCATAATCTCAGCAGCTTCGGCACAGGACCCTGCGCTGCTCTGCTGGCACAGCTCAGGTCTCCATGGAGACCAGCGCCAGCCATGTGGGCAGGGGCAGCTGGGAAACGGAGCCTCAGGCCGATCAGATCCAGTCTGTGGACCAGACGTTCCCCAACCCTGCTCTAAACCTTGCAGTGTTGAACAAGCCTCCATTTAGTCTGACTTGAAGATAAATGCTATCATTGTTGTCCTTGAATGCATGAAGAAACGGGAATGAAACACAGATGTTAAGAAGCACGAGGGCTAAGACACAACCCTGATCATGCTTTGGTCTGCTGCAAAATCCAAATCAATGCCAAAAAGATCTACCCTAGCAAAATGAGCAGTTGTCCTCAGATTGACATCAGCCAAACTAAAGATGTAGAATATTCAATGAAGCTGTGAAAGCAAGTTTACCTACCAAGTCAGCCACTTGGGCTTGGGAATGTGTAAATACAAACATGTACAATTGCTGTTGTAACAGTTTGGCGAAAGATGCAAGAAAAATGCAGACTGGTTTGAAGAGTACTCTGAAACCTTTTTACCACTGGTTGAGAACAAAAGGACAGCACTTACCATCTCTACAAGAGAACTCTGAACATCACAACCCTGAATAATTTGAGAAAGACTCAAAGAAAAATGCAAAAGAAGACTAGTAACTGTTCCCAAGATCACTTATACCATGAAGAATCTCAGTGTATAGTAGAAGTGGGCAAAATATGGCCTGTGGGTCAGATCTAGCCCTGCCTGATCCAGATGGAGAGGGCAGCCCAGGCCATGGTACATATGGCCATCCCAAGGCCCCTGGGTGCACAGCAGGGCAGGGGAAGTGTGGGGACTAGATTCTCTGCTTGGCTGCCACTACCTTGCACCCCTGCTGGGGGTGCTGGATAGAGAGGGTCAGCAGGGTCTCCATGATCAGCCCTAGCTCCCGGTAGGCAGGGCATGCTTGGCTGGGTAGATGGGATGGGGCCTTGGCAAATGGGAGAGTGACATCCAAGAGCAGGACAGGCAGGTGGGGATTTCATAGATTTCATAGACATTAGGGCTGGAAGGGACCTCGGGAGATCATCGAGTCCAGCCCCCTGCCCAAAGGGCAGGAAGTCAGCTG
>NW_017728948.1:55291949-55304080 GCF_001723895.1 Crocodylus porosus
CTTCCCCCATGCTGGTCCACATCAGCCCCCTTCCCCACTCCCTGCTGGACCAGGTCAGCATTGCACCTGCAACTGTTCACCCAAACTCCTTACATAGCTCTCCAGCCCAAATAATTGTCCATCCTAGCGTATAGTATGCCAGAAAGTCAGTACCAGCATTCAGACCTTGGTTCCTAGGGTCAATTTTTTTTTTAATACCATACCAGGAACTCCGAACACTTCAAACCACAGAAACTTGGCTTTCTTTCAAAGGGGTAAACTACTGTGGTTTAGCTTTCACTTACCACCGTGCAAGTACACTACACACTAGGGGTGTGCACTCCACATCCCTAGCTACCATAGAGCAGATAACGGTAGTTCCCCCACCTTCTTAATTCTCAATAAATTTGTTCCTTATATCCTTAAAACAGCCAACACATTTTCTGTAGTACAATGTACTGGAGCCTAATATGGTACAGGTTTTAAAGCACATTTAGAAAGCTCAATGCCTGCAAATGACTTAGAGAACAAGTCTAAGTGGTAGAACAATCCAGACAAGTGACCAAGAGGGGTGTGCAGAGGGAAACAAGGTTTTTGTTCCTCCCCCCCACCAAACATTGTGTAAACATCTGAAAAAATCACACACCAAGACTGTTTTTTCAGAATGCAAGAAGTTTCACAATTCGGTGTCAGTCATGTGGCAGCTGTAATAATTACTGATGATGAAGCAACAGCAATGGTTAGAAAACAATACTTGTAACCAACTTCAAGGTAAAATGTTTTGCTCTCTTTTGGTGTCCCTTTTTCCTCTCTCCCTCCATTCACCTCCAACTTTCTATTAGGACATTCCCCTTCCATTAATGGGTGCAATCTCTGGCTCTAGAGAAAATTAAGTTTCTTCAAATGGTAGTGGCTCTGAGCACAAGCAGCAAAGTTGGAACCCCTGTTATCTTCAATTCTTCCAGGCTTCTGGGTTCCTATAGCAGTGTCTCATGCTGGTCAGATGGGTAACTGACAAACTTGTAGCTGTATATCAAGGGCATCAGGGAATTAATAAAATGGGCATCCAGAAGTCTAATCTAATGGGGATTTCTAATCTACTCTTAAAGACTAAATGGGTGGGAAGAAAGAAATCATAGTCAGTGTTCTGCTTGAAGGCTTTAGTCAGCCTAATACTTGACTTTAAAAGATTCTTAGCTTCTGCAGTAAGAAATAAAATTTATCTAACAATTCACTCTGAATAGCATCAGTGTTAAAACAGAAAGAGGTGTTGTGAAAGGTTCCAGAATATGAATATTTCAAGACTATTAGCTGAAGAAGTTTAAGGCTCAAGAACAGAATTCCTGAAGTTCTCAGCCAGTAACCCTGTGAGATATGCTGCCCACACTGTTCAAAAAGAAAGTTTTGTAACATTTATTTTAAAAGTCCCTTACTCCAAAAGAAGAGGTGGGTGAGGGGGGTAGACTGGTTCAAGCAGATACTGGTTCAAGGTCAGAGAGAAGAAACACACTGATTAAGGCAAATCAATAAGCATACCATGTTCATGCATGTTTACTGCTTGCAACCTTGACTTAGGTTATCCAAAAGACTTGTAACTTCACAACACACCAAAATGGGATGGATGTATGAAAACTTTGAAAAAAATAATTCAGTTTATGATAAAGTTACAAAATATTACAAACTTAGCCTTTATTGAAAATTAAATATTAGCAAAAGCAAGATCTGTAAGAAATTTTACAAATGATTTACATACAAGAAAGCCAATATCAGACATATTCACAAATATGCAAACTGATAATTACAAAAGTACCTATTGGCAGCATGAATGCTAACCTTGCCACTGCAGTGTGCTCTACGATTGATAGGAATAAGGCATAGAATTCACATTTGCACCAATTTATGTATTTTTTTAAAAATCAAACCCTTTAAGCATTTTTTTTAAATAATCCTGGATGCACAATTCCTAGCATGTTATACTAAAGCTAATCCTACACCATTAGGATTGTTAAGTCTAAAAACTAAGTGCTCAGAAGGACAGCCAGTTTGAAAAGCCCAGTAGAAATTTAACTGGTACTAACCTTCAGACTACAATTTCTCCCTTAGAATGTACAGTTCTAGGTACGTAAACCATATTCACAGTTTATCTTTTAACAGAAGTACCATGTTACAATTTGGGTTTAAGTTGTTCTTTAAAATTGGCTCTAAATTCAGCATACAATTCATAATGTCACCTATTTAGTGATGCATATATTTACAAAATAAGAATTTGTGCCATATTCATGGTCAAGACAATTCAGCAAGAGCAAATAATATCAGTGACATTCAATACTATATTTCAAATAGTTGTGCAAATAGCAACAGGACAGTTGTTTCGGAGGCAAACTCTTGTTTGCAAAAACTTGAATACATCTTTAATATTGTAAACTTGGACTGTCAGCCTTAAGTCTTGCACTTCCCACAGCTTAAAAAAAAGTCAGTGGCAAAATGTTATCAAGTCTTAGAATGACACAATCTCTTGTACACAGTGCAAATTGTTATGTAGATCATTTTCTACATATTCTCTGGCTGGATTGACTTCTCTGTGCAATTTAGTGGTCTATCCTTCTAACTGAAGAAGGTATCCATTTGAAGAACCATATGGGTCAGGGAATTTAGGGGGAATGGGTGGGGGGGAGGAGGAAAGCAGTTTTGTTATACTTCTCAAACCAGCGCAAGATGTGCAAAGGCAGCAAAAATTCCAGCTGTTATTACAACCAGAACAGAGTAACTCTTCAGGAAGATCCAGGCAGTTAGTCACTTGGATTGGTCTCTAGAAAAATATGTGAGTATATGTTGGATTTTGATCAGGCGTTCTCTCAGAGACATCATAGACAGAACTGACAGCTGATATCTGGGGTCTACAGGGAGGACAGCTAGAAGCCACCAACACCATGCAGGTCCATTAGGTGTTGCCTGAAAATAAAACAAAAAAAATTAGATTACTAGATAAGAAACTGAGCATAAGGCTAATAGGCCAAAAGACTCTTTAAGATGTGGACCTAACCAAGCTAATCAGATTACATTATTTTCAGTTACCATCATGTAAATATCCTCATACAAATAAAAGAGCCACCCTACTTAGAGGTGCATGAATATATCAGTCCATATTGGATCAGCACTGATCAAAGGAAAATGGACATTATCGTAATCAGTTTTTTTTTGTTTTTTTTTGCTGGTGTAGCTAATAATGTCGGCATTTTTCAGTGTGCGCAGCCAGGAATGCAGCCTGGTAGCCTGGAAAGCAGCATCTGGCCAGTAAGCCTGGGGGGAAGGAAGGAGTAGATTGAGGCCCCCACAGTGAGGGAGGGAGTGGGGCTGGGGTGGGGGCAGGAGCAGGTGCTGCCCAGCCAGGGCAGGGCAGGGCACTGAGCAAGGGGCGGTGGGGGCCAGGCTGGGGCTTTGCTCAGGGCAGGTGGCAGCAGCACTGGGTGGCTATAAGATGGTCTATAGCCACCCCAAAATTTGCTGTAGCCACCCTGCCTAGCACTGCCAACCCACCCTAAGTACAGCACTGGCCCAGCCCCCCTGCCAGGAAAAGGCCAGAGCAGCACCTGACTCCGGTCTGCAGCAGGCAGCCTGCATTCACCCCATGCACAAATCCAGGGGGCACATGCCTCCCATAAGTCCCTTGGGGGTGGCACGCAGCATCAGGGAGCCACCCCCACCCCACCTACCTGCACATCCTGGACAAACCACACATGACTGTCCTACACCTCACCCCTGCTGCACCTGCCCCTTCCTCTGCTGCAGCCTCATTCCCTCCTTCACCATGGCGGCCTCGATCTGCCTCCCCAACGTTATTTCCTGATCCTGCGCCCTTCCCCCACAGACTTACTGGCTGGACGCTGTTCTCTAAGCTGCCCCAGGCTGCATAATGGCTATCGGACTAGTATCAGCTGATATGGCCGGTTAATAAATTGGCCATCACTATCAGCCAAAAAAAAAAAAAAATCTTGAATTGGTGCATCCCTAATCTTACCCTAAGAAGGCTATCCAGAAATCAACAGGGTAGGGTGCCTAGGATCCCTATACAGTGAATGGGGAAGAGCCAGACACCTCCAAAAGCCTGATCCAGAGCCCCAAAGCCAGCAGTCAACAACCTGTTTAGGCTGCAGACTAAAGTGACCCAGTTTAGGTCAGAGATGGACAGGCAGGCGCTAGGACACAGCCACCACTGCTGTTTCCTATCCCTGCCTCACAGTCAATACTTCTCCCTCAGGTGGCATGAGGAAAGTGACAGGTGCAAAAGCTCCAAAACCATGGGTCAGATGAAATGGCTGTGGGATAGATCCAGCCTACAGTGCTAATAATGTAATAGTGTTGATACAAGGGAGACTATAGTAAAAGTCCATGTAAGAATCATGAGCTTCTATCTGGAGCCAGGTGGCAACAAGAAGCCCAAAACACAAAGCAGCTGAGTTCTAGAAGACAAGGCAGCTCACTTGGTAACTGTGGCACTTCATATTCATACAGTACATATTATTGAGTCACATAAGCAACACTAAGCAATTGAAAGCCCCTTTGTTCCTGTTAATGACAGTTATTTTCCTACCTCATGAACGACACTTATTTAAAATTGTATAATATAGCACTGCCTCCCTGTGTCACTATAGCCAAGGTTGTTTAACAAAGGTTATTAAGGGCTGTAATTAAGAATCCACCTTTTAGGACTGCATTAAACATATTTCCTGTGTTTAGAACTAATGGTTTATTTTACAGCAGAAGCTAACAACCATTTTTGCACCAAAGGCCACTACTTGAGACCCAGCCTCCACCATGGGCCTCATCCCAAAAGTCCCCAGCAATCAGTAAATGCCATGAGGAAAAGTAAGAACCGCCCCCCCACACACACACAGGTGCCAAGACCCTGGGGGTGTCTTCTCTGCTGTGGCAGTGACCATAAACAATGTGGCAGACCACAGGACTTTCTGCTGCTCAGGCTAGAGCATGTAGTTGATTCACTGAGCTGCTGTGGGTCAGATCCACCATCTTCCTGAGCCATAGGTTGCTGACCCCTGTTCTATGGCTATGCATACAAACCGAAAATTAAGTACAAAGCAACTTCGGTATCAGTTTGCTGTGGTCAAAATTTGTCTTGGCCTGCTCTTCCCAGAAGGAATTAGGTATGTAGACACCAATCAAAACAGGATTTAAAACACTGACAGTAGCTTTTTAGTACACAATACAAACATGAAACAAACTAAGAATAATTACAGAATAATGAACAGTTACTCAACTGAAGGGCTGCCCAACTGGTGGCCTACAGGCTTCATGCAGCCTGCGAGGGGTTAAGTTGTGATTAGTAGGCTTCTACCTGGTTGCCATTATTCCAACTGCAACAGCATCTGGAATCTATAGCCTCTCACTATGTCCTCTGATCTCTGCTTTTCTGCACTGGCCCCAGGGCATGGGGCAGGGCAGCACAAGGACCTGAGGGCGAGCCCAGGGCTGTATGGGTGCTCTGTTCAGTAAGTGGGGGTGCCCATGCAGGTACATGGTGCTGTGGTGGTTTGGGGGGGATGCAGCCTGGGGGCCCACAACCCTGCTAGTGTGGTCTATACAGTGTACAGCTCCCAGCTGCTTAGAAGTTGGACAGTCCTGCTGTACTGCAATAATTTCAGTGCACTGTTAAGTCCCTTAAGTGGTCTCTCTTAGTACACACAGATAAAATTGCACAGGATAGAAGAATCTAAAGATGGTTTAAGCATCACAGAATTAGGGAATGAACCTGAAGCTCAACTTGGGTGATGTCATTTGTGTCCGATTCAATACTCTGATGTCAGATAAAAACAATTCATGCTCCAAAAGTCCATCCCAAGTGTACAGAGTAAACAAAAAATACAGCAGACTGGTGCAATGAAATGGCTTTAGAGAAGCACCAATTTTATTTCCAATCCTCATGCTCCGAGTACAGGCTTCCCAGGTCTGACAAACATCTTTTCCATTGCGACTTATAGATCAATATCTTGATATCACTATTAAAAGTGTCTGCACGCCACTGAACTTTGACCAGAGCAGTATATTGGGTTCTGAGGTAGGAGGGGTTTTCGTTGGTCGGATGACACTCTGAGTTCTAACACAGTAGCCTAAACCTACTAAAAAGGTTTTGGAAAAAATTGAAACCCCTTTAGTATCATAAATCCATACTGTGCTCCTGAAGGTAACTGCAGTATTTCTAACTATTATCAAAATATCAACTACATATCACTTGATCAAGCCTTTGTGATGTATTGTGTCAACAATCCATATTTGTGGACTGTAGGATGCTGACCCCTGACCTAAGCAACAAGATAACACTAAGCACAGATGTGTCTGAACTCCTACCTTTCCTCAGAGTTTTGGCACTTACACTTCATATACCTCAATCCCTTGGAGCACAGAGCACCAAGGAGGAAGATGTTTAACATATACTAAAAGTAGAGTTCTTAAGAAGCATAGCACTCAGCCATTGTCACTTGAAAATAATGACCAGTGGAACTCAATTTTTATGTAAAAGCACTTGCCTGGACACATCACACTTTCTAGGTCCCCCTGTGGAGATTCAAGCCTGCGTTGGGGGGAGTCACTGTTCCCCTGAGCACTGCCAGGAGTGACCAGGAATAACGGTCACAAGCTGGCAGAGGGTAGGTTTAGGTTAGATATCAGGAGGCGCTACTTCATGGTCAGGGCGGCTAGGGTCTGGAACCAACTTCCAAGAGAAGTGGTGCAGGCTCCTACCCTGGGGGTTTTTAAGAGGTGGTTCGATGAACATCTTGCTGGGGTCATTTGATCCCAGTATTCTTTCCTGCCATGGCAGGGGGTCAGACTAGATGATCTGCTCAGGTCCCTTCCGACCCTAGAAACTATGACACTATCTCTTGCCCCCTAGTCAGCAGGGGCCAATCTTTTAGGCAGTTATGCCACAAATTAGCCCTGCACCCTCACCACCAATTGCCAATCCAATCTTCTTCCTGATCTGCTGCTCTTTTTCTGCTACCTGCCTTGCCTGTCAATATGATGCCCGTCCCCTGTATGTTCTGCCACATGCCACACAGAGGTTACCTATACCATTTGTAGCACCTGTGCCACAGCTTAGCCACTCCCATCAGGCAGCAGGATGGGAAGTGTTGGTGGGGGGAGGAGGGGAAGGGATGCTGCAAGCTCACCTATTCCCCTGCAGCAGTGGAGGGGGTTGGGAAAGCTTAAGGTAACCTTTCACTTTTATACCTGGGAAATTATAACAAATTTACATTGGTGGTTGTTTTAAATTCAGTCACCTTGGACTGGGTAAACATGGTACTTGGAATCAAATCTGAGAGCTATTTCCTCATGTTACTTCTACCATTTTATAGAAGTTGTTCCCAACATGGCATCTGTCACCATACTGCACTTGCAACAGATGCCCGGATAATTACAATCTACAATTTCAACAGGGTTTGTCCACTGGATGTGTATATCATCCACTTGCTCTTGATTTGGTGATTTGTAGCAACTCTTATGATGTGATCAGTAAAAATTAAAGTTGTAACCATCCTCTTCCACTGCTTCCCAAGGGTTATAACTTTATTCAAAAGTTTTAATCTTTTTACATTCCTGTTTAATTCCATGTTGAATTCAAGCTCCATATTCACCTACAAAACTTTTGCATAGATTAAAAAGAAATCATGTCAACTGCCCTCATTCCTCCAGCTTCCTTAACTTTCTTTAGTGTTAACTGGAAGGGTGTTGGGTGTCCTATCCACCAACTGTGACATCTCAAAACTCATTATTTATATGAAACTCTTCTTCAACTTTTTCACCAGCAAGCAGTGTCAGAATAAGTATTCTATGCATCAGATTGTAAGTTCTGAAGATCAGGAAAGTGACTCTTGTTGAGAGTCATTTACATTTATGGCACTATATAAAATAATAAAAGCCTCTAGAAATGGAGTTTCCATTATAGGAGCTATTTGGACCTTTCTCCAAATGTAATGTCATGTCATTTCAACACATTATATAAAGTAGTTAAACATTGTTGACTCAAAATAACGATGTTTTTATACCAAATAGTCAAAGTTAATTTTGAAGAAGCTGCAGGCTAGAAAATGAGTACTAGTGCAAGAGACCGCAAGCA
This sequence comes from Crocodylus porosus, assembly GCF_001723895.1. Taxonomy (NCBI): domain Eukaryota; kingdom Metazoa; phylum Chordata; order Crocodylia; family Crocodylidae; genus Crocodylus; species Crocodylus porosus. The sequence continues at coordinate 55,300,060 of NW_017728948.1, forward strand.
GCATTTAAAGAACATCTATAAATTATACAATCGCTGTCAATGTAAAGCAGCATGGGAGAATTCAGTAACAAAAAATAACAATGACTAAGCTGCAGCATTCTTTAAAGGCCAAGTTTGTAGCTAGACTTGGGTCCTGCTTTTATTCAGAGGCACAGTTTGCATTTGCAAGAGAAATCTACATTTTTTGCACACACAAGTCTTTACAAATCATGCAGCTATAAAAATATACACAAATGATGTAGCCATGCAACACAAAGACTGCTACCACTGTGTGTATGCAAAAGATCGGGATACTGTACTTATGGCCAACGTCTGATCAGTAATAAAAAGGAATAGGTACAGTATACAGACAATCCTATTTGACCAGTAGTTTAAATTATTCAAAAGAAATATGATGTTTTAATTTAACTTAGGTTTTTTTTTTTTAAATGCACGATCATCCAGTTCACATGTCAGCAATAGGTCCATACACAGCACAAAAAGTAAATTCAGTACAATCATCTTCTGTTGCTGCTGACACGGACAGAACTAGAAGTGGGTGGTACTAGTTTTTCCTGAAAGGAAACATCTATAAAGCTGTTTTGTCCAATTTAACAACTAATCAGTTAGGATTTTTAGAAGCAACAAATGTGTAACTGATGCCAAAGCCTTGGCTTACCTGTATGTTTTCCTCCCTGTCTGGCATTGGCCCAAAGTGCTGAAGGATTTGGGTGCGAAATTTGTTCCTTAAGCTTCGGAACCAGCGGCAGGCTTGATTGTACACAAAGTCATGAAGCTTTCTCAGTTTCTTTAGATCTTCTTCATCTGCAACCTATAAAAGAATATTAGTGTACAACATACATACATAATAAGGTACAGGAAACAGAAGTAATTAAAATCTGTCTAGGAAAAATATTAAGTCTAAGATGCTCTAGTCCAGCTAATAATAAATTTAACTCCCTGCATTCTTCCCAGTTACGAGATGTGGTAATAGTAGAGGAAAGCAGTACCAAGAAGCAGAATTCATGTAAACCAAAACATTGCTAGTGGCAAAGAAAGAAAGAAAAGTTAAAAACAAGTGCTGGCTTAGATGGTATTTAGGCTCTTGCTTTACAATAATTGTATGTAATCCTATTCTGCAGATCCCCTTCCCCACCCCCACAATGCTTTTTGTCAATACATTCAGATCAATTTCCATTAATTTCTAGAAGCCAATACTTTGAAAATGACATTCAAATTTGTGAATGGCTGTTACCTGCCAAAAACTAAATGCTCTCATTCTAAATTTTAAAAAATGGGTATTGGTCAGGAACCAAGTCCAACATAACTCTTCTGAAATAAGAGATAATGAGATTGATTTTTACAATAAAGCCAAAGCCCAGATAATTTGTAACTTCGAAATATTTTAAACAGCTTCAGCTATTTTCTTTCCCCATGCTTTGAACCATGTCTTCCAGCAATGGTCTGTGATCAGGGACATCTGGGGGGGGTGGGGAGGCAAAAATCAGGGTGTGTGTCCTGGACCCTGTGGTCAGTGCTGTATAGGCACCGATAGAGCCATCATGCGCTGCTGCTCGCCACCCTGCCCCTACACTGGCTGATATGCCCTGAGTCCTGCACACCCCTAGGGCTGGCTTTGTCTGTGATCTTTAGTATTTGAATCAGGGTCCTAAAAAACAGGCACAGGGGAAAAAAGGTGACCAAGATGAGTATTATTGCCCAGAAAGTTTTGTATACCTTAATATCTTCCAAATATTCAATATCTGCTGTGCAATAGCCATCTTTCATCCCTCTTCGTAAAACTCTAAATCTTTTGCCACCAACTGTATCAACGACAGACCGCCCATCAGGTAGAAAATGAATATTCCTAATTTGCAGCATACAACCATAATCTGCAAAACTAGAACAAGAGGCAACGTCAGAACCTTCCAATGTTATACATGTAATTTTTGCAATTAAAAAGACAGGAAATATGCTGACTGCTTGGCTGCTTTCTGTAGGAATGCATACCCACCTGTTCTGAGAGTCGCTGATACACATCCCAAACTGTTTAGTCCCAGCTTCCATACTTCTGCGAATCATCAGTCGGTATCTTGGCTCAAACACATGAAGAGGGCAAGGCACAGTGGGATATGCCATAGTGCAAACAAATACTGGAACATTCTTGGTCAAGCTTCAAATAAAACCAAAAAGATTAAATACATGACTTCCAAACTATCCGCAAAGTTGTTCCTCATCATAATACATTTTTTTGCCTAAGGCCAAGTAAGTTTCCAGTGCTCCCTTTGTTTTTTTGTTATACTTGAAGTTAAAGAATCCATGCAAGTGTAACATTTCTTGCTCTATAGACAATGATTAAAAAACTAATAGATGCATCAAGGACAGTGGTCTTTCTTTTGAAGTACTTATAACCATCCCAGTGAGGATTTTTTCTTAATTTCTTTATCACTTAGGAAAGCACTGAAAGGACATCTATTCCATGAGACTGAGTGGTTTGTAAACTTTATTTTGGTAAAATATTAAAGAATGCTTTCTGAAGTTGCAGTTACTGGAAGTCACTACTGGATTTCTAGGAAATAACTAGAGAGCACGAGAAAGCAAAACTTATGTCCAACTATAAAACTCTCACAATACCAGCAACCTAAAATAATGATACTGACTTGCTCAAATAGTTCTACAAGTTGCCTTTTTTTAAATCAAGAATTATGTATTTACCAGAAGCAGACCCACAAACAGAGCATTACATGGTTATCAGTTCTATTTTTGCTTTTTAGACTGTACAAAACTTTGAATGTTAGCATTTTGCTTGGTATTACAAACTGTAAGAACTGTAGTTTAATCAATAATATTTCTTAAATATTTATAAATAAGACAGCTTGAAACAAACAAACAAAATCACATTTCCACCTAAAATGTTTCTAAATACTAAGGGTAATCTCCAAACATGCAAGTAAAAGGTTACAGAAAATATATTTTCACTTGTAGTTTATTGTGTTCCATCACATCCATCATGCAAAAATCAGAGGGAAACTCTGGACGAACATTACCCCCAGCTTCTTTAAGACTATTTACCAGTAACATGCTAATTTAGGTCTACTAAAAAACTCTGATATATAAAAAGCATTAATTTCATTATAGGCCACGCTCACTGTGAACATAATCTTTGAAAATTAAGTGACAGTTGATAATGTTCCCTTGGCCTTCATGAAGGGACATAATGCAACTATAATAAGAGGTCAGCATTACTGTCCTACAAGTTATAATTTTTTTCTGAATGTTTCTGTAAAAGACAGTAATCCTTCTTTCAAGAAACCTTAGAAAAATAAAAAGAGTAGCAACTTACTTTGAGTATTCAGCAGTTTCTTCATCATGAATTTTCTTTCTCTCAGATAATTCATCAGACAAGTATTTCACTATCAATTCTTCCAGTAGTTCTGTGATACAGTATTTTCTACTTGCCAGATACTAAAACAAATAAACAAACAACATTTTTTTTACAGTTAAAAAGGTTATTAGGGTTAAACTTTCTCTTTCAATTGTTTGTAAAATTTTTGCAAAAACTGCTCCTTTAAATTAAATTTAGCTTAATGGACCATCTGTTTCAGCATTAGAGGAACCTTGTTAAAAAGTCACAGCTATGAAATTCTTACCTACCCTCATTACTCATAACACTTTAAATCACTGTAACTGAAAGATTAGAAAGAGTTCTTTCAGTTGACCTGGTACATTTAATACAGGAATGGGCAATTATTTAGGCTCAAGGGCCACTTAGGAAGTTTTGGTGAGCTGCTGTGGGCCAGATCAGCAGCTTCCTTCTTCCTCTCCCCTGTGCCCCCTCCTTCTGTCCTTGCCCCAACACCTCACTCAAACTCCCTAAGTGGTAGAAACTAGACCAGTCCGTTACCTGTCAGCTCCATGTTTTTGGGGAACCTGGACACAGGACACAGACTCTCTGACCCACAAAGAAACCCCACTCCCCTCCTTTACCTAAACAGAAACTGATTAAGATGCAGTGAGAGACACACCTAAAACCCTCCAGATA
>NW_017728948.1:55305608-55318173 GCF_001723895.1 Crocodylus porosus
AGGTCAGGCGTGTCACGTTAATCTGTGTGTGTTTGTGTGTATGACTGATTTGGGGACTGGAGGAACCCAGCCCCACTGAACTGAGTCCTGCAAGATAGCTCCACTGGGGGGTGAGGGCTTGCAGAAGGGAGAGATACAGCTCCATATAGAAACACCAGTAACACAAGCAGCACATCAACAGAATTACCAAGACCCTAGCCCTAATAAATGAGCACACCCCAAAGTAGTGGGCAAATCTGGTAACAAGTCTGAGGGCTCCAGGAGTGGGTGGGTGGGGTTTCCATGGAGACTGGCTTGGGACCCCTGCAGGCAAAGCATGCTCACCTGGGTAGATGGGATGGGGCTGGGGGCACAGAACAGCATCAGGGAGTGGGATGGGCAGGTGGGGCTGGGATCAAGGGGTGGCGACAGGCTGCAGCTGTGCTATATTGGAGCTTCCTGTGTGTGCCTGGGCTGGGGTGGTGGCAGGCTCATAGGTGTGTGCCCTGCCCCCTTCCTGGGTCAGGCCAGTCATGATCTGCCAGGCGGGGAAGGGACCATGGCTTTAACTCAGCCCTGGCCCCATACTGTCATCAGCCCATGATCCCAATCCTAACCCTGCCTGCCCACCCCACTCCCACATGCTGCTCCCCCATCTGATCAGCATCTCGGAACACCCACCCTGCTCCCAGATGCTGCTCTCTGCCCACTTGTGGCCCTATCCTACCCACCTGGCCAAGCACACCATGCCCACAGGGGTTCCAGGCTAGTCTCCACATAGACCCCACCTGCCTGCTCTCTGGTGCCCCCAATGGTGGGTTCAGGGCAGACAGGTCAGGCTGCCTGGGCAGCAGGGCTGTGTTTGGCAGCACTGGCAACTTGGGCAGCAGGAGCTGGAAGAAACCACCAGGAAGTGGAGTCCAGCTACTGCCCTGCCCCAAGCCCTGCTGAGTGCCAGGGACAGTGGGACCCACCACAGATGCCATGGCCTGGGCTGCCCCCAAGCCTGGGCTTGTCTGGGCAAAGCTGAGGAACCAGTCATAGACCAGATAAAATTCCTTGGTGGGTCGAACTTGGCACACAGACTGTATTTTACCCACTCCTGATTTAACAATACTGAAATGGACAAGACCCAAGTACTATATCTGTAAAAAGTCAGTTTCTTCAAACTTTGTAACAGCAGCAAGAGAACCCAAGATTTGCAAGCCTTATAAAAGCTAGCAAGAGGGTTCTTTATTAAATAGGTATCAAGGTCCATCATGCTCAAGATTCCACATGATGGTACTGACATATAAAATAGGGCCCTCTCAGTATCAAGCTGATTGTTTAACTCTGGAAGGAGCCCAATATTGAAGCAGTGGACCCCATATCACTTCTTACAGTTCTCTTTCACTCTAGAAATGTTAGTGTAAAACAGTATAAGAGAAAGATTTACCTCTTTTAAACTCTCTTTACAGAGTGGACACTGTGGGGCATGATCTAAACAACGTTCTAAACAGTTCTTGCAAAAAGTATGGCCACAGGGGGTTGTTACTGGCTCAAAGAATAGCCTGAAACAAAAATTATAAAATTAAAACTTTTCAAGAAGATTTAATTAGACAAAAAAAAAACAGTAAATCAACTGGGGTCCAGGTTTTCCGTTTGCTGCAGAAAAACACAGATTTTCTACTTTAAAGGAGAAAAATTTGGGAAACCACAAGCTTCCCTTTGCAGGCTGGCAGAGTTCCAGCCATAGCTGGACCCCATGTCCTGGTAAGTGAAGGGGCAGGGAGAGCTCTTATATTCCATGGTAAAAAAACAACAACTCCCCCCCCCCAAAATGCTAAAAACGTATAGGTAGGTATTTAGAATTTTTTTTTATTATTATAATGATTTAAGTCCTGGTAAGCTTCCACATTGCTTTAAAATCGTAAATATGTTAACTACCATGCACATGCCATAATTACTTCTGATATTTGGCACACAATGTGACCTAAAGACTAAACAAGAACACTTGAATCTATCAAATCTATATAACAAATCCCCTTAGTTGTTCTGCTCTGAGAATCTCATCCAGAACCTGGAAATTTTAACTAAAAAGCTAATATAAAGTTAGAGCTGAAATACTATTTACCCACCAAAACAAAACTCCTAGATAAAAAGAAAAGATGTGTTTTCACCTTAAAGATTTTTCCTTCCTTGTATGGAGAGTAACTGATACTCAAATTGAAGCAAACATTGCTATCAATTTGTGTCCCAGCATTAAATATTATATTATATTAAACCTAGGTTTTAATTTCAATTAATAGTACATATCTAGGAGAAGACAACCTTTTACACCTATACAAATTATTTGCCTACACATTAACACACAGTTGTTATGAAGCTACTATAAAAGTACAAATGTTACCTCATACACAGAGAGCATTCAAAGTCAGATACATCAATCAAGTCCTCTGAAATTGTTCCACAAACAAGTGCAATATCCCTTTTTGTAGTTTCTACGGGAAAAACAAGATGCATAAATGAAGGCAATACAAAACACAGTCAGTATTTAGCCTTGCAAATAAGTGATTATTTACCTCCTTGTTTTTTAAGTTTGCTTCTTCCATCTTCACACAAAAGCATATCCTGTTCTGAAAGGGAAAGCTTCCTTTTCAGCAAAGCACCCTTCTCCTGGCCAGACAGTAGAGGTTCAGAAGAAACTCTTTTTAGTCCATCTTCTTTGGCAAATTTTTCTGTTGAGTTAAGAGCATGGGCAGACTGTGCACGATTTAGGCTTGCATTGACAGACTCGACTGTTACTTCTGATCCTCCTAATTGCTATAGGAAGGAAATGAACAAAGCTGTTTAAACACTCACTTCCAAAATACTGCTAATCATTTATTACAATTAAATATTATTAGAAAGAGAATGTACATTTAGATAGATGCACAGGTTAATTAAGCAATTTCACAAGCTAAGACAATTCAAAGACCATTTAAAATTCAAACCTAGTTTTCTACAAAAGGGGAAAAATAATTTTGGAAAAAAGATTATGAACAGTAGTTACACATGGTCTGTTAAAACCTGCATTATACACATCATTCTACCTCTTCCCTCCCCCCTCAGCTGATTCATGAAAAGGATCACAGAAGACTATCTAGCAAAAAGAAAGGCACAAGCACAATAGCAAAAAGCTGATCAACAGAAGAATGATAAACATCTTAAGTGCCAGTGTTTGTAGTTTCCTACCAAACAAAGAAAACAGACTGCCTTATCCCATAGCTCTTATTACTTGCCTGCTGTGGAGAAAGCTGTATTTCATAGTAAGACTCTTCCATCGCAGAATCAAGTGCCAGAGGTTTACTTCGAATATGTGGTGAACTCCAAGCAGATTCCTTCAGACTTTCTCTCACAGGTTCTGGTGACAGCAAATCACAAAGTGTCTAAAGGAAAAAATCTTAAGATTAGTATTATTGAGAGAGCCAGTTATAGCTTCAGTAAACAAACATCCATATATAAAACCACTTATTTAATGAAAATCTATATACCAAATATGAAATTACTTTTTGTCAATATCTTTTCATCTATCCTCTCCCTTTTCAGCTGCAGCCTAGCTTCAGCTAAGCTTCTTGCTTTAAAAGGGTCACAGCCTCTCCTATAACTACACAAGAACTTACTCTGAAATTCCTTCCCTTACAATAAGGGAATACTACCTTTTCAAGTATGGTATAATTAGATCAGTGGTGCTCAACGAAGGTCCCAAGTACCTCTGCTTCCAAGAGGTGCTTGGCCGGGTCAGACTGTGAAGGGCCAGAGCATAAGCAAGTTCTCCTGCCTACTTTAGGCTGATCAGAGAAACTCAAACTTGGAAGAGAATGTGCATGTGCCTTCCCACTCAGATGCATGGGGCAGTTTTACCTGGCATCACCTAGTTGAGAAGCACTTGAGGTAAATTGAACACAATAGTGGTGCTTAACTGAGAATACTACCACTTTCAAAGTTGTAGTGGGATGCCCTGATTCTGAAAAGATTGAGAACCACAGATAACTAGTTAAGATTTGTTTTGGCAAAAATTACACTTGTGCAATACAAATCAATATAATTCACAAACTACTCTCCTTAAAATGCAAGATTTCAGTCATTTAATTTCTCCTTCATTTTATTTTGCATTTGTTAGAGAGTAAGATTTCTTTAAGATGGAACAAGCTTAGTTTTATTTGAAAAACCACATCAATTACAAGTCTCCTTTAACCTAACTTCTACATGTGTGAAATTTTCATTTTATCCATTGTGATCATGTACTGAACATAAAGTAAATTCGTTTGAAAAAGGAAATAGTCCAAATTTAATTTGAGTTTCGTCATTATGAACACAGTGGAATTAAGGATAAATACATTAAATGGTATGGAGCAGCTTCAAAAGTTGGGGGGAAGGGGAGGAGCAGGGGAAAAGTTGCTTCTCAGGAGTATCTAGCAGCTGTTATGCTGCGTTAACAATGCAAGAGCCTGCAGCCATACAAAAGATAGCAATACCATGACAACTTTAACCCTACTTCACCAGGGCCAGAAAGGGACTATTTAACTCACTTTTACCTCTACAGGCTCATGCACAGCTAAGTTATAGCATAACAGCTGCTGCACACTCCCAAGAAGATTGTGAAAGACTCGGTAACTATCAGTATTAAAGTCATAAGTATCCAAGACAGAAAACCAGTTTATACATGCTGAATTACCTTTTCTACTTCTAGCTTTGCTGGAAGAAAATCCTCATCAAGAGCTAAACACTGTAGAAACAGTTTTAAGGCATCACCTATGAAGCCAGAGTCATGGAGCACTTTTGCTTTCCTGAAGTAGACCTAAAATTAATACAGACAGATAGCCAATTTAAGAAATTAAAATATTAGTATTACAACAACTAAAGCATCAAACTTGTTTTCTCCCTTACAAAGATGGAAATAGAATAGAGGCTTCATGTTGCTTTGACAGATATTTAGAGGTCTACAGATGGGAAACATGTTCTCTATTGTCTTTCCTCTACAGGTATTTAAGGCATCTGAGAACACTGTACTATTACTATGGTTTCAGCAGGTCCACAGCAAGAAAAGGCTGGGTATGAAGAGTCCTTTGTGGATGCTGGTGGTTTAGGGTAGATATTCTTGAAGATGGCAGGAAGAGGTATGGGAAAGTGCATTGCTAAACCCTTTGCCTCAGCTCAATGAGCCTTTTGGTGGGAAAAATTCCCTTTTCTCCTGACAAGCTTCATCAATGATGGGTTACACAAACCACCTTACTTCTCCCCCTGCCAAAACCCTCTACTCTAAAACCTGCAGGAAACGCACACATGCACGTACTGGGGGAGGGGAGAGCAGAGGGAAAAATCTAATATTCAGCACTCATCATAGGTCACATTAAGTTCACCTGCACTCATGTGCCTAATAAGAATCAAGAATAACTGAAATTTCACTTAAATTAACCAAACTGTGTTCCCCAAACTAGGTAACAGCTTGTTTTCTCCTGTCTGTTTTACTACAAAGCAGCAAAGACTACAAGATTTTACAATTCTGATTGTCTTGATTATCTGTGGTTTCTTAAACCTTTCCGTTCAGAAACCCTTGTCCAATCCCCTTGTCTAATCCAACTGAGCTATGTTAGCCTCATGGTGTGTAGATTAAAGCCAGTATAATTTATATCTTGTCTTCCATTGTAAACCACCCTGAACCTTTTTGTGAAGGGCAGCATAAAAACAAACAAACAAACAAAAAACTAACCACCAACTAAAATACCTATTTTTATGGTGAAGGCACATGAGCTAAAAGATAAACCCACACACACTTCCATCAGAAGAACTGACCCACTTATGTTGCAACTAAGTAACAATAAAAGGAAGTGTTTATTTAATTTGTTTACTCTGTACATCTGAATGCATGTTAAGTCTCTTTTACTCCATGATCTAGCAAAATTACTGCCTCCATTTCTACCAGGTTCTTTTTTGTGTGTGATTGCATTTCTAAAGAAAGAAAATGCCAATTATAGGACAACAAACCTATAAGAGTAATTCAAGGTAGGTTTAGTACCTGAACATAGCTTAAAAAAGAACTTCTGAAAAAGATTAGACTTCAAAAGTTAAATATCAGAAATGCTGCAGACACCACTATGAGGAATTTTTGCAAGGCTTCCTTGTTTTAAAACAAACCACTGAGTGAAAGCAGCCCCTGTCTTTCACCAACCTTCCATTTCATGAATCTGCTTGCCTGCTTCCTTTCCATTCCCCACAACAGTCATACAAAAATGCCATGATGAACAATTTAAAAACAAACCTAGAGTTAAGCAAAGTAGCTGGAATTGTGACATAGACCAAAGACATTGCAGAAGTTAAAAAAGAAAGAAAGAAAAAAAAAAAGCCTCAATGGACTGTCTTGCCTCCCAAATGCCTTATCAAAATTGTTCTAGAAAGCTTGCATAGAGCAGAAGTCCTCAGGCTGCTTAGTTTGATTTTACCAATGTTTGGCCTATATAACAAGCCTTTGTCAAAAATACAGTCTATAAAATAAGGAGAATGGTAATAGACTTGCTTGCGCAGAAGCAAATCCTCATAGTCTATTTGTCATATAAAACTTTACAGATTTTTTTATAGTATAGCATGAAGAAAACACTAAAGAGTTAAAAAAAATTAAGCAGAATGAAAACAAAACAGCTGTGCACAAAAGCACATAATACAATTCCATTATTTAATGTTTTTTAAATCAACTGTTTAGATACACTTCTCTGAACAAAGTTTTACAAGACAAAGCCAAGGTCAATTAAATTAATCTGGTACAACTTGAGCAAAATTTGTCATTTTTTATGTAAATTTAGGTTTTTTAACAATGTGCAAATTACTTATCAACTTACCTCTGGCCAATTTGGCATTTTAGAAATAACAAAATTTAGATCTTCTACAGCTGTCTTAAATTCATGGAGGCCAGCGTATGATTCAGCTCTGTAAATCCTTAACATCAAGTCACTGGGATCTGAAAACAAAACGTTTAGTTAATAAGAAATATATGCATTTATATAATTATCATCCCAGTTAGTTAATTATATAAATACACACACATACATACACGTACACGCATGCTAGAAGATAATAAAAGCAACAACTATGCTAGATTAAAAGAATGTAGGACTGCTATAAATCTGAAAAGGTTTTTTTTTTTTGGGATGGTTGCAATTTTTTTTGCAAATGTATAGAACATATTAGAAATGTATGTATATTTTTTGCAACTGTATTGAACTGGTTACCTTATGTCAAAGATAAATACACATTTAAAAAAATTTAAAACTACTAAGGATAGAGCGAGCTACTTTTTGAGTTAAAAATGAACATGAAGGTAAAATTTGATATATACTCAAGAATCCCAGAATACATGCATTTTGAATGTACTTTACATATAATGCAAACACCCAAAGGTTAGGGTATTGGCATATGAACAATGTACTATATAGGAGAACACTGTCCAAATGGCAGCCTGTGAGGGGATGTGTAGCCCCATGGCTCTTACCTGGCCACCACTCTTCATGTTCTTCCCTTCCCCCCTTCAGTTGCCAATTCCTGCCTTCACCCCAGAGGGCAGTGTAGTGGGGCTGCTGGGTAGGAAGGGAGCGGACAGGCAAATGAAGGGATTACATTTGTGTGACCACATGGTGCCATGGTGATTCAGGGTGGGGGGAACATCTGTGTGATACAGGTTGCAGCCCCTGGGGTCTTAGAAGTTAGACACTCCTGATATAATTTTTACCACAGAGCAACAGACATGTTGACTTAATACATGCTCTTACCCCTCTCCCACTGAGGACTAAATTTAGCTACCTCTTGCCACAGGGTAAGAATGAATAGGGTTAATGCACATATGCTACTCCACACTAATTGTTCATATAGATTCACTGTCATATATTTATTTTTGTTTAGACTGATATTAAATTTAAATTTTAAATAATTTGATTTTAGATATCCTCCTGCCACCGCAAAACCATTTGTAACATTGTATTCATATTTACTACAATATGATCCGATGTCAATCAGCATAATTATCACTGTGCTGTCTGAACAGAGTTTGGGGCTGCCGTGTATTACTCCCACTGTAGGGATCTGCATTAGCAGTACCATCAAAAGAGAAAATTTTTAATAAGAGTTCAGTGTAAAGAAGAGTGCTGAATCCAGGATTCAGCATTTTGCATTCCTACTGTAACAGCTACATCCATAAGTCTTAAAAGTCTCAAACTCAGGTCCTGATAAATATAAAGAGTATTATCTCTGATTAAAATTACAAGTGAAAGCAACTCTGGCTAATGTGCCCAGTTCTTTGTTAGATGTTTTAAAAAATGTTCATATTTAGATTTAGAATAAGGCAAGTATCAGCCTTTCTGAACTGATACTCAAGTTAAAATTGCAAATTTTCAAATCAAACTATTGAGAATCCATTTCGTTGTGAGCCAGGAAAAATTAATATTAAATTCAATGCATTTGTACACCCGAGGCCCTTCTAAATGCCAGTTTACTTTCACTGTTTCTGTTATCAACTAGTTTTACCTTTCAATTTGCCAAAGAGCTGGCTGGTTAGTTTCATAGTAGCCCCAAACTTCTGCTGTGGGTTTGAGTTCACAACGTCTATAGGTCACATGCAAAAAGGACTACAAAGCCACAAGTGGCAAGGAAGCTCAGAGACTGATTTAGTATCTGCAGCGATGCAACTTTGTCAATTCAAAATCTGATCAACTGAGAAACATGTACCTTTCGAAAACGGAGCCACAATTGATATCAAATTGTATTTCAAATATTGGAACATTTCTAATTAGCAAGGGTTTTGGATATTCTCATTTTCCAGACTTCAGCTTCATTTTTTAAAGCCTAAAGTCAGTTGATAATGTTCTTTTAACACGTTTTACTCTTTTCTTCTTTTTTAAAAAAAGGACAGCTGTTGACTGAAAAGGTACAAGATGATGCCTCAAGATAAAAACATGTGCTTATATATTCCCAAGATCTAGGCCTGATTTGTATTTTAATTTTTGCAAGAATAATCTAATGTTAGAATATGTGCTGCCAACGCGAGCACAATCATTTACTTTCCCACACAGTGATATCACAACCTATCTACCCACTTTGCATACGAAAACTCTGTTTGCAAAAGGAAATGCCTATATTTGTAGATATGAGGGCTGTTTAACAAAAAATGGTTACCCTCAAAACGGCAATATTTAAAGGATTGATGTCATAATCAACTATGGTCCCAAGTTCAGGTTGAGATTTCCAGACTTGCAAACATCAAAATATACTCCCTAATTTTCATATATTAGAATGCAACTGTCTACTTGTATTTTCATTTTCAGATTTGTTTATAGTAAAAAAATATAAACAGACAGCATAAACTACATTGGTTTTCAGTTTTAGCAAATAAGTTACGGACTCATGCAAGAAAAAAAATGAAAGCTACAACATTCAAGTAATTTTCTTTACGAAAGCAGGGGAAAAGACAGTGAAACAGACTGCCTAGGGAGTTACAAAATCTCCCTTTTACTGCTGATTTTTCAAGAGGTGGTTGGATAAGTAGTGGTCAGGCATGATTTAGGAATAGCATTTCTGCAAGAGGTTGGGCCAGATGACCCTCAAGGTCCCTTCCAACCCTATGATTCTGTGATTTCAGTGAACTTACTTAACAGCATGAGAGCAAATCCATTAATTGTGCATGGTGGAAGGGAAATCAGGGCAAGTATTTAAAGACAAAAAAATACACAAAATACAAAATCTTTTATCTAGATGTGAATCTAAAAGCCTCTGTTTAAGTACATCCACTTCCATTCTAATGTAGGAACTCAGAACTCCACTGTAAAAACTTACCAACACAACAGCTAACCTCTCAGATTTTAAGCTATTTTCATACCAAGGCAAACATCCAAGCTTATCATTAAATTAACTCCCCCTTCCACTAAAGTTTGCAAAAATGTTATTTGAATAAGGATATGGTGGTAGCCTTTAATTCTTGACGTCAAACAAGTTTATGTAGGTTTGCACAAAACAGAACAGAGGTAGGCTGATGGGGAAAAAGCTTCCTTAAAACAAATACGAACAGCAAGAGAATAAATTGTTCTGTGTATAGATGCTCTCTCCTTTCCAAGCAGCCCAGAATGCACGGTAACCAGCCTGTGCATTTGCCTACTTTACAGCAATGTTTCATATTATATATTCACAGATCAGTGAACCTGAAAGTCTCTAAATTTATGTTAAAACAACAGTATTTATATATTTCTCCTTAAGGCTTCCAGTACATCAGCACTGGTATTTAAAAAAGTAACAACTTTAAACTACAAAAGCCCTCAGGGCTTGAAACATGAATATTTCTCCATGCTATGGGGTGGGGTGGGAAAAAGACAAGCAACAAACAAGAGATATTAAGCTTTTGAATACGTTTAAAGAATGCCTTGAATTTGAAAGCTTGTCTAGCTTTATCCTAAACATGCACTTGGCTCAAGAAAAGATATTACCCCCCCCAAATCCTTGCTTCTTACATAAGCCTACAATTTAATATTTACATAATTACACATAACAAAACTATGGATAGGTATCAGGCCTGAAAGCTTATTTTCAATTTTTAACCAGAATTAACTAAGTCATAAATTAGCCTTAAATGTAACCTAAATTTTGCAACAAAAGAACTCTCTCCACAGAAGCCTCAAGTTTTAATGGCAAAATCAGAACCATAACTGATGCTATTAGCTTCAGAAGAGACCTCTGCAGACACTTTTTACTTTAAACTTTTTGTATAAAAATTCTGGTTGCCTTAAAAATTTTTCTTAGTCCCTCAAAAAACCAAAACCAAACCAAAACAAAAACTAGAGACCAGAAACACTTGAAGCTGTTTAACTTCCAACTATATGCTTATGATTAATCATGGATAATCTAAACTACTATGGGAAAGCCATTTAGATGCGACTTCATTTCTTTGTGACATGCATAAGAGTTCACACCAAGTTCTAGAATATGAACAAAATAAGTTTTCTAATTTTCAACAAATTCCTGGTTCAAAAGTAAAATTGGACCCCACCCTTTTTAATTCCCACCTAAACCAACTACTGCAATTACAGGTCTGAAATATTCTAAAACATATCCAAAGACAAACTACTTCTGTTGACAATTTATGCTGAAATTGTATCTTTAACACATCTCCCCAGTTTGGATCAGAAGACAGGCTTGTCATGTCAGATGAAACTGCTCAGCTTGTCATCTATGCTTCAATTTTTCCTGCAGCTGGCAACTGCACAAATGCAGCATATTAAGCATTATCGGTATTCCTTTCTAGATGCACCACAATCAGTTTAAGGGAAAAAGTGTAATGAAATGGAAAATGAGACACCTGCATATCACCAAAGTTACCACCCACACTAGAACAGAAGTGCTACAAGGGGGAATCTGACTTTCTGTCTAGGTATTTATATCGCCTTCATCATGACAGATTCCAAATGCCTGCATGAACAAGACTAACCTCTTTGAAATGGCAACCATGCCCTCTATGTTTACAGTGTGCCAAGCATACTGTCAGTGCTCAGTAAATAATAATCCCTTCACAGGGAACATCCCTTGTGCCCTCTCCCAACACATTATAAAACACCAGCCACACCCACCCGTGATGTCACCAGCATTACACAACCTGTCCCCCTCCATGCCCGGACAGCTTATGCAACTAGGCCCAGCCTGCTGGCGATTGTCTTGGTGACACTGGTGAGAGAGAAAGTAATTGGGAAACAAGGTAAATAGAGCAGGGATCCTTCGCCCAGCAGCCACTGTCCAACAATGTCCACCACGGAAGTGAGGGAGACTGATGTGCAAGACCATGCCTGGCTGCCCTGCTGCCCAGCCCTACATCCACGCAGCGGATCACCAGACACATCCCTTTACATAAAGCCATAAGGGGCGGTGGCGCCTGCAGGCAGCGTGGGAAGGGCAGGTCTGGGAACACTGGAAAACTTGGGCTTGTCAGCGAAAGCACCACTCTGTTTGGTGGAACAGTGATAGGCTGGGGGAGAAGGGGGTCTCAGACATGATGCAGCAACGTTGGGGGGGAGGACATACAGGGCAGCAACGATGGGGAGGAGACATGGGGCACAGGCAGAGATTGTCGGGGGTGAAGGATTCAGATGAGGGGACAGGGCTACGGGGAAGGAGGCAGACTTGGACATGACGGGGCAGTGTGCCTGGGGGGTGCTGGGCACCAGCCCGAGCGCCGGGGCCGGGCCACCCACCTGCTCGCAGCGCGCGGCTGGCGGCGCCCAGCGCCTCTCGGAAGCGGCCCTGGCCCAGGAGGTCCGCCAGGCGCCGGCGGCCCCGCGCCCGCTCGCACTCGGCCGGGAACCACTTCTCTGCCAGCTGGTTGAGCACGACGGCGGTGCGCGGCGGTGGCGGCGCGGGTAGGCGCTCGCGGCAGCGGCGGCACCGGGCCCACAGCTCGCGGCGCAGGCAGCGGCGGCAGTAGCTGTGGCCGCACGGCGCCGTCACCGGCTCGCTCAGGAAGCCCCGACAGCCGCAGCAGCGCAGCGGACCACCCGCCTCGGGCCGGCCCCGGCCGCAGCGCAGCCCGTGGCGCAGGCGATAG
>NW_017728948.1:55318293-55337027 GCF_001723895.1 Crocodylus porosus
TCTGCTGTGCGCACGGCACCGAGGGGGAGGGGAAGGGCGGGGCCCCGCCGTCGCCCCCTTTTCAAATGTCTCCGCGGAACCGCCGCGCCGCAAGCCCCAGCCCAGGCGCCGGCTTACATAAAACGCTGCGTCACGTGAGGCGCGGCGCACTTTCCATTGGCTGCGAGCGGCGGCTGCATGGCGCTGGGGGGGGGCCGGGGGACGGTTACAAAACAGCCCCATGCGCCTTGCGTTCCAGAAGGGGCGGGGTTATACGCGGGATGTCTCCGCTTTACTCCTCAGTGCTTGTCAGGCGGAGCCTGGGGCTGGGGTGGGAATCGGTCCGCCTCCTCCCGGTCCCGTGTCTGAGCCTTCCGGCCCCGTCTCAACGGAGCATGGGACAGCACCAGACAGGGCCCGGGGGCCCGGCACGCGCTGCGGGGTGGGAGGGAGCGCCTGTTTCGGAGAGTTCAGCGTCCCCGGCGTGAACCAAGGGGGACGGGACGGTTCCGCACACACGCAGAGGGGCAGGGCAGCAGTGCCCCGTGCCTGCCCAAAGGGAGAAGGTACAATGTAAGGCAGCAGTGCCCCATTCCCGTGGCACGGACACACACACACACACACACACGCGCGCGCGCGCGCGCCAGTGCCCCCATCTCTCTCGCACACTCACAAGGCTGGGGCAGCAGTGTGCTCAGGCCGGGCAGCTGCCAGCAACAGCAGCACATTGGCAGTGTAGCCACAGTGCAGTGCTCTGAAGACACCATGGGGAAAGGGAGTTTGAGGGGAGTCTTTCAAGGAGGGTGTGTCTTGCAATCATTTTGCAGGTGTGTGTGTGGGAGGGTACTTTCCAGGTGGCTCCTGGAAGCTGTACTCATGGGCCCAGCAGAAGCTCACTAGGGGATAGGTAGGTAGAAAGGTCTCCAGAATAAGGGGCATTTTATGTGATAGACAAGAGAGAGGGATGGGATGACAGTCAAAGCTGGGGAAGGATCTTTACAGTGGCCTTCTGCAGGGACAGGTGGTGCAAGATGCCTGCTGTTCAGGCTTCACCTTTCATGTATTGCTGCCTGGGGGTGTCACAGGAAAAGACTTCATTCCTGTAAAAATCAATTTTCTCTTTATTAAGAGACCTTATAGAGGGTGTGCACAGAAGTGATGTATGCATGTTTTACAGCACTGCCATTTATAGCACATTTTATAGCACTATAAAGTTACAGGACTCTTAAAACATGACAGAAATGCAGTGTTTGTGGAAGGGAAGAGCCTCTCCCTATTTTCCAGGTTTGGGGGCACAGGGGTCTCTGCAGCCTCCTGGAGCTTCTCAATTGGTCAGAAATTTGACCATCTTACAGAAGTTATTTAAAGCACTGTAGGATGCTGAAGTGCTGTACAATACAGTGCTTCAACTTTAATACCTCATTTAACAATGGTTAATTTAAAGTGCTGGACCCATTTCTAAAGTGCTGTAAAGCCATGCACTTCTGGTAAATCATGGTAATAAAGCACTTTAAATGGTGAAAAAAGCAACTTCTGTACACACCTTTGCAACTGCATGTAGCTACATTGGCTACCTGGTTCTTCTTTCAAACCGTTCCTTTGTACAACTATCCTCTTTACTCCTAAGTTCAGTGTAAGGTATAGAGCCAGAAGGAAACAAATGTTGCATTCACTACATTGTTCAGGATCTCAACATCTCCCATGAGTTTTAGATGTATAGGTGGAGAGGCAACTACATTAAGTCCACATGAAGAAAAGATATGCATGATTTAGATGTTGCTTCAATGTGAGGATGTAGAAGAAGGTCCAAGTTGAAGATGATTCTCAGGTTATAAGGTTGTGGGGGGTGAACTTGAGAAGAAAAAGATTAAGAGCTCTATTCTAATACAGTCAAAGCTGTGTTATCTGGTGCTTTACCATCCAGAATGCTCTATTAACCGGCACCTGTCCCACCGTGGCGCTTCCAGTTTTGCTGCCACAAACTGAGTCCCACTTCTTCCTCATGGACCATGGCCCCGGGTAAAGCAGGCTGGGTGGGTGACGCCAGGGAGTGAAAGCCCTGGTGCATCGGACGTAGCAGGAGGGGTGGTGGCCTGAACACACAAGGACACTTCCAACCTGCTGGGCTGGAGATAGTATAACTCTCAGATAACTGGCATATTTGAT
Source organism: Crocodylus porosus (assembly GCF_001723895.1). NCBI lineage: Eukaryota > Metazoa > Chordata > Crocodylia > Crocodylidae > Crocodylus > Crocodylus porosus. The sequence continues at coordinate 55,320,439 of NW_017728948.1, forward strand.
TAACTGGCACCCCCCATTTCCCATGGGTGCCAGATAAAAGAGCCTTTACTGTATTATAAAGCCTTAGTCTATCTGTCTGTCTGTAACATTTTATTCACGCTCTGATTGGCTGACAAACAGTCAACCAGAGTGTGAAGAAGCATTCGGACAGATGGCAGCCTGCCACCATAATGGTAGAGACCCAGGGGAGAGAGTGGGGGAGGCAAGGCCAGCACTGCTGGGCTTGCTCCCCTGCCCTGCTCCCTGCAGGTGGTGCCAGTGGAGCTGGCCTTGCCCGCCCCCCACCCCTTGTTCCTTGAAGGTAATGGCAGTGGCGGTGGTGTGGGGAGAGGGAGCAGGGTCGGGACACCATGGGAGGGTAAGACCACTGGCACTGGCCTTGGCCTGCCCCTCCCTGCTTCCATTGCTGCCTGCATGGCTGATGCAGTGGGGGTGTGGGGAGGAGTGGATCTGACACGCAGGGGAAGGAGCTGTTTTTGCTCCCCCCCCACACACTCTGCCTCTTAGAGCTGGTGGAGTGGGCTGGACCCCAAGTGGCAGCGGGGAGTGGCCCCAGCCCCGACGTGGGTGGGTAGTGGGCCTGAGCCAGTTGTGGTGGCAGAGAAGGGAGCAGTGGACCTGCTCATGCTCCTGCCCTCCGTGTGCTGCCATGGTGGGGAATGGGGCAGTGGTCCCAGACCCCAAGCAGAACCGGGGGGGAGTGGGCCTGGGTCCAGCATACGGGGGGAGGACTGGGCCCACCATGGTGGGGGGTCAGAAGCAGGCCTGGGCCCAAGCGGTGGTGATGGGGGGAGGGGAGAAGCAGGCATGGGCCTGGGTCTGATGTGGGGGAGGATTGGGCTTGAGGGGGTGGAGAAGCCAGCCTGCCATGGCGGTGGGAGGGGCAGAGCAGTGGGCCTGGGCCAACATGGTAGCAGCAGGGGAAGAGGAAGACTGGGTCTCCTCCTCCCCTTGGGCCCTGGCCCACTTCTCCCCCATCCCCACTTCCCCGCATTGGCCCCAAGCCCGCTTCTCCTGTTTCCCTGCTGCTGCCGGGTTGGCCCTGGCCCGCTGCTCCCCCCCACCTCCTGCAGCAGTCCAGCTTCTCCCCACCCTTGGCCCTGGTCCATCCCTGCTTTGGGCTTGGGCCCCAAGCAGCAGGAGGGGAGTGGGGAGTGGGCTCAGATGGGGGGACGACGACGACGGATGACACGGGGCTCCATCCCCACCTGCTCCCTCGCCTATCATTCTTGATGGGCAGTTGGCTAGTTTTATGTATATATGGCTTGAGCTGTATGCTAGACTTCCACAAGAAGCCAAAAAGATGGGAAGACATTTTAATTTGGACAGGAGACAGGTCTAGAGTAGTGTCAGATTTGTGAGTCACAGCAGAGAAACGGTGTTTGTTTCAGATGCAATTACCCATAGAAAAGGTGCAGGAGAAGAGAAGACAGAGTTCTGTGGAACCCCACATTACAGTGGGGAGACAAGAAAGATTCGCTGAGGATACATTGAAAAACTGATTAAAAAGGTAGGAGGAGAACCTTCCACACTTTTTAGGTCTGATGACACTTATAACATCTCTTGTTAACATTTCTTTTTTTCTGGGAAGTCTGGAGCAGAAGTGTTTCCATATTTCCTTGACTACAAACAAACAAGCAAGCAAAGAGGAGAAAAATCAAGGAGGCCAGGAATGATGAGTAGCAATAATCAGGGAATGTTATTTCTTGCTTCCTCCAAATTATTAAAAAGAAAGTCTTCCTTAGTTTCCACTCTGCCTACTAGAAATGCTTTTTATGTTGCTCTTTTTACCCCTTTGTGCTGCTCTGTCTACATTATCTGTTGCACATACTCTTCCTATAGGATTCTTTTTGAAACCTAGACATTAAAAAAAATCCCCTGAATTATCTTTTTTTTTAGTCCGGGATTACATGAACAAACAGCAAAGCGATCTTCACTCTATATATATTCCAAGTGCCTACAAAAGAGAAAAAACCATTACAGTAAATTCAGCACATTGGATGTATTCTGAGATGCATGGCAGCAACATGTCGAATGGTTGAGGAGAGGAAATTCTATGACCATTAAATTGTTTTGGAATAAGATGGATTAAGATGCAAGTGACATTCCAGGCTGCATTTATAATACCCTTATTTTCCCGTATCTTGTATAAAAAACAAAAAGCAGAACAGTATGATTTTATAATTTTGCAGTGTGTTATCTGCAGGATGTGATCACTGCATACAAGGGAAAGGGGACAGACATCTATTTCCTGGTTTAGATATCACTTCTCAAGCAATAGGAACAAAAATGATCATTTCCTGTTGAAAGTTCAGATGAGCAGTACCAAGAAACCTCCCCCCGCAATTGCTTTTCGTAGAGGGCCCATTCTGAAAGAGGCTTGATAGACTATGCTTTTGAGCACTCCTTCCAGGGACTTCATGGTGGTTTATATGAACCTTGACAATTCCTTATTAAAAATAACATATCTGTCAGGTCTCCAGCTTCACTGGTTATGAGACAAAAGAATATCCGGTTCTTATAAAAGTTATTTGACCGATAATTTTTTCCTCCAAATGATTCATTATGGAAACACTCATTGTAAATAAATTACAGGACATGTAGCATCATATTTGGAAGCGTTTCAAGCAGGTATTCAAAGCTACAGTGGTCCAAGGTCCAAGACTTGCAGTGATAAAAGGCAGACAGCTGGAGCACAATTATCAGGCCTTAAAAATAATGCTCACATACTAGCAATCTGGAATGACTTCACATTTACTAAGCCTCTATTTTCATCACAACTACTGTGTTAATCAAAAAGCAATAGTATACTTGACGAACAGTATGATGGTAACCTCCTGGATGCTTGTTTCACTCTCTTGATAGCTTGCTCCTTCACCAAATGGGATGGAGCCAGATATATCCAAGAAGAGAATGTTAATAAAATACGATGAAAACTTATTATTTTAAAAAGAAGCAATGCAGACAGTTAGTTTTTTTCTCCCCTGAGGAACATATAAATACAGCAAAGAACTTGTGAATATGTAAAAATGATTCTGAAGAGGAACATAACCTACAGGCCTGCAACAGCATATGAATTAGTTTTACTTTAACAGAGAGAAAATGAGCTTGTTTGTAGAGCTAGGTACTAGAGCTACTTTGTATACAGCAGTGTTTTCTTTTACTGTTTTTTTCTTGCTTAATAAACATATATTAATTAGTGAAACTAAGTTTTGCAGAAAATATTTTTTAGAAGGAAACCCCCTAAATGACATATAAATGTTATATGTTACAAATGGTGGCTTGTATTTAGGTGTTGTGAAAGTATTGAGATGTTTGACAAAATAAATATCAAATCGTACAGACAATATTCTAAGCAGTGTTAATATCACATGGTTATTTTACATTTTTAACCACTTCAGTTCCCACACAGTTATATTGATTGCTGTCTCATTAATTACTGGAATCAGAGATAAATTCTTCATTATATTTAGGAACTTGAAAACCATAGGCAGATTCAAGATGCTTAGAAGGGCTGTGCAGGAGCAGCAACGGGTGCTGCAGGGATGGCTGCATCCCCTGCTCCCAGCCTCCTCCTTCAGCAACCAGGGCAGGAAAGCCATTCCATGGGAGCAGCAGCTGGGGACTTTTTTCAGGAAGCGTTTTGTTTTTTTATTAATTTCTAGTTTTTCAAGCCAGAAATAGGATTGAGACTGGGTCTGGGCATGGTGAGTTATACTTTTCTATATTTTAGAAAGAGGATCCTTAGAGTGATTAAATTTGGCCTTCTAGGTAACAGAGTTGCACAGTAGAAGCTACGTGTAATCACACTGGCTTACAAATACCTATTCACAGAAAGAACCTACTGCTGGTACTACTCATTTAATTTGCAGTAATTCAAGGCATGGTACCCCTGCAGTTTAAGCTGCTAGGTCTAGAGAGATCTGAAGCCATGAACAGTCAGAGTTGCATTGATTCTTTTTCCCAGTGAAGAACTGTTATTGATTACTGGAGTAAAAACATAGTAGCATCTAACAGAAGGACCGAATAATGTTTTGTTCATTGTAGGTGGTGTTCCTTTAACAGAAATTTGCCTGTTGAGAACCAGTATGCAACAAAAGCAGAGTCAGCACTTCTTTCCATTCATCAACATGTTTTCTACCAGCTGAAAGCAGCTAGCTAGCAATAGCATACACTGGAGAACAGAAAACATGTTTTGTAATAGATAATATGTGCTAGATAAGAAAAGCACAATTTATGTTTCCTTCAAAGAAGGACAGGATAAAAACCAAGCTGTAGTAGGAGGTCCCTATTATACTTTGGTCATTCAAATGTATATTTTGCTGTGAAGTTGGATGTATTTAATTCTGGCTTACATTCACTTTCTGGCATTTTTGTCAAGTATATTTTTCAAGTATATGAATATAAGGGGTGTTTTCATTTGTCTCTAGTAGTCATCCTTCTTTATTTTAGTACAGCCAAAACATTAAAAGGAAAAAGTTATATGAAAGCTCATTCAATCACACTTAAATGGATAGTTTTTATTAGGGGTGCACCAACAGAGATTTTTTGGGCTGATACCAATGGCTGATTCTTAACGACCCATATTGGCCAATACTGATACAATTTCTGATATGCAGCTGGGCAGCATGGAGAGCAGTGTTTGGCTGGTAAGTCTGTTGCAGGAGAAGGGGCAAGAGAAGGGGCATGGGGTAGGGGGGCAGATCAAAGACCCTGCAGTGAAGGAGGCTGTGGGGTTGGGGCAGGGGCAGGCACTGCACAGCTGGGGCACATTTTGGGATGGAGCTGTGAGTGGCTTATCTAGGAGGGGGTGGCTCCTGCTGGTATGCGAACCTTGGGAGAGCACGGGGGAGGGGCGTGTGCCCCTTGGATCTACATGGGGCAAGTAAGGATGGGTTGCTGCTGTGGGCTGGGGCCAGGGTGGTGCTGAGCAATTCCCAGCAGAGGGCTGGGCCAGGCTGAACTCAGGGCAGGTGGCAGCAGTGTTATATTGCCTATATTGGCTGGGGAGATTCATGGGCTGTGTCAAGATGAGCGTGGCGATACTCTACACATTTAGGTGTTCTCTGTGCTGCTGGGCTCTTGGGGTCAAAACCCCCCCCCAAAAATGTGGGGTGTTGCAAGCAGGGGCAGTGTGCACTACTCAACACTGGAGGCTGGCCAGCGAGAGCCATAACTCCAGTTGCCAGACAGCCTCCAAGTGACAGTGTCACCACTGCTGCAGCCCTAAGAGGCCCCCAGGACCCTCAGGTGAGGCTGCTGGGGCCAGCACAGTGCTGGTCCCAGCCTCCGCCACCCCACCCAGGGTAGCACACGTAGGACAGGCGTTCCCCAGGGACAAGTAGCAGTGGCACAAAGTGTCCTGCTGCTTTTTGTCCCCAGGGAAACAAATGTCTCTGCTCATGTGGATGCGATGGCAGGAAGGTGGCAGTCAGATTGGCAGTTAGTCTTCTTGAATTGCTGAGTTCTCCAAATTTCTGTCCAGCTTATACCCAATATTTATAGATGGCTGGTTCTAATATTCCGATAAATTATCTTTGATTGGTTTTACTTAAATGTCCTTGTTTCACTGAAACTTTTGGATCTGGACCAAACCAGATTTCTTGTGGATTTGGAAAGTGTCAGCTAGTTGGGACTTATATCCCTGGGAAAGTAGAAGGGAGGGTTTCTTATCTCCTGTCCTTCCCCATTGTGGAATGCTGTTCAGCACTGTCCTGTTTCTTTTTACCTTAGTTTATGGTCTTCTATGACATGGCTTTTTTGTTTGTACAAATTATCTAAGCATCTTAATAAAAATGTATCTATTATAGCAAAATAGCATCTAGTACTTTTGGTTACATCAATCACTATTACTAATAATTTAAAATTTATTTGAATTATTTAATGTATGGTCTTCCCTTATAATGTCTTCTTTCAGGCCTTGTGGTTTGGTTAACTGTCTCATTATTGGTTTAGTTAAATATGTTGATGGCTTCCTTTACTTTGCTGAATAAGTTAGTTGTCACATCTGCAAAGGTTCATGCTACAATCACTCAGAAACGGACTTTGAGGCCTTCTGTTTAGCTATACTTCTGCAGCTTGGCCTAGGCCCCTTGAAAATGCCCAAGGCTGGCAACATAGTCTATCTCAAGGATGCTCAGTTCACAGCCTGAAGGTCGGATGCAGCTTGTGAAGCCATGCCATCTGGCCTGCAGGGGTTCCCACAGTTTAAAAAAAATAAATAAAAAAAATCAGAGGTTGGGGAGCGGCGGGAGTAATTGCCTCTCACCTGCTGCTGAATTTCTTGACCCCTGGAGAGACCTGCAGGCCACATAGCATGCTACACTGGTGCATGGAGGTGGCTGGGGCCTGATCTGGGCACACAGCCACTGACTGGAGGCAGCGGGGATGAGGGGGGCAGTGCAGGGCCCTGCTCTTGGTGCATGGGGCCCCATCTGACCTGTGGCACAAAAAGGTTGAGCACCAGTGGTTTACCTTCATTATGAAAATAAAACTTAGTTTTGTAACTCATTAAGGATGCTGGCAGACATTACATTTATCAGGCAAGTAATGTGTAAATTGCATGATAAATTTTAACAATGACACGCATTCAACCAGTTTATGCTGTGATAAAATGGCAAAGGAACAATGAAGTTGTTCCACATTTTGAATGAGTGACATGTTTGGCACTGGGCTGCATAGCAGCTTTAGGTGCTGGTATGTTGGGAACTAATCAGTTGATTGGTTCCCCACAGCTGAAAGCAACGTGGTGTGATCAGTTCTGTAGCAGTGAAGTTTGGTGCCACGGCAAAGCCTGCAGCAGCAGGCTGCCCTTGCCCCATGCACAGATCCAGGGGGAACCCCGCCACCCCCATGTTTGCCCACGAGTGCACGCAGTGGAGGGAACTGCCCTTCCCCCCATCCCTGCACCCCTCCAAACGAGCCTCTTGTGGCTCTGTTCTGCACCCTGCCCCAGCTGGGCAGCACCTGTTGGTGCCTCTTCGCTTTGGCACCTGGGGCATTTGCCCCATTCACCCGCACCCTCCCTTGCTACAGCACTGGGTGTGTGTAGATTAGCCACGTCCTCCCAAAGCAAGCTGTCATCTCTCACGTTGAACTGGATAGACTCCTTGAACTCATCCACCACAACTGATGTAAAAAGGAAGGAACTAAAGAAGAATACAGTCCTATGAGACAAGGTTGATGTTAGCTTTGTGACTTAGAAGGTTAGCTTCTCTATGCAGGACTCCACCATCCCCATACCCTGCCCTCACCACACCAGATGTTATGAGTTTACCTGCATCAGTTCTCTGCTATGGGAGCTTCAGCCCCTGGGTTGTCTTGACCAGGTTCTAGATGCCTTAGTCCTTGCTCCTGGTCAGTTGCTCCATTCTTCCCTGCATGGGTGCCCCAAACCCAACTTTCCCACAGTTCATCCCAGCCCTTATTCTTCAGGGTTGGGTAATCTGAGGACAATGTCCAAAACTCACATAAATGTATATCTCCGTGTCTTCTATTTCCAGGTCCCTGGAACGGCTGCCCACACCCGCTAGGATCAGACTCACTGGCTGGGATGCTGCAGCTGCCTTATCTCCCTATCTCTGCAGGTAAGTCAGTCTTTGGGACTCTTCCCTGAGTCCCCTGGGTTGGTCTATCACTGCCACAGCTGCCCCACGTTCCTCCGGGGTCCTCTTTGTGCAATCTTTCTTTCCTGACCAATGTTGACTGCCTGGTTGGCATCCTTTTAATTCCCCCTGGCAATCGGCTGTGTTTGCTGCGGCAGCATCCCATTCACTGTCTTCCCAGCCCTTGCAGCTGATCAGACTAATTGGCTTCTGGTCTTCTGTGCAATTCCTTCCCTACCTGTGTTTGCCACGCCTCTTCTCCCCATCTGGGCTTGCTCCAGTAAGTTGCTTTTTCTCCTTTGTTCCTTTGGGGTTTCATGGCAGGGCAAGCTTACTGCCATGTCACAGTGTTGTCCAATGCAGGGCTATATTATGTGGCTTTAAACTTGTTGACATTCAGAGAGTTCATCAGCTGATGAGCTTCCTGTGTTCATGACCTGAAGCTGCACAGTACAGGCCAATACCAAGCCACCTTCTCACCCACTGCTTCTCCAATTGCTTTGGCCACAGCAGCAGCAAGGGTCTCTGTGGTTTTCCTCTGGCTTCTGCTTCCTGCACCTGCCCCAGAGGGCAGTACAGGCAACCCCTGCTTAGCACTCTTAATTGGTTCCTGAAAAAACAAGCATGAAGCAAAATGAGCGTTAAGTGAAACCAAAAGTATCTGACGATCCAAGATGGTGGCCACAAGTGTTTTTAATGACCCAAAATGGCGACTGTGTTATAATCAAACTCACTGAGCGCTAAGTGAAATCAAGTATCAATTTAAAATGAGCGTTAGAGCGAAATAGCGTTAAGCAGAACAGCATTAAGTGGGGGTTGCCTGCACACCATGAAGCAGCCCACCACATCATGCTGGAGGGGAGCCTGCAGCAGATGATTGGTGGAGATTATATGTCTCCCCACATAGAGAGTGCCCACATATGAAGTAGAGTGGTGTGGAGGACTACTTGTGTGCATAGTGGAGAGGTGAATGGGACTGCCTGTGTCACCGTGTAGTAGAGTGGGTACCCAGGGAGGGCTCTTGGCTCACATCATTGCAGCCCACATAGTGTGTAACCCCTCCCCCTGATTGTGGCCCCTGGATACTGAGAAGTTGGCCAGCTCTGGTGTAAAGCAAATTAGAACTGTTTGCAAAGTGGTTACTCAAAACATATTGCAGATAAGAGAAAGGCTTTATTCAATTAAGTGGCCTAGTTGTCAAGATAACTGACTTCCTGGAGATAAATTAAGATACAAATGCTATATATATGGGACATAAGTAGTATGGCAACAGGCAGAAATGTGGAGACAGAAAAGTACCAAAATATTGTTCCCGCTGTGTCCAGCTGCCCAAAACAGAAGGGAGAGAGTACGTCTCAGCACATTGGATCAACTTTCGTTTATATCTTTTAATGTGCTGCTTGTTAATTAGCACAAGGGAAAGGAATATATATAGGGTTGATCTCTATTCTGGCTCACCTTTCTCTCTTGGCATCTTCCTACTTTTTACTGATTTGGTTCCTGACTGTATTACTAACATTGAATTGCTGCAGGCTCTGTTCTATAAACTGTGGCTATGTCATAGCCAAGGCCTTTTCGTTCAAGTAACTCCTTTTCTCCATGCACTGTGCAATTTGCACCTTTTAGTCATTCTTTTGCAAGACAGCAGATGGGATGATTGAATGTGGGGGCTATAAGCTTTTTCAACAATGTGATAAATAAAATGGGACAGGAGTTCATTCTTTGAACATGAAGTACTTTTAGATCATGACTGAATAAGAGTCACTTGGCTTTTAAGTCTGCCGTGTTTTAAGACTTTCTTCTCTTACAACAGATTTCTGTGATAAGGAGAATGAATCTTTGGGTCTGTTAACTGCAGGCTGAGATCATTACACAAGATGCAAAAAATACCTATGTTTATTTCCCAGGTTAGATGCAACGCCTGCAACAGGAACAAGGTGGAGAAATGTATATGATGGAGAGTGTCTGTCAAATGTGTCTGACTGTATAAATGCACACAAATGATGGTGTGATAGAGAGATTTTATCAGGAAGAGGTTGGGCCAGTGACATTACTCACGTGTGACACCTTGAATGAATTATGAAAACTGCGCTAAATATATGCTGTTCATTTATATATCTCACCATTATATATTCTGTGTATTACATATGTTACAGAAATATGTTGAGATGATTTAGACAGGATTTTCTTTCTAACCTATCAATGTAAACTACCTGTAAATCCAAGTGATTTTATTACCAAGACTTCAAAAATAGAGGACTCAGTGGAAGAAAAGTATTAAAACAAATGAACTCAAGGTCCTGGACAGATGTAATATTTGACGTACTTTGGTTGTGAAAATGGCCAAAGCGCTCCAAAAATAACACGATGAAACAGCAACTGATGAAAGCACTTCATTTTAAAGTGCTTCTGGTTATGTCTGTATGCTGTATGGCATGCAAGGGGGCTTGTTCTGACCTCCAGCATCCCACAGTGCTCTGACCAGTAGGATACTTTGCAAACAGCCAGTGAGTACCACAGAGCTGAAGAGAATGATTCCTTGAACACTGCTTGGGTTATGGAGATTGTCACAGTTAGCTGCATAGTTCTGTTCCCCCCGCCCACAAGAGCCAGGAGACCAGATGCCCTGTGACACCCTGCTGAAACGAGGAAACTTTCTAATTGTCCGTGGAACTGGGAGACTGGAAGCAGAGACATGCTGAGAAACCTGCTTTCATTCTCAGGTATGGTCAAGTGCACAGGGCAGCACTCAATTCATTGGCTGTCTGCCTCACCTACCCCCAGCCCTGCAGTAGCAGAGCCCTGGGGTGTTAGAGGTCAGAGCAATCCCCTGTTGCACTCCATAATGTGCAGACTGGAGGCCAAGTGCACAAGAGTGTTCCTTGACTGTCTGCCCCGCTCTCCCTACCCTCTTAGGGAGATGAGAACAGAGCTTCCAGACCAAGCAATGCTCTGTTGCACCCCTTGACTGGAAAGCACAAGTGTCCTGATAAAGTAGTGTGACTAGGAGGAAAGGGGATGTATTCATGCATATTTGTTCATGGCAGAATTTGGAGTGCTTCAAATGTATGTCTGTCCAAGGTGTAAGATACATATGTGAGCATCCATGGGTGTGGAAGTTACTTTGGATATTAGATCTTCTTATTCAAGACAGTTCAGGTTTTCCCTATCTAACCTCAATCTCTTCTTCTTTTGGATTACAAGTCCCTCTTTAAGACCGCTTTAGACTTGCAATCTCATCCTAGCATGTTTCAATTTAATATAGCATGCTAAGCTTGGTGCTCATTGCTGTTTATTGCAAAGAGCTTTAGAGTTTCTTCCTACAGATTTCTGGGGACTTCAGAGGAATTGATTCCTCTTTTTTAAAGCCATCCTCAGGTGCTTGTGAGATTTAAATTATACTTCTAGGTGCTTGTGAGATTAAATTATACTTCTACTGGCTTGTCTCAGAAGATGCCAGTCTGACCTAGCTCAGCTGGCAGTTTTATCACACTTTTCATTAGCTACCATAAGCAGTGTGTCTGGGGGGTTCCCGGACTAAGAGGCTCCGGGAAGCCCCTTTGCCACAGACCCAGGGGGTGGGGTGAACGTTTACCCGTTACAGGTGCCCGGACGGCACAGCCCGCTTAAAAGATGGACCGGAATCAGACCGGGGCATGGGAGCTGTGGGACTGGAAGTGCTGGGGCGAACACTGCTTGACTGCAAGGAAGCGGAGGGGCGGATGCACACCACCCGACGTGGAGTTCGTACGTTTTGGAGCAGCAGTAGGATGCCACCGGGACGCACGACGAGGAGGCTGGGATCCAGCGGTGAGTCGGGTGACTGTGGCGCACTGGAGCAGCGGACTCCGGTGGGAGATGGGCAGAGGAGAGCCTTAGTGTCTACGGAGGCACAGGGACTGCTGGCGCAGGACCCTTCACCAAAGAAGACTCCAGCGATAGGAGCAGACCCGGCGCAGGAGACGGGCGGGACTTCCCCTACGGACGTCAGAAGCGTCCGGAACATTATTCTGACTTCTGGTGAGGTTTGGACTGAGATTGGTTGAAAGAGCTGTAGGGACGTTTCTACTCGGAGGCACGGGTGAGGGTGTAGGGGTGGAGGAGCCCTCAATAGCTCACGGACCCCACGGTCTCACTTATGGACTGTGGTACGCGCCGGACAAAATTCCACCTGAACTGTTGAAACATCAAAGTCGTGGCAGGAGAGCTAGCGCGTGCGGACTGAGAGGGAGACTGGTTTTAAAAAAAAAAAAACTTGGACATTTGAACCAGACAAGAAAGACGAACGATCGATTCGTTCACACAGTATAGATGAATTCCCTATTGCCAGCTGATGTGATCCAGTGGACTATATGAATATTTGGATTGTGCAGCAAAGATAAACTTAAATTTCTGTTCCTCTAAGTTTCTTCATGATACATGCCAAGAAGGCCTACCCAGATTGCCATATTATTGGATGTATTGGTAATTCTCCACAAAATAATGCAGCAAAGACTAGTATAGTATAGTTACTCACACAGCAAACTTTCTCCCCCATGACAGTCTAAAAAGCTATTATATTAAGAAACCAGAGCTAAAGAACAGAAGTGCCTCAAGTGTGACAAAGGTTCACATTCATGGTGGCAGGGCTTATCTGCTTACGCTGTACATTCTTGAGCATAGGTGCTCCTGATCTATTCTTCTCGACCAAGGGTGGGCAAAATATGGCTCTGGCCCACCAATTGATTTTATCCAGCCTACAGGCAGGGGGAAACTCTGGCTCCAGCCTCTGATGGTACTGTGGGGGATGCTGGGCAGCAGCGGTGCTAAGCACTCCAGCCTTCTGCTGTTTTGCCTGCTCACCACTTTTTATTACAGGCCAGGGTGGCTGTGGCTGAGTGGGGCATAAGGAGAATTATAAGTCCCAGCAGTGCTGGGGGCTGGCTCAGCCACCATGGCTGCCATTAAAAGGTGGGGGTTAAAAGGTAGCAAGTGGGCAAAGCAGCAGGAGCCTGGGGCACTCTCACACTTGTGCCATGGAGCCATAGCTATTGCTTGCCCCCTGCACCTTACCTTGCAGGAGGAAGAGTGTTTGTCTCCCTGCCTGGGGCTCCCCTCGAGAAAGAAGCCGGCGGAGGCAGGAAGGTTTTCTTCAGGGAAGTTACACATGCACACAGCCCACTCCCCACCTCCCTACCCATGCATACCTACCCTTCCACACATCTACCACATGCACTCCCACACAATCCCTCTACACACCCCACACCATCCATATACCACACATACAACCCAGACATTTTTTATGCTGAGAGTCAATAAATCAAAACAGAAATCTTTGATGAACAATGGCCACCTTGCAGCAGTGCTCTGCATTGCAGCAATGGAGATGATGCCTGGTTTCAGTTCTCTGATTAACTCACATCAGAGACTTCATTCTTCCCTTTGTTTTTCTTTAACTTAATCTTAAATATACAAGAGTAAGGCTTTATTTTTTATTTCTTATGTGGTTACCTCTATGCACTACTCAAAAAACATAAATCACGACAAAATATTTTTTGAAATAAAATTAAAATATTTTATGATAGAGATTTGATTTTTAGCATACAAGTTTTTTAAAATCTATAATTATCATCGTATCTTCACCATCCATTTTTTGCGTACAGCCCTCAACAGCTTACCAAAACAGGTGGCCCGCAGCCAAAATAACTGCCCATCTCTATTCTAGACTCTCATAACTTAAACCTACATTTTAGCAGAGCTTTCCTCTGGTCCTGCACAGTGCTTGCTCATTGGCTATGCCAACAATGAATCTGTATAGCAGTGACAGTGTTTTCTACCCCCGCTGAGTTCTTTAGAATACTTTGAGAGTGTTGAACAATGATATTTGAAATCAAATTGCTCAAGTTGTGTCTGTTTACTTCTAGTCTCAGAAGTAATTCTTTCTAGCCTTCCTAAATGATCATACTTCTGCAGTCTTAAGTCTGTGGAGCAGGCATTTGCAACAGCTTTGTGTAAATGGCAAATGTTAACATGTATCTATCAGTAAATTCTAATATTTTTGGAACAGCATAATGCAGAAGCACACACTTTCCTACTATAATTACTTTGTAATAAGTGTCAATCTATGACAATAAAAAAAACTTGGTTACTGGAAACAGAATATAGTTTCATCAACAGAAACATGTTTTACTGAAAGTTCTCAGTGAATTATGTAAATTCTGTGAGATAATGCATTATGTAATTTGGAATGCTACAACAAGAAAAGATAACATAATCAAGGAAATTTATCATCAACTTCCTTATATGAGCATATTTATATCCATAATATAATATTAACCTCTACAGGAGCTTTGTTAAGAATGTTATGCAAAGAGATGACAGCAAGGTAGACCTGAAGAATATACAGTTTTCCTACCAGAACACACAGAATAATATGTAGAAAGGACTTGGCATTGAATTGAACATAGGGGTCAATCTTTATTTCATACTGCTTTCCTTTTTAGATTTTACGTCCTAATTTAAAAGTTGCTTTGCTTCCTTCTGGGATAGTGACCTTTAATGGCTCACTCAGTTTTAAATGTAGCACATAAATACGCATTAGTCACAGTTTTCTAAAACACACACAATGAAACTTCATCTAGTTATTTCTGTCTGGTTGATTGCAGTAGTCATTTTGCAGCCATTGGGATCTATTGCGTAAGAAAGGTATTTAAAGTTGACTCAGATTACAATGGCTTGCTCAAGTTTTATTCGGTTGATGTTTTTGTAATATTTAGAAAAACGCAGCTACCTTCAAGAAGACAACATGGATTTGAGATATCCCCCTTGAGACTTTCAGTTATTTTTAAAACATTTTGCTAGCTTTAAGCTGCCATACTAAAGCTGAGAAGGCCATCAGTACAACCAAAACCCCTCCCACCCCAGAACCTTGATACTGCTGCAGTCATTTGAATTGTGATAACAAGATATGGATATTAATATTTATGTTACAGCTGAAAATATGTAGTCAGACCCTGAGAGCCTATATCTGGAGCATGAGCATAGGGAAGAAAATTAGCTGCTTCTCTAAGCCATTTCATTTCTCCAGTCTGCTTTATTTGTAAAGTCCAACACTTGGGTTGGACTTTTGGAGCCTGAATTGTTTTGATTTCTTATCTCAAAACAATTAGTCTGACAAATGACATTTCTCAAGTTGAGCTTCTGGTTCATTCTCTAATTCTGTGACTATAAGTAAACAACTTTAGATTCTTCTACCCTATGCAATATAATCTGTGTGTATTAAAAGAAACTGTGCCTAAAGGGACTCAATGCACTGAAATCATGCAATAAAGTAACTCTTTTCATTATTCCCCAATTATTCTTAGTTTGCTTAATGTTTGTATTGTGGCAGTATTAAAAAGCTACTGTCAGTTTTGGAACCCTGTTGCAATTAGTGTCATATAATCCTAAATTCTGGGAAGAGCAAAAATGCAAACAGTCTTGATCATAGCAGACTGATACAGAGGTTGCTTCACACACAGTTTTAGGTTTGTATGCATAACTGTAGAGGATCATCTAGTTCTATATATTTAATATAAAGTCTAAAAGATAGATTCTTAATTATAGCACTTGATAACCTTCCTTAAACAACCTTGGCTACAGTTACATAGTGGGCATTGCTATATTAGATCGTTTTCAAATAATATTATTGTTTATGAAGTAGGAGAATAAGTCCTGTTAACAGGAACAAAGTTTCTCTCAGTTGCATAGGGTTGCTTATGTGACTCAAAAATATGTATTACATGAATATGAAGTGTCACAGTTACCAAGTGAACTGCCTTGTTTTATAGAATACAGCTTCTCCCAGGTCTCAGGCTTCTCATTGCCACCTGCATCAGATAGAATTCCATGACTCTCTCACTCTCAAATTGAGCCTTGATCACAGAGCCCTACTTACCAACATAATTACCTTAGCACAGGAGTGGATGACCTATGGCCCACAAATGTCAGGCTTTGGTAGCATTTGGCAGTGAAGGGATTAGGTAGCAGTTGCTTTCTCATGCCACTGCAGGGAGAAGCAGCAACTGTAGGAGCTTTCCCTGTGTTGTCATGGGGAAAACATAACAGCTTGTTCTTGTTCTTCTGTTTTTGAAGCGTACTTTGGGATGTTTTGCATGTGGATCTTTAGTTTGTTGTTCTTTGCTCTTCAGAGTGTTCTTTTACCTTGGTTCATTAATCATACAGGCAGTTCTAATACCTTACCCTAGTAATATTGTAACTGTACTGAGCTGTCTGGATCACTTACACAATTTGTACCATTATTGAAGAATGGTATTCATATCTCAGTACATATTAGTTTCTCACCCATTACATTGAACAAAAATTGCTTGGTTTTTTTTCTCTGATGAGCAGAAGTTACTATTTCTTCACACTTGATTAGTAAGCAGTCAGGGTATCACACACATTTCTATTTGCTTCAGGTCATAGCAAAGAATAACCTCTACGGGTGTGTCCATACATGAAGGCATGTGTACTTGCAGCAGCTCAGAAGCAGTGCAAATTTGAGCTGGGACTTTTTGCCTCAGCACACGTGCCGAGACATGCACTTTGGTGTGGGGCAAGTTGTGCCACTTGGGGCAAAATAACTCTACCTGGCTCCTCCTGGATATGTAGCCACCTGTGCTGGCCCCAGCAATATAAAGACCTGCCCTAGCAAGCAGCTCAGGGCTACTCGCTCTCAGGAGCTTCTGGATCTGGTTAATTGGTATCTGGGGACACTACCCCTTGTGCCAGCTGGACTGCTGCAGCAGCATCCCAAATCCATTTTTTAAAAATATCCCAAAATCCATGTTCTTCCATGTAACTATTTTATATTATTTAGCATATATTTTATATTATTTTCCCTTTTCTGTATAACTGCCGCGTGGCACTCTCACATTTATGTAACCTTGAAGTCTTGACTGTTAATCAAAATGAACACTTTGTACTTTTCTCTGCTGGCATTAAGCTACACATGCGCATTCTGTA
>NW_017728948.1:55338232-55364106 GCF_001723895.1 Crocodylus porosus
TTCATTTCTGCAAAAATAACACTTCTAGATAAGAAATAAAATCTACAAAATGTGCATGTGTAGCTTAATGCCAACAGAGAAAAATACAAAGCGCTCATTTAGCTTACTAGTTAAGACTTCAAGGTTACATAAATGTGAGAGTGCTGCACGGTAGTTATACAGAAGAAAAAAATAAAAATAAAACAGTTACAGGGGGATGTGGGGTTTGCAGGAGGGGGGTGATTGCAGGAGGACCTTGTGGGGGGCAGGCTGCCCTTGATCCACGCCCACAACACATGGACTGCCCCCCCCAGCAGGGCCCCAGCCCCCCTGTAGGGGGGCCTACAGGGTCCCAGCCACTCTACAGGGCCACAGTCCCCCCCAACAAGGTCCTTGGAGGGCCACAGCCCCCCCCCCACAGCGTCCTAGCTACCCTGCCTGCAGCAGCAGCAGGAGTAGGGCACTCTGAGCCCGCTGCTGCCAGCTCCCAGCTGAACCGCTCTTCCGATCTGCCCCCCTGTGCAGGGCCCACAACTTACCCCCTGCAGCAGCAGCGGGAGTGGGTGCTCAGAGCCCACTGCTGCCACCCCCTCCCCTCCCCTCCCCCCACAGCACAGAGCAGCTCTGAGTGACTCAGAGCCAGCACTGCCTGTGCCACTTACTGGGGGCCAGCACCACTTGTGGAGACTGCTGACCTGGGTCCTGCTGGTACTGGGGCCACTCACACCATGAGGCTGGGCTAGTTCCATGGTGGCAGGACTTGGTGCAGTGTACAGGGACATTGTGCCAAGCCAAGTTGGGTCCTACCAGCTTGGAACCAGCCTGGTCCGGCAGCGTGAGCAGCTCCAGTGGCAGCAGGACCCAGCGTGGCTCAGTGTGCTGTCTGCGTGCCATGGGAAGACTACCTATTACATGCCCCAATGCCAGGGGGCGTTTTCCACTACTCCAAACCTTCCCTACACAGTGGCCTATGCCTCGCAGATGGCACCCAGGATGACATTATGCTTCCAGCCTAAAGCCAGGCCAACGTAGTCCTTTGTCAGGCCTCTTTCATGCTCACTTTGGGACTGCCTTCCTCTTCCTAGGGCCTCTCACACTCCACCCCCTCACAGGGTCTCTCTCTCTCATCAAGAGATTGTTCTGCCCTGCTCCCTCTTGGAGTGGTTCCCATTGGGTTTGGAACTTTATCTGGATCATGCTTTGGAAGGCAACATGCTGTATGTTGAGCCTCTCCCACAACCCTTACCTGGTTAGCAACCAGCTGATTCACTACACAGACGGTTAACTCTGCCCTAGTCCCTCACCAGGCTTCTCATATCCAACAGTTTGTTTCTCAGGGGGATGGTCTATGTGCTGCCCTTCAGGCTGTCCTAGAGAACTACTCAGCACACCCACTTGTCCCTCAGCCCTCCTCAACCCTCATCAGGACCCTCACTACCATCCCCTCTCTGGGGCTACACATCTATCCCCTCCCTGGGTCCTCTCATTCCCCTATGGGGGCTCAGGTGGCCACAGGCATGCCTGGCCCCCTTATACCCACAGTGTTGTGGGACTATGGGTTATTAAGGTGCCCTGGACCACCTTTCACCAGGGAGGTGAGCAGTCTTGGTGGTTGAGTGGGGTTGCCACACCACCGGCAGTCCCACCAGGTCTCCTTATCCCAGCAAGATGCAGTTTTAGGTCATGCCCAGGACCAAGAGCCCCTGCCAAATGTTTCATACAACAGTTCAGCCAAGCAATACTTCTACCTGGCTACCAGCCACAAACTGCTGTGTTTATATAGCTGGCCTGTGTTTTAAAATGGCTGCCACAGTCAGGCACCTGCTGACTTTCTGACTCAGCCTTTAAAGGGGCAGGCACTACAAATGCACTGCCACAGGTGCATTTAAAAATAGAGATGACTTCAGCATGATACATGGATGAAACAGAGCAAAATTTGTCCCCTGTCCTTAAGTAGGCATTTGCATGGTGACAGTGTTTTAAAAGGATGTCCAACTGATTTCTTAAATTGTGGGTTTCTCAGCTTACTTGGTTTTGTTCCAAATTCTGCTCTTTGATTCCCACAGGATTCTGGCTATATACTATTTTACCTACAATTCTCATATCTTAATGATGACTATTACAATTTACAGTATGTACATCTTCCCAAACACAATATATCACTCAAGATTTTCTACCCTTTTAAACAGAAATTTTATATTAAGTTACATTGTGTTTAGCATGGGGACTTTCTGAAACAGTTAAGCAAATGGAATTTGTTTTTCAAAGAGTGATGTGTGCAGATTATATATTAAATAATGGCTACAATGAAAAGTGTTCTTACATCTGTCTGTCATAGATGGGAGAAAAATAATGCTATAATGTGCATTTTTATAATCCAGGATTTCTCAAAGATTTCAATTGTGTCTCAGGAAAATATTAGGGACTCTTGAGATACAACTATTTTGTACCTGAAGAATGTCCCTAATAAAGAAATTGAAAAAATGTAGTACAGGTAGGTGTGTGGGGGGGGGGCGTTGGGTTTGTGGGAAAGCTGCTACACACTCGCTTACCCTCCCCCTGCAGTGCCAGCTGTACCCTGCAGTGCCACCTTTGCACAGGACCAGGAGGCATGGCTCCAGGATATGCAGCTCCTGTCCAAAGGCACACATTAGCTGGGCAGGCCGGGCCAGGTCACGTTCTCCATGAGGGTCAGGCAGTGATACATCATGGTCTGTTGTAGGCACAGCCACGTGGCCATGCATTGCCACCTGACCATCATGAAGAATGGGCCTGGCCAGCCTGATACAACCCAACCCAGCTCACCCAGTTAGCACATGCCTTTGAACAGGAACTGTGTGTCCTGGAGCCATGTCCCCCAGGTCTTTGCAAAGGCACGCTAGTGGGCCATGCCATGCCAGGTTGTGTTGGATCCCACTGGACCCATTCTCCCTGCAGAGACTGTGGGTCCAGCAGTGCTGTCACCAGCACAGCACAGCTGGCTGCTAGCACCAGGTGTGTGGGGTGTTGGGGGATATGCACTTCGTGGTTGGGTTTGTGGAGGGGCTTGAGTTGGCACTGCCACACACTGGACCCCTCTCACCCCACACACACAACCTGTGGTGCTGGCGGCAGCAGCCAGCTGGGTCGTGGCACAGCTGCAGGCACAGCGGCGGTGCAGCACGGTGTGATGCAGGCCCCATGTTGAATGGATCTGGCCCAGATCAGCCTAGCCTGACCTGCTAGTGCACACCTTTCCTGGTCCTGTTCAAAGCTGTATGCTAGCAGGCCAGGCTGGGCTGGGTCTGTTCAGCATGTGCAGAGCCCACATTGGACAGTGCTGCGCCACTGCGGACTATGCCTGCAGCTAGGCCATGGCCCCCTTGGCTGCTGCCACCAGTTAGGCGGGGGAGGGGGGCAGCATGTGGTGGCCCCTGCTCAAATCCTTCCACAACCCCCCCCACAAACCGCACATCCTCCACCCCCCACCATTCCCTCCACCCCTCCCACATCCCCCCTCCACCCCTCACTCGCCCCCTGTCCTTAGCCTTTAAACAAGCACCTACCCCCACCAGCCCTCATTCCCCACACCCATAAACCCCCCACCCCATGTCCCTAACTTACCTGGGACAGTACTTGGGTCCTGGTCATGCCGCAGCCTTGCCCTGCTTTTCTGTTTACCCCAGCATACTAAGGGTGCATGCCCTGTGTGCTAGAGCAGCAGAAGCACCGTAGAGATGCTCTGGCCAGAAACCAGAGCATTTCTCTGGAGGATTGGCTTCCCAGTTACCTTGGATTTCCAGGTATCAAATTTTGAGTCCACATTGCAAATATACAGCAAGGGGAACATTTTTTTGTTCCCTGCGTGCCTCTTGTAGCATCTCAGATTGGTTTGAGACGCTGCAAGAGGCACATGCGGGCTCATCTGGATGCACCCAGAAAGTCCATAAAAAGCTCAGGTCCACATTGTGCAGACAGTGTATAATCAGGTGAATCCCCCTGAATCTGGTCTTACCTTTGGGCAGTGAAACTACTGTAGTAGTTGGTTTTACATGTTCATGGTGAGAGGTCTTGCCTATATGCAAGTGAAGGAGCTGAAGAGTAATCCTTCCACAACCAAATACAGTATTTCCAATTTTTTTATATTGATTGTGATTTGCATTCAAAATTCCATTTTTCATAGACACAGAATTGAGCAAAATTTGAAATTCTGTCCTAAATTCTGTTTCACCAGCTAATATTTAAATTTTTTTGTCTTTTGATAAACTTTAATATTTAAGAATGCTACAGGTCAACTCAGAGAATCCAAATAGCCAGGCAAATATAATGCCTCCAAAGACTCTTATTCTAAGGGGATTTGGACAATTCAAACAATAGGCAGGCTTGAATCACATATCCACCCACAAAAATTCTTGTCATGATGCAGTTGTGACCGTCTTTGTGTTGACCATACTCTGAAAATTTTTCTCTACTGCAGAGCTGAATTAGATGAGATGATGGAATAAATGTCCTCATCTTGCCCTTTTCAACTCCATTGGTTCCACTTTTACTACCACTGGTGGTGGTGGTAATACTCCTTCAGATTTCATTCTTTAAAATGTCTATAAGTTAGGTGTTTGGCTTGAACCATTATGTTCCAATTTAAGTGCAGCAAACACACAGCTTGCTTAACCACATAACCACTATGTTGTAACAAACAGGCGTGCAAAGGAAAAAAAATGTGGAGCATACATGCGTAGTAAAATGTTTTGTAATACAATGGGACAGTAGCAGCACGTTTGTTATGTAAGAACAAAGCAGTATAAATATGGGAACCACTTCTGCAAAGTTTTGAGGTGTGAAAACCACAAGCAGGGGTCGGTGTAGCAACTTTTGGTTCCCTCTTTTCTGAAGTTCCCAGCAATAAAACAGTTTCCTGCTCTCTGCTGTAAGTTAACTGCTTATGTTTATGCATTTAATAAATACACATTCTGATTCACTTCAATAAGAATGGATGGCTCTGGTCTCTGATTCCTAAGAACTCAACTCATAAAAGTGACAGATTTAGCTGCTAGATGAATAATGGGGTAAGTGTTGAAAATGACTAGTACAGACTGTCTTCTTCTACACTGTGGTATTTAGGGGAATCTCCAATGATATCACCAACCCAAGCAGCAGTAAATGCTATAATGCAGAGATGTCAAAGATATAGCCTTACAGGCTGGATTCGGCCCATGGAGCCCTATCATCCAGCCCCAGTGTTGCCTGTGGGTCTCAGAGTTGACCTGTAAGTAGCATGCTGGATATGCTGGATGGTTTTGCATGCCACATGTGGGCACTCTGGGACCAGGCCAAAGCAAATGTCCCAGACAGTGCTGTAGCAAGGAAGCTTGGCACCTGGGGCAAAGTCCACAGTGGCAGGCCAATCTCATCCTGTGTCAGATCTGGGAGCAGATGCCTCCCCCATGCTTGCCTGGGAGTGCACTCAGGGGTGGAAGCCACCCTTTATTCCTCCCCCCCTCCCCAGTGAACCACTTGTGGCTCTGTCCTGTGCCCTGCCTCAGCTGGGTAGCACCTGTTGGTGCCCCTTCACTTCAGCACATGGGGCAGTTGCCTCACTCACCTCCCCCACCACCTTGCTACAGCCTGTTGACTGGCCCTGGGCCATTCATCCAGTTTACAGGGTCAAGTGAGTTTGATCCCCCTGAAGTATAATGGCTGGTGGCAACTGGTAGCAGCTGGTATTTTAACCAACATGTCCACACCTGCTCTGAAACAGTTGGCTAGTATACCCTATTGCACTTGCTTGCAAAGAGTAGTGGTACATCAGTGAGACAGCTACAGGATGAAACCAGCATGAGGGCAAGGAGTAGACAATGATAGGTTAGCACTGCCACCATTGCTCCCTCAGAGCAGTCTGTTTACGAAACAAACACATGAACTGCCTTTGTAGATGGGAAGTAGGTAGTGGTGAAGTTGGAGGCTTCTGTCTCTTCCTACACCCAGCAATGCCCTTAGACTTAGTCTGCAGTAGATTCAGAGTTAAATTTTATTTCAGTGTACCAAGGGGTACTTCTATAGCCATTTAATGACAAATTTTGGCTCTTACAATTTCCATTTGTAACAGAATAGAATCACCCTGAGCACATATCTGCTGCAAGTAAAACAGAAGGGGGGAAAGGGCAGCTCTCTCACCTTAACCACAAGGCTATTGGGCTAAAAGGCCCTTGTCCAGGGAACAGCAGACTCAGAATCTAGGCTCCCTTCACCCATAGGGAGTTTGAACCTGCAAGTCTTGTTTCCTAGCAAAGCGCTTTAAACACCAAGCCATAAGTTGGGGATTGCACAAGGTACTCTTCAGGCCTCCTCTTGAAGTTGGCCTACTTAGCAGCCAGGAGGGGAAGATATGTGGAGCCAAGAGGAAGAAAACAAGACAAAGGGAAGGTACCTCAGTGAGATGGATGTTTCCTGGGTAGAATGGAGTACAGCAGGTCTTTGGCTTTCCAGGGACAGAAATTATTCCAATGTTGTTTATTCATTTTGTCAAATGACTATTAAATACAAGGGGTAGTGGACCTGCTTCAAGGAAAGAGCACTCTGACCAATGGCGAACCCATGGCTTTGTGAGAAAGGTGCTGAGAACCTGGGTCTCCTACTCCCTGGCAAGTGCCATAACCACAAAGCTATTGGGCTAAAAGGGAGGAAGCCTGCTTTCTGCTTCTGGGATTAATCACCTACTAACTCCATCTTTTCTGACTGAAGCTTTGAGATATACACCATGGGCGCAGACAGAACAGCAGCTCCCATTTGGAATGAACAGTGCATTGCAGGAGACGCTATGACTTGCAACCATCCTCCAGACCCAACAGAAGCTGGTTGTTGGGTCCAGGAGCTGGGGATTCCAGCTGCTTGCCGCAAACCTGTAGCCTGGTCTTCATCTTTCTGGGGCCAGATCAGGTGAAAATTGTCACTTTTGTCTGTGTCACATGTTACATGCCTGCCTGGTTGATTCTATTTCCCCTGGACATCTATGCTTCCATAACTCACTCTAATGAGCATGCTAAGGAGGGATGTGCAGTAAGAACAAACTGACTTTTATTAGTAGATGTTTAGGATTGTGAATCCAAAAAAGATGACAAAGCCGGTAGGGAAATACAGATCACCTAACAATAGAGGGATGGGTGTGAGGAGGGGAATGCAACTAGGTTACAGGAGATACAGTGTTAATTGTACATGGAATCCCAAACCCCGGAGAAGTGCAAAAAGATTGCCATTATTCAGCTATGTAACCACCACTTAGGCACATGAAAAGGAAATAGAATTTAGTACATCTTTTGTAGTTACATTAGGGACATGTAATCCTGAAAAAACCAGGATCTATATTACAAATGAAGTAAATATAAACCAAACATACAAATACCATATACGATAGATAGCCCAAGGACTGATATCCATTTTAGAAATAATTTGAATTTTTAAGTACCTTGAATATTATGTCATATTCTGGTCCTATTGAAGAATATGGGAAAACTTAAACTGTTTTCAAAGGGATGAGCAGCTCCCCACTAATAACATATCCATCAGAAGTTACAAAATAAACCAGCTTGAAGCTATTAGTCATATATATATATTGGAATAAACACATAATATGAAGAATCTGAGGCAAAAGAAATTCCAAACATAAAACAAAATAACCTTTAAATTCAAGTTACTTCAGGCTTCAACCTGGCATCAAGCTGTGTTCTGTACACATACAGCTCTGCTTTCCCCTATTAATTGCTTAGTACATATACAAACTAGCTGTGACAAACCCTCATTGCTGGCAAGAAGAAGAGCAGAGAAGCTCTTCTTTTCTGAAAAAGATTTTTCATGGCCAGATGCAGCTTTCTTTCAGTTTGCCTACAGGCTCTCAGTCAAGCAATAGGAACACTGTGGTTCCTTTACATGTCATGTCACACTGTGCTGTGCTGTAAGAATAGAGAAAACTATTCTCTCTGAAGGAGACATGTAAGATGTGGCTTAAACTACTTGATCAGAATTGGGACAGTTTCAGGAAAAGAGGATTACAATTCTTGGAAAATCAGCAAGGCAGCTACAAAGTGTCAGGTGATTATGCAGACTTACATAAGTGCTAGGTTGTGTATCTGGCTGAGAGTTCCTATAATTTACAGGGCAAATTCTGCTCTTGTCTCAGCCACCATAAATCTAGAAAAACCTCTGACAGCCAAGAACAAAATAACACTTCTTGTATAAAGAAATTGTTTTACCCCATGTAACGTCTGAACAGAATGGTTGTGTGACTGACAGTGGATAGAGACTTGAAAGATCTGGGCTTTATTCTAGGCTTTGTCACAGACCTTCTACCTGACCCTGGGTGGATCTTAAAAATAATGTTGGCAACAAGACATAAGAGGACTATAGGTGCCTAACTGCATTAAAAATATCCTGCTCAGTGGTCAGCTAACCTTGGAAGCGCGTAAAACTAACTAGATGCTTCACTGTTTATCCGGAAAGTATCAGTGACTTTTTATATCTCACACCACAGCAATATTACAGCCTCCTTTACCCTACAAGTATAACTGAAGCAGGAGTTTCTTGTGTAACACCCATTAAAATATAATGTCAATAATTTTGATGGGATCCTGTTGTAATCAGAGCAAGTTTTATAGTGATTATGCCTCTTATTTTAGATGTAGTATGGGGGGGGGCATTTTATGCCAATTAATGGAAATTAATTTGGTCAATTAATATAAATACAGGCAGAAATTATTTATTATAGTGTAAGCATGTAAAGGAAACAAATGACTTGTGTTTATAGAGTGTTTTACTGATCTTTGTGCCCTTTCATGCTCCCCAGGTCATAAAGGGCACGAAAGGGCACAAAGATCAGTAAAACACTCCTCAAGGGGGAGAGTACAAAGTTACACAGAGGGAATTCTGTATAACTACACTAATTCATTATTCAGAGCTCCCTAAGTTAAATTAAAGGTCACTATGTTACCCTCAGTGCTGTTTGAAAAGTAATAAAAATTAAGGGTGTTTGAGGTATAATTCAAAGCCTTTGTTTCTAAGCTCATACTTTGCATAGTGAAATATGTATGTATTGAAATACATATTGTAATTCTAAATAACCGTATAAAAATGTTAATAAATACTAAATGATAATGGGTCTTATCTGTAGGCCACTGAAGACAATGGGAATCTTTTCACTGACTTTGAATCCTGCTACTATATTCTGAATTGCTGGAAATATACCTAAATATTTGGTTTAAGTATAAATATTACACATTGAAAAGAATCAATTATACCACCTTAGTTGTGGTCCAGAGGTACTTCCTGGAAGACATAGCAGAAGCTATGATTAAGTTGTAATAGTAACTGTTATAAAAAATGTTTAAAAAAGATATTTTTTTTCTGTATTTGTCTGTTGTGTAAGATGTTTATTTTTCATTTATGTATCACACATTATGTATACTGTCTTTCATCCCAAAAATACCTTCAATGCATTTCTTAAATTAGATTTACTTTACCCACTTTTAGGCTGGCACACAGCAGGTGTTTATCAGCAGTGCTATACAACATTTTAGGACAGGAGAAGTGAAGAAGAATACTGTATCTGGTTGAAACTCCATTTGAAAGTTGAAGGTGGCAGAGCACAATTTACTGCAAACCAGAATTTTTTCCAGGGATGAACATCCCTACTTTTGCAAAAAATATTTTAAGATTTTTGAGAAACACAAATAATTTTTATTTCTGATGCAGACGATGATACCTCTAACCAGGGGTGGATCCAGAGCAGGGTGCAGGGGCATGGCTGCACTCCTCCTTCAGATTGAAGCATATGGTGGGAGCCTCCAAGGACCTTTTAAAGTCTCTAAAACAGGAGGGGACAGGCCTCCAAGCACCAAGGGGAAGGAGGGGAGGGAGGTGGGATTTTTACCTGCTTTAGGAACTTAAAGTTCCAAGAGGCTCCTGGGGCACCTGTGCTGGTGGGAGGGAGGAGACTGTGAGCAGGGGGGGCAGCCACCACTGCAGTGCAGGTTGCTCTCCCCACATTCCCCTTTGGGCAATCCTAGATCTGCCCTAGCCTCCACTATGTCTTCCTCACAAACACCACACTGTGGCACTGATTAAGCATTGAGTCAGAGATAAGAATGCCACCAATATCACTTCCTGCAGCCTCCAGGATTTATCTTTTTAGTGTCATGAGCATTTGAGTAGGCCCAGCCCTATCAAGCTTGTGAAAGAGAGTGAGATTTCATCACAAGTGTCATGAGCATTTCCCTGAGACATGGGGGATCAGGGCTTAGGGACAATAATGGTCACAAGTCAAGAGTTCAGACACTAAAGGTTTAGGCAAGAGCCAGAGACTAGGAGCTAGGCAAGGTTTTCAGTTAGAGAAGAAGTTGGGCAGCAGCTAGAAGGGCAGCAAGAACCAAGGATCAGGAACAGACTAGGTAACTCAGTCAGGAATAAAAAACAATGGACAATTAGACAGAAGGACCCCATACTGGTCCCTTATTGAAAGTCCACAGCTCTGGGGCAGTGCAAGGGGTCCTTTTTATATTCAGCAGCTACACCAAACACTAACTAGGACTATCTGGGGCCCTCAGGCAGCCAGCAGCCAATCCAAGCTGGGGTCTTATCCATCTGCCTGCCATCCTGACTCCTGATAACAAAGTGACAATAAAGCCTTGTGAAGTTAGGATAATTTAAATTAGTCTTTCACTTTTTCACCCAAAAAATATAATATGGATTACCTGCAATGAAGGACTTTTAATTTTTATTTTTAACTCATAATTCAGTAGTTTGTTTGGTTTCTTAATATTTTGTGGTATTACCTCCTAGCATAATCTGTTAAACAACTGGCTATATGGTTTGCTTGGAGCTCTGCAGTATTAAGACATTACTCTCTCCTATCTTCCACAATTACATATATACCAATTGCTTAGTTTTATTGATCGCTCTCTCAGGATGAGTCCTTTTAGTACACATGCTTATAGCAAAATAATACACAAGCTGTAAGTCAGTTGGGTACCAAGGTGGCTATTAAAACATGTAAAGATCTTGTTTTCACTGTTTATTTAATCCCACAGTTCATATTGCTTTATGGCTTTCATAAGAGCCTTTATATGATCAATGACTATTGCAGTGTCTGATCAGGAGAGATGAATAGTGATTACCCTCCAATTAATGTCAAGTTTTTTAGGAGCTTGCCAAGTTCCTTCATTCCTATTCAGTGACAATAATTGATTAAACCAATCAAATAAATGATAGTCCTGGTTTACTCTCTTGTGAGGATTTATGCCTTTGTCAAATTTTTATCAGGAAATTAATGAGGAACATTCTCAGTTCTATAGGAAAAAATATTTGCATATCTTCACATAGGTTTCTACTAGTTCACTACTAAATTCCAGCAGTCCACACACTGGGTGCTCTGCTACCATCCTAAGTAATTTCTCTCAATTTCTCTCACAGCACTTACGTTCCACACTTAGTCATCTCTTAGCCAATTGTCACTTGATATCACTCTTGATATCCAAACTGGTCAACTGAAAAGGAAGAAAAAAAAAAGACTTTCTGAATTGATTTTAATTCATGATTTTTTCCAAAACAATGAAACATTTTTTTTGTTCTAAGGCAGTAGAGACTGTAAGAGGAATTCACATTTTAGATTCATTGTAATGCCTCCAGAATATCTGCTGCATTGTTGTCTCAGACAGCTTTCAGAATAAGAGCATTTGGACTGTGGCCAGTTTACTTGCATAAGTAAAGTCTTTTCTTGTTGCTGCAGTAGTCTGGCTGTCTAAATTTATCGGCACAATAACTTTTGATAGCTGTTGTAACCATCAAGAAATGTTACATAGTAACAAGTCTAAGTATGTAAAAAACCCCCAAACCTTAGCTATTTTTATTTCTCTATGGAGAAGGATAGATGCATAACAACAGTAAAACCCCCAATAAGAAAACTTAATGCAGACCAGCACAGTAATTATAGTATAATATACAATAGTTTTGTTAGCTGGGCAAAATGATATTTTTCTTTGTTAGCTTCACGAACGCAATCTTTATACTTCATGCCTCTGCAAAGTGCCTTTGCAAAAGTTCCTTCACGTCCTGTTGAATGCACCTTTGCTCCCCTCAGATCATGCTATGCCATTAAATTAGTCTATAATTTCCTTGTTGATTGCAGACAATACTTAGAACACTGTTGTAGGCATACCTTTGAAATATTGTGCTTGACTTAATATTATTTTTTGTTGGCGTTAAGATCTACATGCAGATTTCTGGAGCAGCTCAATCACTCCAGTCCTGGCTGGCAGTCTCAGCCAAAAACAATTGACTAGATTTAATCAAGGGTTATGACAAGTTTCTGCTATTTTCATAAATTTATCTGGCAATTAAATGGAATGAACCAAACTTCTTTAGTTATTTGCCCATAATAACCAGCCATCTTTTACCTGTTGTCAGCAGTCTATTCTTAGCATTGTGTAGTCTTACGATTTAGCCTGCTTTTAAACGTGATGTTTTTCAAATGACTTCAGTAAAACCTTATGTTTTCATGACTCTGGATGACTGCTCCAGGGCACAAAATAAACATAACTGCAAAACCTGCAACTGAAATAGGTTTGAAAAATATTGGGGAAGAAAACAAGAAATGATGCTTAAAGGTAACCATGTGGTTAAGGAAAGAATTTGTCTAAATTATTGGTGTTCTTCTTAGTTCCTTTAACATTTTAAGCTGAGAACATTTCTGTGTTTATGTGTTGTTTACACATGTGCATCAAAAACATTTAGCAACTTAATATTAAGTCCAAGAATAATCTTCAAAACGCGTCTTGATACCCACTTTGCTGGGGTCATCTGATCCCAGCAGTCTTTCCTGCCCAAGTGCAGGGGGGCTGGACCCAATGATCTTGTAAGGTCCCTCCCAGCCCCTAACAATCTATGAATAATCATTAATAACTTGGGTAATCCCCCCTTAAAAGGATGCAGTGGCAGTGCAGTTAATGAATCTTGCTGCAGTTCTAAAAGTGTGTGCTCAAGCTTCACTCTGGATTTCTGCCAAAGGCAAACCCCTGTTAATCCAGGTGTAAGTGGGTGCCTGGCCATTGAGGCTGAGGTGTCAAAGTTAGCCAGATGTACTACTAGCCACACTGCTCCCTTGTGTGGCATTGGCTATATAAACTGGTGCCAACTAGGCATTAATTGTGCTAGCCCAAGGTGTTGTTGGGCTCAGGTGGATCCTTGGCTTAAGGTATTTTGAACAAGCTGTAAAAGTTGGGCCCTGCTGACTTTTGGCCAGTAAAACACTTACAGACCTCCTTGAAAGAGTAAAAACATTAAATTCCTGGTCTCCTGGCCAGATTCCAACCTGAAGTCTTACTTTTTTGCTTACCTAAAATTATTTTTTCCTTACTCCCCACCCAAAGCTTTTGAGTAGTGTTGCTAGCACAGTTGCCACATTCTTCTCTAAATGTCTTCCTTGTTTTGGTGGGTAAAACAGTCTCTGCAGTTTATATATGATATAAATTACTTTGGGATAATTCTGGAGAACATCCTTTATAAACTGTTATAACCACATGCTTTCCTCTTGAGAAAACAGTGCAAGGGGAGCAAATACAGGGGAAAAAAGTTGTGATGAAAAGCTAAAAAAATTGCAACATGCTTTGTTCAGCGAACCCTTGCCCAAGGAATGTATGGTATACATAGCCGAAAAATATGTTGCAAAGGAGCAGTGCCTGTTATGACACCAGTAGAGAAGTCTTATAGGTCAGAGTTCCAGAATTCAATTGCATGGGGTTCAGGATATAAGATTTATTTTGGAGAATTGTCCCAATGCAATTGCTATACAACATCTCTCACACATGCAATTGCAGCACATAGCAATTGATTCATGCAGGAGACAACACACTGAAAAGTAAGACTGAGGGTACATGGGTACACAGGACATATGTGACTGTGCATACTTACTAGTGATTATCAGAGATCCAGGTTTTCTGTTTGCTGCAGAGAAATGTGGATTTTCTTCTTTAAAGGAGAAAAACGTGGGAAACCATGGGTTTCCCCTTGCAGGCTGGCAGAGTTCCAGCCTGCAAGGGCTGCTTGGGGCTGTGGGGAGCGGAACACAAGTGGCATCACATGCACGTGTGCACACATGCACATGGCCTGCAACACAGCTGGGCAGTGATGGAGAGCAGCTCCCCCAGCTGCCAGCAGGTAAGTCTATGGAGGGGGAGGGAGGAGAGGGCATAGATGACGCATGGAGGAAAAGGGGGGTCATAGGCAATTTAAGGGGTTAGATTGAGGCAGCCACATTGTGGGAGGGAGTGGGCCAGGGTTGGTGGCTGGGGCTGGAGGCACTGCCCAGCCAGGGTGGGAATGCATTTTTTATTCAGAGAATTTGGGATTTTTGAACAGAGAAAAACAGGATCCCTTCTGATTATGCACAGTACTTTGCAATGGTTATTTTTAAAGAGCAGAAGGCAGATTTTTTGAGGTTAAGACAGCAATGGGTTCGGTTCAGGCTCCTCTTAAAATTATGTCCCCATTTCAAAAGGTGAAAGTCTCTTGAACAGGGCGGGCAATTATTTTGGGTGGAGGGCTGCTTAATGAGGTTTGGTGAGCTGTCAAGGGCTGCATGTGGAGCCCCACCCCTTGATAGTTGCCCCACTCCCTGGTTGCCATCTTGGGACCGGAAGTCCCACCCCTAACCCCTGTGTGGGAGGGGTCCTCATACCTCCCCACCCTCCCTCACACCCACACTCTGCCCAGCCAAGCTCCACGCTGCTGCTACCCCACTGGACATGGGTTCTGCACTTCTGCCAGTCCCAGCCCCACGCTCTGTGCTCCCACCCAGCTGCAGCCCTGCCCCAGCTGCTTCCCTACCTGCTGCCTGTAGGGAGCGGGATGCCAGGGAAGGCTGCAGCAGCAGCCCCGCCTGGGGCTAGTGGGGCTGGGCCCTTCTGCCTATGAGGGTGGGAGCAAGACATAACAGGGTATGTTGTGGGTGGATGTAGGCACCTCACTCCCACTCTCGTGGGTGGAAAAGCTGGGTGGGGTACAATTCATTGGTGGGTGCTGTGGGCCAGATGAAAGTGTCTGGTGGCCCGTGGACCATATTTTGCCCGCCCCTGCTCTTGAAGATGGTCTGCAGTGCCACTTTACCGCTCTATGCTGATGTTTATGTGCTTTTCACCCATAGAATGGATTCACTTTCTCTTTCTGTAGTAACAGGCTACTATGGAAAGAGATGACATTTTACTGTCATAAATGTATTATGTAAGCCATCTCTAGAGTCTGTTTTTTTCATACTCGCCTCTTAAGTTTAGCAGATGTTTAATTTCTAATGAAATGAGTGTTATTGAAGGGCATCTTGTAATTTCAAGGAAAATTAGTCTCTTTTTCATGAAAAAGAAGTAAAGTATAAATATGTTTTCAGCAGATTATGAATTAGTGTAACTTCTAACATAATTTACCCCCATCCCTGACATCCAGGATTACTGGCATATTTCAAATGATTGTATTTACTTGAATACAAGAGAAGGATTTCCCCCCTCCCCAGTTGGCATTAGGGGGAACCCCCCCATTTTGTAATCGCATACAAGAAAATCTCACTAAATAAATTGTCTATCATTAAACTTCTGCCAAAAGCAGCATGTGCTCATCAGTGGAAACCAACTATGAAGTTGATTTAAATACAGCCAACACTGAACATGACCATGAAACACATGGCCCACATTGGGCAAACATACTGATGGGAACTTTTTTTTTTGGGCTCTTAAAAAAAATGGGTGGGTGTTCCCTCCCCAGGGAACTGGCACTGGTTCTGGAGGTACTGGAATACCAGACCAGCACTGGGAGGGCCAGAGTCCTTCCTTGGTGCCAAAAATGCTACATCTGATTTTAGCCAAAAGGCTGAGATGCTGATAGGAACTTTTTTTTTGTTCACAAATGTTATTAAAAACACACATATTACCCTACACTTACAAAGCTACACGTTGAGCATCCTTGTTTTACCAATACTTCATAGTATAGAAGCAACTATATATCAAAAACTACATATATCAAACCCTTAAATAACACACATCAACTTCCCACAAAAACCAAACCCTTACAGAAATTTTTTCTTCATACAGAACAGTACAAAACTCTCCACCCCTCCCATCAGCCCGTTGGTTTAGTGAAACAAGTGTGACCCGTCCTTTTCCCTCCACTTCTTCCCTTCCTCTCTGGTGTCTTCCTTGTCTCAGTTGATGTAGTATTTCAGTTCATGTGGCCCCAGCTTCAGGCACTCAGTGAAAGCCAGCTCTTTAAACACCCAGAGGTTTCTTACTTTCCATAAACTAGTCTTAACACATGCTAATAAAGTTCTTAGTAACTAGTCCCTTTGGTGTGAGTCCAGATGGTACCATCTCCCACACTAATGACAAGTTTATTTTGGTGACACTCGTTAAGCAGCAGACTCTTTCCCACATCCCCTTTGTACATGTACAATCCTGAAAGCATGCCCTATTGTTTCTTCTTCCCTGTACCTCTCCCTTGGGCACCTTGATGAGCCTGTCAAGCCCTGTCTATGTTACACTTTTCTCACCAGCAAGATATTTCTTACAATCATTCACTCTAGATCACTATATTCACCTTTTAATTGTTTACATGGCACTGGTCCCTACACCTTCTTCACTTGTCCTTCCATCCTGTTTCTCTTCCTTACTGCTTTTATCAATTTCTTATGATCCTTTAGGACCTTCAGCCCCACCTTCCCTATTTTATACCTCTACATAAATCCTTCCATCCTGATGTAATGAATTGGTGATTGCTGCACCCATGGACTCTTCAAAGAGGTCTCATTTCCTCAAAATCGCAGCTGCATGAAATCAGGTGATACATGCTGCTTTCCCCTCTCTCTCCCTTACTGTTTCGCATATCATGCCTACATATTTGGCATAGATAAACAATCCCAAGTCCAACAGCCTCCAACCCCCATCTCTCTTGCTTTGTACAGTTCAGCTCTGGACAACCTTTTCCTTTTGGCGCTCCAAAAGAATGCACATATTTGCTTCTGTACTTTTGCTACCTGATGCTATGTCAGTGGGAATACAATTCCCATATATAGAATAATCAGCAGTAGCACAGATTTAAAACCCACCACTTTTCTGGCAAAGGACAGTGTTCTTCTGGACCATAACCAAAGTATTTGCTGTATCCTTACTGTCACTTTTTCCCATGCTGTATTACCTTTTCCTTTGGCATGCATTGGGATCCCTAGCATTCTGATTTCTCTCTCTCTCTCATTTGAAGGCCAAACTACTCCAAGTCCCTCCAGTTCCTCATTCCCATTATGGTGCTTGTTGACCTATTTAGTTTAGCACTCATTGTTTCTCTATATTCTGATGTATGATTTAGCACCATTTCCTTTGAAAGTCTATCTTTAACTACTACATTTATATCATCCATGTATAGTATGCATTTTACCTCTCCCCCTCCTGGTATCTTTACTCCACTTATGACCTTGTCTTTTCTTATTCTTTGTACTAATAGTTCCATACTGCAAACAAATAGCAGTGGTGATGGGGCACCCTTGTCTTACTCCTGTATGGTTTTTAACCATCCTGCTTAAGTGCCCATTAACTGCACTTGACTCTCTGCTTCTCTATACAATAACCTTATACAATATATACAGTTCTCTGGAAACCCATTTTTCCTAGCATATTAAATATGTAATCATGATCCACGCTGTCCTATGCTTTTTCTAAATCTAGGTTTGCTATAACTGAGTTTGTTTTCCTTTCTTGGATGTGGTACAGTGTATCTCTGATCACTTCAGAGATCTTTTTATCTGGTATTATGCATGCTTGGTCTTCATGTATTATCTTCTGGAGGTTTTCCTCATCCTCAAAGCCAGTGTCTTGGCCATTAACTTATAGTCCATATTAAGGCATGTAATTAGACTCCAGTTTTTCCATAGCTCTTTCTCCCCTTTCTTGAAGAGTAAGATCACAATGCCTTTTGTAAAATCTTTCCCTGTTTCTGTTATTTCCTTGCACTCTTCCACTATATCCCTCCCTACCCATGCCCAAAACTTCTCATAAAATTCCATAGGCAGTCCATCTGCCCATGGTGATTTCACTCTTTTAAAGGTTTTTAAACACTCCCCCACTTCTTGAACCTTATATTTTCTTCCATCTTCTTTGTTTCCTCATCCTCTACATTCTCTTCAATCTCTTCCAAGAAATCCTTCATTTTCTTTCTGTTTGTTTCCTTCTTTTGGTCTAGCTTTTTGTAAAATCTTCTCATTGTCTCCAACACCTTCTCCTGCTTTTTCACCCAGACACCACCTTCTTCCCACACTGTTTTAAGTTCTCCTTTTACCACCTTTGCTGTAGACAAAAAGTATCTGGACCAGTCTTCGTTTTCTCCCACCCTGGGTGTTTATGCTAAGAACATTTTCTCTCTTGTCTTTCTTTTAAAGCAGGTTTCTAACTCCTTGCTTTGTTTCTTTTAGCTCTTCTTGTACTTGTCTTGTATCTTCTTGTACCGAGAGAAGCAGACAATCCCATTGTGCAGGCAAGGGGGCAAAGGGTGCTAGAAACCCTCTTGGCTGAACAGGGAAATCTAGGAAAGCCTAGGGGCAAAAAAAGAGGCATATAGGCTGTGGAAGCAGGGGGTAGTTACCAAGGCGGAGTATACTTACTTGGCCCGCACTTGTAGGCAGGCAGTCAGAAAGGACTGGATGTGTTTAAGTCATCAGGCCCAGATGAACTTTATCCAAGGGTGCTGAAGGAACTGGCCAGTGTCATAGCAGAGCTACTGGCACAGCTGTTTGAGCACTCAGGTCCCAGAGGACTGGAGAAGGGCCAAGGTGGTCCCTATTTTCAAGAAGGGGAGGAAGGAAGATCCAGGTAACTTTAGATGAGCCTGTCTCACTGCTATCCTTGGGAAAACTTTTGAAAAAATTATTAAGGATCACATTTGTGGGAGTTCAGTGGGAAAAATAATGCTGAAGGGCAACCAGCATGGATTGATAGCGGGGTAGAACCTGCCTGACTAACCTTGTTTCTTTTTATGACCAGGTCACAAATTGCTTAGATGCAGGAGTTGAGGTATTACTTGGATTTTAAGAAGGCCTTTGATATGGTATCTCATCCTATTCTTATAAATAAACTGAGTGGCTGTGACATAGATGATTACATGACAAATTGGCTTAGGGGTCACACCCAGAGAGTGGTGATGGATGGATTGGTATCAACCTGGAAAGATGTGGGAAGTGGAGTCCCACCATGCTCGGTTCTTGGATCTGTGTTGTTCAATGTCTTCATCAGTGACTTGGATGAGGGCATGGAGAGCACTCTGTTCAAATTTGCGGATGATACCAAATTATCAGGTACGGTTAACAGACTAGAGGGTAGAGGGTACGGAAGAAATTCAGGCAATTCTGGACAGGTTGGAAAAGTGGGCAGAACAGAATAGGATGCAGTTCAACAACGACAAGGGCAAAGTGCTGTACCTAGGGAGAAGGAATCACCAACACACTTACAGGCTGGGGGAGGACCTTCTCAGCAGTACAGCAGTGGGAAGAGATCTCAGAGTCACTGTTGACATCAAGATGAACATGAGTTGTTAATGTGACCAAGTGATCAGTAAAGCTAACTGCACTTTATCATGCATTAACAGGTGCATCAC
This sequence comes from Crocodylus porosus, assembly GCF_001723895.1. NCBI lineage: Eukaryota > Metazoa > Chordata > Crocodylia > Crocodylidae > Crocodylus > Crocodylus porosus. The sequence continues at coordinate 55,357,853 of NW_017728948.1, forward strand.
AAACAGGTCCAGGGAGGTAATATTTTCCCTCTATGTGGCATTGGTCTGGCCGCAGCTGGAGTACTGTGTCCAGTTTTGGGCACTGTACTTGAAGAGGGTTGTGAACAATCTCAAGAGGGTTCAGAGGAGAGCCACCCATATGGTTAGGGGCCTGCAGGCAAAGCCCTAAGAGGAGAGATTGAGAGACCTAGATGTCTTCAGCCTCTGCATCTTATGGCCACCTACAAATTCATCAGGGGAGAGGGGAGAGGGGATGGCAGCAAGGAATAGGAGATGCTTTGTTTACCAGGGCACCCCTTGGAGTAACTAGGAACAACAGCCACAAACGGATGGAGAGCAGATTTAGGTTAGACATAAGGAAGAACTTCTTTAAAGTAAGTGTTGCCAGAATCTGGAATGGGCTTCCAAGGGAGGTGGTGCTCTCCCCTACCTTGTGGGGTCTTTAAAAGGAGGCTAGACATACACCTGGCTGGAGTCATTTAATCTCAGTGCTCTTTCCTGCTCAGGTCAGGGGGTCAGACTTGATGATCTACTGAGGTCCCTTCTGACCCAAACATATATGAACCTGTCTTCCTTCTGCAGCTACCTTTAGCGGCACCTGCATCTTTCATTGCAGCTCACTTAATTCTTTTGTTCTTTTCCTCATGCAGCCTTTACCTTCCTTCCTGAAGAATTCTCTCATCATCTTCTTCATCATCATCCACCATTCTCTGGTACTCCCAAAATATTTCTTCAGTGTTCACCACCCCTCATACTGTCCTGTGTACGCTTGACATATCTCTTTATCTTGTAGCAGCCACACATTTAACTTCCACAGTCCCTTCCTTTTCATGGGGCTTTTACCAAGACTCATTTCCACCTTCAGCATCCTGTGATGACTAAAAGCCACATGTATACTTTCATTCTTCCTTTTCCCTATTTCTTTTGATATAAGCACAAAGTCAATTTTTGATTGTTTCTTTCCACTGGGGTCTGTACTAGTGAAAACTTTCTCTCCTGCCCACTCTTCACTTAGTCACTCTTCTTTTATTATATTTGTTAACAGTCTGGATGATCTGTCTAAAGCTTCATTTCCTCCTTCCCCTGTTCTGTCACCCACTTTGATTATACAGTTGAAATCTCTTGCTATTATGTGCAGTCTCCCTCCGACCATGTAAACCACCAGCTTTCTAAGCAGTACATCCCTTCCCTTCCTCTCTGGTGCATATACATTGAAAATTTCTAATTCTGTTCCCCCAACTAATAGTATCATTCATTGCATCAGTCTGCCTCTGATGACTTATTCTATCTGCTTTGCTCTCAGCTCTGCATTCTTGAATAATATTGCTACCCCTGCCACTTTGTTCCCGTTTCTTCTTCGTGGTCCATAGGCCGGGGCAAAGCAGCCTGTGTGGGCCCTCCTCCCTGTCCCCTGGCCCACTAACGCTAGAGAGTGAAAGCCTTGATGCATCGGACGCAGCAGGGGGGTGGTGGCCTGAACAGGCAAAGACGCCTCCAACCCGTTAACTCTCAGAAAACTGGCATATTCGATTAATTGGCACCCCCCATTTCCCATGGATGCAAGATAACAGAGCTTTTACTGTATTATAAAAGAGATCTAGCAGTTTGCAAAGGCTATAGGAATGCAAGTGAGGGAGGGGAAGGAGTTGTGCAATAGCACAAATGAACCTTAAAGGCACAAGTACACTCAGCTCAAAGCAACTGTGGCTGAACCTTAAAGGGACAGGCACACTGATTTTAAAACAAGCATAAATAGCACTGTCAATGTGAATGGGAAGGGGGAGCTAGAGCCTGGGGTCAGCACCTATGCTGTCCCCATCAGTACAAAAAGTTGCCCTGGCAACTAGCTCAAGGCTTCTTGCTCTCAGGATCTTCTGGGGCCCAGGCTATTGGTACCTGGAGACACTACCCTTTGTGCCAGCTGCACTGCTGAAGCAGCCCTGAGAGCTCCCTGCACCCTTTACCCACTGCAGCAGTCTGGCAGTGGGGGCTGCTGCCTGGCTGTGACCTCCTGTGCACCTGCCAGACTCGGATGGGGACTGCACAGCCAGTAGAGGCATCTGCCCCTCTAGACCAGCTGCCAGTGGGCTGTGGCTACAGCATTGGCCTTTGTGGCCATGTGTGCCCCTGCCCGGCCATCTGTGCAGCTATCACCCGGAAGATGTTCCCAGGGTGGCGGCCTGCTTTGTACTGTCAAAGTATGTCCTCCTGGGCCCACTTGGCAATGAGGTCAATCACAGCCAGCGGGGTCCAAGATGCCAGCTCTGAGCAGGCACGGTCCTGCCACTGGCCTTCCTAGCAGGAATTCTGGTGTTCTCTATTGGAAAACTGAAAATCCCTGATAAAAAATCCCAAAGTCACGCTGTAAAATACTCCAAAATCCATGTTCCTCCGTGATTAAAGCAAAAGACCACTGTATATATATATATAGAGAGAGAGAATGAGAGACAGAGTGACAACGATTCGGTGGGCATGTTTTATTGAAATATCTACAGTGTTAAAACAATTTGGATTCCTAGCAGTGTCTCTATCCTCATAATAAAATGATTTCTAAATACCTATATGTTTTGCTGCCCCCCACAGGGGCAACAGCCCCCCACCAGGGGATACAACTCTCCAATGGGGGCCAAATGGCCCCCACTGGGGCTACCCACAACCTGCAGGTCCCACCTCAGCCCCTTGATGGCTGCCCCCCCAAACCCAGGCACAGGCACTTTAAAAAAAAAAAAAGCAAAAAAAAAGCCTCTACTCACTGTAGAAGCAGGGGCTGTGGGGCCTCCTGGCAAAGCCCCCCCCCAGGCAACACAGGGCAGTAGGGGGCAGCAGCTAGAAGTCTGAAGCCACCAGCTGCCCATGCCACTTCTGTTGTCTGTAGGGTGTCTTTCTTGTCCACGTCCACCTTCACCTCCATGTCTGAACTGTTTGCTGTTACTTCCTTCCTTCCCTTCCCTTCCATCTCCTATCTCCTCCTGTGTTGCCTCAATCATAGAAATTTTGCCCCGTTTCCTTTTCTGTTTCACCATCCTGTGCAGTTTCTTCTACCTCAGTATCCAACCCCTCCTCTCCTCTGCCTTGGGTTTTGATGTTTTTTGGGGGTCTGACTATACTTGCAAACTCTTTGGGGCACCTGGGTGGGGTGGGCTACAGCCACCCCAAAATTTACCATGGCCAAATTGCCCAGCACTGCTGCCACCTGCCCCACTCCTGCCCACCCCAAGCACAGTCGCAGCCCAGCTTCCCCACTGGGAAGAGGCTAGGGGGCCCCTGGCCCCAAGCCCACAGCAGGTACTCGCCCTAACCCTGTGCATAAATCTAGGGGGCACATGCCTCCCATGCCTCCCTCTGGGGTGTGCACAGAGGCAGGGAGTCACCCCCACTCCACCACCCGCACCCCACAAATGAGCTTCATCCCATGCCCCACCCTGCCCTGGCTGGGCAGCACCTACCCCTGTCCAGGCCCACTCTCTCCCTCACCATGGGGGCCTTGATCTGATCCCTCCCACACCCCTTTCATCCCCTGCAGACTTACCAGTCAGATGCTGATCTCCAAGCCTCCAGGCTGAATATTGGCTATCAGATTGGTATCAGTCAATATGGCTGGTTAATAATTGGCCATCGATATTGGCCAAAAAAATCTTTATCGGTGCACCTCTACATGTTATAAATGGGGCTAGCATTGCTGTGCAATTTTGCACAAGCAGTCCTGTGCATGGTGAGAATTAGGATGTTTAATGGTAGTATCATCCACCTACAGAAGCCAAGCCAGAGGTTTTGGTATTGTGAAATTCTATGATAATCACGATTTTGTCTTATGACAGAGCCAAATAAATGAATTAGATAGCAAACATAAGGTTAGTGAAAGTATAGGAATGCAGTTCTTTGGAATCCTATTATCAAATGGTGTACTTTTAGTTCTTGTTGAGATACTCAGTGTCTGGCTTCTGCCCTTCTGCCTTTCCCTCTCTCCACTCGTATCGGCTCAGCAAAACTGATGTACTGCTGCTGCTTCTGTGAAGTGTCTGTGTATTACATCTCTCTGGGGTGTGGAAAGCCATGAAAACCTCTTTGACATCCTGCAATATCACCAGTGCAGTTAGCAACACTATTTTATATTGAAATCTCCCAAATTAGGGCCTTTTTAAGTTGAAGTTGCCTATAGAGAAAGGTTGTCTCTAATTTCACCTTTCTTGTGTGTTGTAGAATAGTCCATGCCTTCTCTGGGCTCTGAAAATGCTCATTCTAGTATATCTTGTGCAGAGTAGTGGACTACAGAACCTCCATGTTTTTTTAAGTTTCTGAAATAAAATCATAGACCTTTCCAACTGTTTTTTTCTCCCTTTTAGAGTATACCATCAGTAATCTTGACAGACCTCCAAGTTGCCTCCTAGTTTTCAAACTATGGTTGACAGCCTGTTCTGATTTTAACATTATTCAGTACAGCTTCAAATGAGTGCTTGGGAATGGGGCAATGTGTCTTCTCAGGATGAAACTGAAAGAAGCAGCTCTGGATATTTCAAATTCTTATCAGACTCCATTGCAGGAGACATTGGCTTCTATTCCAGCTTATGTATCTTGTAGTGGTGCTGTGCTCAAATACTTAGATCTATATTGGTACAGTTAATAAAGACTTGCACTATGAGAGGTGATAACTAGGATAAAGAAAATCCTTTTGGATTTATTTTTTCTATTTTATCACATCATAAATCCTTCAAAATAGAGGCAGCAAGTACTTTCTGTGTCTATCACTATATAGTAGCCTCATATATCATGCACTTTCCATCAGCTTTTCTACTATTCCCCACTTACAGCTGGGCTGAACATGCCCCATCATTATGTTGATACAATCTCCCGTACTGTAATGCCTGCCTCATTTTATAATTTTTGGGATGTCAGTGTTTGACTACTGACCTCTAAATATACTAATAAAATCCATTACTTTCAAATGGACCTCTTGCTAAGAATCCACAAATAATGGTGCTAACAGTTAACTGTGCTTACACAAACAGCTCCCAGAGATTAGTCATCATGATTTCTAGTGTGGTAGGTGCCAGTCACCCTAAACACCTATACATAGTCAACAAGCTGTCTCCACCCCTCTCTAAGGAAACTGTACAAGACTTAGGAATGCCTTTGTCACCTTCAGGTAGATTGTTTTTTGGTTTTTCATTTAAGGGTACCCTCGAAGCTCACCTGGAAGCTCTAGCTGGTGTGGAGTGAATCTTCTTTAGTCATAAATGGGATTAGCTACCATGAGCACATAATAAGCCTTTACATTTGTTTCCTGTTTACTTCTGGGTATAAATTAAGATCTTCAAAACCTAGAGTTTAGTTCTCTGAAGGGCCATACCTCACTTTGTAGTCAGTCCAGTGTAATAGCTAGACATGCTATCAATTCCTGGGATCCTGGCAGGGCTGTCTCACTTCAAGGTCCCACTTCAGGGATGTGTTTGAACATTGCCAAGTACAATGAGACTTTAATTACTGTTAGAGCCTTGAGGTGTTGCTGTAAAACAAAGTTTTCATTATTATGGCTTTGAAGTGCCATATCTTCTCATCTGTTTACTTCCAAACACTTAGTGCTTAGTTATGTCTTATCAAAACACATATATGTAGTCCATAGTTAACAACTGCACATAAACTTTCTTAATTAGAAATTAAATTGGAACAGATTTTACTGTTGATTAACTAAGTTCTAACACTGATATATATATATATTGGTGTTATATATATTGGATAAACAGAACTAGCCAGGCTATCTGTAATAGTAATACTTTGTTATTCCAAACAAAGATACAAGTATATCTTGGAATTTTTTTTTTCTTTCAAGTGTTAAATATACTAACTTAAGGAGAAACAGGGATAAAGTTTTAAGGTTAAAATATGAAATATCCTTATGAGTTTTTCTATAGAATCCATAGTATGAAAGCATTGAGCAAGTCTATGATCTTCTAAAACATTTCAGATATCCTAATAGTGAAGGAATAAGGTGATACTTCTATAATTATTATTCACTCATTGGCAGCCATAGGTCTTGGGAGATTATGGAGGTTGTGCCTTTGGTGGGTTACCGGGTACCACCACAGCTTATTGAGTGGCTGAGGAGTCTGAAACATGACAAGCAGACCCTCTGGCAAGTTGTACATAAAAATTTGGTTGGGCTTGCACCAGCATGCTGAATACCATTTTCATAGAATCATAGAATCATAGAATCATAGAAGTTGGGTCGGAAGGGACCTTGTAGATCTTCAAGTCCG
>NW_017728948.1:55364206-55397176 GCF_001723895.1 Crocodylus porosus
TTCCCCTCGAGTCCATCTGGCATCACAGCGGGGAAGTCCCGGTCCCTGCACAAGAAAATGGACATGAAGAATTGGTTAAAGAGTTCTGCTTTCTCCTCTGGTGCAACCACCAGATTGCCCAGCGTACTTTGCAGGGGCCCCACATTACCCGGTGCTTTCTTCATCCTCCCTATGTAGTTGAAAAAAGACTTTTTCCTTAAAGTATTTTGTCTTGCCTGCTTCCCAGTTGATTCCCAGTGTTGGCCATCAATGTGCAGCTTGTGAAGGTTTTTCTTGCAGACCTCAGCAAAACAGAGTTTGGGCCTTCCAAGTTGACATTTGCCAATGGTCCGCTTACCATAGAGGATTTGCCTTGGGGATTTGGACATTGCTCATACAATTCATATGTCCTAACCAATAGAGGTGTCTGCGTCTCAGAAGCACAAATATACTGGGTATCTTGGCCTGTTCCAGAACAGTGAAATTGGAGATTTTTGTCATGCTGTGTTATGCCCAGTTTGCCCGCTGTGTCTTGAGGAAGTGCTTACATGCCGCCTTGGCATGTGCTTCTAATGCTGGCCACTGCGTAAGCTCCAGTGGTCTTAGAAAGATCCCATGTTCTTCTTGAGAGAAGCCCAAAAACTCGCCTGCCACAACTTGGACTTTTCTTTCAGTGTGGGCTCCCCACTTACAATCTCCTTTAGATCAGCTGCACTCCCTGATGGGCATCTGTGGGGCTCTGCCTCCCCTATACCCCAGCCATAAACCAGCCTTCAGGATGGTCAGTTAGTGTTGGTGTGGCCCACCCTCCGGTGTTGACTTTCCCCACTCTCCTCATTGGCTGGGCTATTGTTGATTCCACCCAGCCACTGATTCTCCGGGACATTTGGGCTGTCCCTGCTCTTCCGCTGGGTCTCTGGCTATAGCTCAGCTGCCTGCAAGGTCTCCCAGCTACTTCTCCCTTGGAGTGCTGCCCACAATCCTGACCCTCACCTCGGGGTCTCTTCAGGTAGTCCCCAGTAGCAACAAAAAAAAGAGGAAGAAATTAAGAGAAGAATGGGGTGGGAGGGTGGGGGAGTAGGGCTGTGACCTGCCCCTGCTCACAGTCCTGGCACCAGTGGTCCTAGGTATCCTCCGGCATTGTCCTGGCACCCTTTTCTGATCATGAATCCCTCTGGTGGGTCTGTCTCTAGGTCCCTTGTTGGCTGCTGATACTGTCTGTGTCTGGCATGGGAAGCACCTCCATTCTCCACTCCGTGTGGTGCTCCCCTGCATCTTCTCAGTGCCACTTTTTATTCTAGCTGGGCGGTGTCCTGGGATGACATCACCCACCCATATCAGCTCCACGTGGAAATAAGCATGGCTCATGAACCATGAGGGTGCTTCGTGCTTGTGTGGCTTGTTCACCTTTCCCCGGCCTGAAACTGATAAGTTTTCCTTGCTTTCAGGGCTTTTCTTGTAGGGATGGGCTGTCCTGTCCTGAGTCCTACCGCAGGAGGGGTCTCTTGTCCCCCAGTGACTGTTCCCCTGGGACACCCAGGATACAGTGGAGACATTGAAGATGGAAAGTGTTCAGTTTTCTTTCTTCCTTGGCATAAGGAGTCCACATTTCACTGCTGTACAATAGAGAGCTAAGTATGCAAGCACTGTAGATGGACATCGTTGTCGATAGAGTAAGCACTCTGTTTTTGCAAACCCTCTTTTGAAGTTTAGCCATGGTGTTGCTTGTCTTTCCAATGATAGCATTAATTTCAGCTTTCAAGTCAAGATTTTGCAAGACAGTGGAGCCCAAGTGAGTGAATTTTTCAACCACTTCCAGTCTTTCATCATTTATTCTAACTTCAGGAGGGCAGTCAACTTGTTGACTCATGACTACTGCCTTCTTTAGGCTAATGATCAGACCAAAATCATCACAAGGACAAGAAAAGTGATGCATGAAACTTTGCAGCTCTGCTTCTGAATGACATAATTGCTGCATCATTGGCAACAAGCATTTCATGGACAAGAACTTCTTGGGTTCTCATTTCTTGCTTCTTGTTGTTGTTGTTAGATTTATATCCCAAAAGGACTGCACTGCCTGGGTGAGCTCTGCTGCACTTGCCCCCTGCCCTCCCCACCCTCCCTTGACTGGCAGCAGGCACCCAGGACCTAGCGTCTAGGCAGCACCTCCTCTACAGACACACACATCCACTTGCCCCCCACACCTCGCTCCATACATACCCCACACCCCAGAGAGCAGGGGCATATGATCCCAGCCTCTCCTCCTCCCCACTTCTGAACACTGCTCCTTGCTTACCCACAGCCCCCTAGGGAGTTTTAGTGAGTTCTTGGGCAGTGGTTGCTGACCTGGCCTGCAACAGCTCAACACAATTCCCTATGTGATCCTTGGCCCGAATAATTGCCCATCCCTTATTAGATGATTCTTGAGGTCTCTTTCATTCCTATGATTCTGTGATCTTTCTCAGTTCAACCTGGTCCTATTTTCAGTAGAAGAGAATGTGGACAAGCTGCCTAGCCACCCAGTGAGCAATACCTTTTCTACAGAAGGAATGTGAATTGACCCCTGAACAGTATCTTCAGGTTGAAGATTGGAAATGGTCTGCTTCCTGATGAGGGAACCTCAATGATGTGCTGGAGTGCCACTTTGGAGTTCATTGTTAAAATTCTATACTAAATTTAAGAGAGGGTCAGAATGATTTCCGTAGTTGGAATTTCCCTCCTTACAGGATGCTAAAATCACCTCTGCCAAGGATGATATCCTTACTGTGGAGGAAGTTTACTTCCTCTCTAGATATTAGAAATATGTTTTTAGAACAAACTGCTTTTAAAATGTGGGAGATTATTCAGCGGGCAGGCATTTAAAAAAAGAAAAAGTTGGTGCAGGATAATATACCTAACGTACCTTCCCCAGGTATTCACTTATTCATCTACAAGTTAAACTGTTTTCTGCATTATCATACATTCCATGATTGTATAATCTGACTGTTCATTTAAAAAAATGTTTTAGACTTTATGGCTATAGAGAAAATTTAATATATGCAAAATTAAAGTAAACTCCTGCTGTCACATCTGAAGAGCCTAAACTAGCAGCTCTGAGAGTGAAACTGCTCTATCTATCTCCATTAGTCCCCCCATCCTATTTTGTAGCTTAATACAACCTATCATCATCTCCTTCAGGGGACCTACAGCTCTCTTCACAAAGAGAAAGTAACTGAGTTACAAGGTATGCTCCCTGAAATATATCTCAGAGTAAATATTTGGGCTCTATGAAACAGCACTATTTTTGTTTTGACTTCTGTTTTATCGTTTCGAAGGGACAGTGTTTTGTTTCATCATTTTATTTAGTTTTGAAACACTGTTTCATTTTGTTTCGTTGAAACTGCTTCACTGTTTCAACATGTTTCAGGGGATCATGAAAATGCCTATAACATTTTCATTTTTCGCCTGATTCAGACGAAAATTGCAGGGATGGCAGCCCCTTCTGAGGGCATGAAGCCAAATTCCAAGGAGATAGGTGGAGAGGTTTCTTGGAAACTGCACCTCAAGGTGCTGACAAGAAAAACTCGTGTCACTTGTTGGCAGCGGCTGTTTCCTGTCATCCCATGCAGAAATCTGGAGGCCTGCACCCCCAGAGGGCTGTGGGGCTGTGCCAGACTCCTGCCAGGGGTGTGGGCCTCAGGATCTGTGTGCAGGATGACAGGAAGCTGCTGCTGCTTGGGACCAGTGCTGTGCACAGGCCTCATCCAGTGCTGGGAATATTGCTGCTGCTACTGGCCCCAGGCAGCAGCAGCAGCAGCCTACTGTCATCCCATGTGCAGACATGGGGGCCTGCACCCCCAGGAGGAGTCTGCCAGTGCTGGGAGGGCAGGTTGAGCTCTGTGGGGCTGGCAGAACCATTCAGAGTACAGCCCTGGTTCTCCCTGCCTCCTGCCACCAATCTGATCTCTGCGGGGCTGGCAGTGCTGAGCCTGGTGGTGGGAGGTGGTGGAGAGCCAGTGACAGAGCTGCTCAGATCACAGCCCTGGCTCTGAGTGCAGCCCTGGCTCTGAGTGTAGCCCTGGCCAGTGGCTCTCCCCTGCCTCCTGCTGCCAGGCTCAACTCCGTGGGGCTGAAGAGCTTCCAGCTGCCAGGCTGTGCTTGCTAGGGCTGTGCTCAGAGCCAGGGCTATGCTCCAAGTGGCTCCGCCAGCCCCATGGAGCTCAGCTCAGTGGCAGGAGGCAGGGGGAAAGCTAGTGGCAGACCTTCTCAGAGCGCAGACCTGGTGAGCAAAGCCCAGCGGCAGGAGGGTCCATCAGCCCCAAAAAGCTGAGTCTGGCAGTGGGAGTTGAGGGAGAGCCACTGGCTGGGACTGCGCTCGGAGCCAGGGCTGTGCTTGAGCAACTCTGCCACTGGCTTTCCTGCTGCCTCCTGCCACTTTGCTGAGCTTCATGTACAGAATACAGTCCTGGCTTTCCCCCACCTACCACCACCAGGCTGAGCTCCATGGGACTGGTGGAGCCGCCCAGAGCACAGCCCCGGCTCTCCCCCACCTCCCACTACTGGGCTGCACATGAAGCAGCTCTGCCAGCCCCATGGAGCTCAGCCTGGCAGAGGGAGGTGGTGGGAGAGCCAGTGAAAAAGTTGCTTGAACGCAGCCCTGGCTCCGAGCGAAGACCTGGCCAGTGGCTCTCCCCCAGTTTGCTCTTCCAGGATCAGGTCTGCAGGGCTGTGGAGTCTCCAGCTGCTGGGCTGCGCTCGGAGCCAGGGCTGCACTCCAAGTGGCTCCACCAGCCCCATGGAGCTCAGCCCAGCGGGACAGCCAGTGGTGGAGCTGCTCAGGGCCCAGCTGGGGCTCTCCCCTGCCCCCCCCCTCCCCCCCACTGGGCTGCTTCAAACCTTTTGAAATGTTTTGAGTCCCCTCATTTCAGTGTGAAGCTGTTTCAAAGACTTTTGTTTCATTTTGCTTTCCCTGTTTTGATCTTGAAATGTATCAAAACAGCTTCAAAATGAAACACCTGTGAAAATTTCACACAGCCTTAATAAATATCTTGCTTATTAGCTTGCACTTCTGCTTTCCCAGTCACTGGCTGAAAGACAACCTAGAGTGGTGGTTCTCAAATTTTTTTTTTGCGGACTACTTGAAAATTCCTGAGGGTCTTGGCGGACCACTTAATTAATGTTTTTTGGTTCTACAAATCAAAGCACACAACTCAATTTAATATCAGTAGTCTTACTTTTCTAATGAGATGGATGTACCTGTTTTTTTGAGCAAAGTTCTGGGAAGTTGGGTGTAATGTTTGTCAGCTTTAGCTTTAGGTCACGTTTCTGTGGACCACCTGAATGGAGCATGTGAACCAGTGGTGGTCCGTGGACCACAGTTTGAGAACCTCTGACCTCGAAAATACTGCAGAAGTTGAGGCTGGGAAGACTGTGAAGATTTGAGACTGGGACACCTGGTTTGGAACGAATACAGGAATATTCTTATTTTCTTTTTATACCAACTCACATCTTATCTCCTGATTACTTTGCCCCCTTGTGGCCATCCTGAATAGACCCATGTCTTTAAATATTAATAGCTTCATATATCCCCCTTTTCATTCCTACTCAGGAGAGGGAAATGCTGCTGGTTCTATGAGGGTGGGTATTGATCACAGATTCAGTCTCAGGGTTTTGATCAGGATGTATTGGATGTTCACTTTCAAACAAAAGTCCAGTTTTGGCAGATGATTCCTGGTGCCATATTAAACAAGGAAGGATTTTATTTTTGGGTTCAATGGGGAGCATCCTAAGACTTCCATTATCTTTTCTTGCTCATGAAGTGTTTTCCTCTTTTTATAAATTGATTCTGGAATCACAGTTACATGAGCACCTATGTCTATTCTGAAACCTATTCCATGCTTTTTCAAGGAGCTTGTGATACCCCATATTAGTTCTTTGGCCTCTAGCTGTGTGCTCTTTATATTTATTACATCTTCCTGTTGAAAGACGGTTGCTGCCAGACACTTAAAGCAGCAAACTGCTGCATAAAGGTCATCTTTTTATATACTTCCTGCAGGAGGCATCCCTTGCTAGAAAACTCATTGTTATAAGGTTCTTAATGGGCCCGCTTATGCCCTGAAATCCTGCTTTTATTCCAGGTTAGCATATTGCTCCCTGAATACCTTTGTACTACTACCGTTGTTTTTGGGCATCCTGCAGTATATTTTCCCCCGTGAATATAGCTTTTACATAGTCTTTTACTTTTTTTTACACATACTAACTTTGGATGACCATATTTTTGGATACGTAGTGTGAAATTAGGATCATTTTGGAATCTGAGAGTTGGCTGTCCCTAAGTCCTCCTACCTAGAGCATGAGGATTCTGGTAATTTTTTACTGCTCTCCCTACTTACACTTTTGGACTAGATAGTAAAGGGCTGCCACACATTTTTTGCTGACTCACTTTTATTTTTTGATTAACTGGAATTGTGTCTGCTTACACAAGTCCCATTGTGGTCTAGAGTAAAATATTTACCCACTTCTTCTTCTTTGAACTATTTTAAGCAGCTGAATGGCTTCTGGAATGAATAATATCATCTACTGTAGATCCCACTGCATCTAGCAGGGGACAAATTGTTTCTCCTGTGGTTGCTGATGTGTTTTGGAAATTTGACAGAACTCTAGGATCTGCTTATCCAGAGTAGCCATTTCTTGGTCTCCTAGAAATCCAGTTCTGATTGTTGTGTTATTTAGAAAATGGCTTGATCAGATGTAGAAACTTCTGCTGCTGTTTCAGTTTCTTTGTTCCACTTATTAGATTTTTTTCTTTGTTACTGATCTGTGAAGTGTGATGGTGTGGCTTTATAAGGAAGCAAACTGGTGTTGCTGCAGGTCTAACCTTATTTTCACAGTTCATTCATTTCCTTGGATCTTATTTAAAGTAGGACATTTTTAAGGAGTTCTTGCTCCTTTAATGGAGTTCTTGTCTATTCTGTTGCTAGATCTGTGCAGATTTTAGGTTATCCTTTTAGTCTCATACTAGCCAACTGCCTGTCAAGAATGACGGGAGGGGAGAGGCGGAGGTGGGTGGGGACAGAGTGCCATCACCCACTGGCCTGTGCTTCTGCTGCTGTGCCAGTACCTCATGCCACTGCCACCCCCCCTCCCCCAATTTCATTGCTGCCATCATGGTGGAGCTCTGCCATGCTGCCCCCTCCTGTCTGGAACACTTTTGGAGCACTCTGATTGGTTGCTTCAGACAACCAATCAGAATGCGAATAAAGCATTACAGACAGACAGAGAAACAGACTAAGGCTTTTATAATATTAGAATGATATGCCCCTTTGTAGCCATTATGACTACTGGCCATATTAATATTATATGCATACTAATCACAATGCATGCTACAGAGATAAGATGCTGAAGCTGGCTACAAATTTTTCCCTTCTTTGGAGCATATAGGGAAAAGGGCAATGTCATGGGAGTTGTGAAGTAGAGCCAGGGAACTTAGAAACATAATGAAAGACCCATGCTTGTGAATAATAATGGTGGAAAACAAACCCTTTTCCAGCACCATCTGGCAAAGAAACTTATTAACTTCCAGCGTATTTTTGTGGGGGTGTGATGGATTTATTTAATGATGATAGAATAAATTAATGTTACCAAGGAAATTAGGGATTGCTGGTGCAGAATTTAAGGGTTCCTGCCATAGAATTTGGTCTTTTTGTGCTTTGAAATATACGGGGCACTGATTATCAATATACTCAGTAGGGATAAAATCTTGGTCTCATTGAAGTCAAATGGGAGTTTTGCCATTAAGTTTAGTGAAGCCAGGATTTCATCCTGCATGTTTCAGGAACAAAGTCTAAACCTGTCCTGCTAGTGCTGTTAATAACAGTTGTCTGCCAGATGGTGCTGCCTTTCTGCTTGGTTATGTCTGAGAACCTTTTTGTTTCAATGGAAAAACGAATGCATGGTTTCACAAACCCCTCCACCTTATTCTCCAGGGAGACAGGCACTCTAACAAACAGGCTTTAGTGCATGTTAAGGAGGATCCTTTCTATAAGAGCCACTTGTTAACAAATTGGCAACATATCACTGAAAGATCCACTTCTGCCAAGAGTTGAGTGGGGGTACATGGTTTGGAGGGCATTTAAGGTTTGATACATTAGCTAAGCTTTAGTGATAAGCTCCAACCTACACTAAACCTCTCTGTCTTTTGCGGTGCACCCATTGCAACTACAGTATTTATTGCTTTTTAAATTGTTTGAGTCAATATTTAAACTGATTAAGGCTTAAATGAGTAGGACCAATATACACAGAGATTCTATTTTTTAAAATCTTTGGCCAGGTACAGTTGGACTACAATAAGAGCTTTTAATGGTCTGACAAGATTATCTCAGTGTGTTTTCTTTTGGCATGAATACTTTAAATATGACCCATGTGAATAATTCCAGGAGTATTAATGTGCCAACCGAGAATGAGGAAAAAAAGCCCTGAGTTAAATATTTGAGTTAAATTTGGCACTGCTGAAGGAAAGAGCTAGTTCATGTCCCTTGCATAATGCTTATGTAATTTCTGTGCCTGACTACTCTTGTTATCTCTATTGGTATATAAAAAGCTTGCTACCTTGTTACTACTCATTTAGCTCATTCACCATTGGTACAATACTTTTCCTGCTTACAGAGGAAAGCACTTCCAATCCTGAAATTGGTTTATCAGTATAATCCTTTCTACAAAATAACAAATGCAAAAATGGACTAGCTGATATGATCAGAGACTATAGCAAGGGAAAGAAAGCTGAAGAGAAGTCTGAACATTAGTTATAATGACAAACTTCTCTGGTACATGTACTGGCCTCACTCACTGTAATTTTAAACACTCCTAGTGGCCAAATATAAGGAATGAAACATAATATTGATGCAAAATGATTTGAATACCCTAATAACAGAAGAACAAATACAATATTTTTATCAAACTTGCCATGCAATTACTGCATTTTAAGACATGTGGGTCTTTTAAAAAATGTGTATCTTGAAATATATAGATAAAAATCAGGCATTTTGATTCATGCTTTGTAGAATGGTATTTGATAGGAATCTTTTAAATTGTTAGTTATAACCATTACAAATAATTGTAAAACTATAATTGCAAGTGGGAGAGGAACAGTGGAAAAAGCCCTGGGTATACCCAGTTCATTCTCCCTTTCAGCTTTCACTCTCTGCCACTGTGTGACAGGATACTGTGCAAGATGTACCTAGGTTCTGACCCAGTAAATGGTAGTTCTCATATTCTTATGTAAAAAATCATTTGGTTAACTTACAAACAAATTAATGATATTGTCATATTTAAAACAAGGTACATGCCCCTGGTGGAAGACATCAGTTTGATACAGACAGGATTTTTATTTAAAACAGACTTTGTTATAATGTGAAGATGCTCCATTTGGGATCAAAGAGAAATAATGCTGAAGAACCTGTTTTCAAAGCTGTAAAAAAAAGTAATAAATTATGAGTTTTTCATTACCTTCCTTTGCTAGGCATCCGAATGAAGTTGGTTTCAAACCCAGATAAAAGATTCTAGAAAAAAAATCTTAATTGTAAGTGTTCTGAAATCTTAATTTTTTCTTAATTTTTTAGAAAGATTTTGGTCACATCTACCCCATGTTTCCACTTAGAGGTGAAAAATTTTGTTTATTTTTTACATGCTTAACATGGCATAAACTTTATTTGCAAATGCTTTGCATGTAAATGGAAGTCTACAACTATTGTTATGGAAACAATAAGGTATTTTGAATACGCATATTGGAATATCACCTGAGACCATACCACTTTACTAACACGAGAAATTCCTCATATACAAATCTTATCTGGGGAATTAGCCATGTGACAAAATTTAAGCAACTCCTTCCCAAATGCTGGAGAATGTCACACCTTCAAAGAGGGACAATGTTTTTTAATGACCATTCAAGTTTAAAAAGTCTCTTTAAGATTAAGTTTGAAAGGCTGTTTTGGAATCTGAAAAACCTATATACAAATATAAAATAAATGTGTAAAGGGTTGGTTGGGGAACTGTCTTGACTAGAATTGCCATTCCAATTAAACTTTGAACTAAATAAATATAATAAAGAATAGACTGCAAAAATAGAGCTCTCATTCTTAGAGATATTCTGAGAGTTGCTACTGCAAAGTTTCATGAAGTTAGTCATCTGAACTGTGCTGTCTATCGTTACAGTGTTAATGGCCCCTTTAAGTCAAGCAGGTTCAGCACTTCATTGACAACAGTAGTATCCTCCTTCTGGATATGATGGAGGTGGGTGGCCCCTGAGATGACTAAACAAAGCAAGAAGCAGGAAGTATTAAATAGCTGTAGCAGATCACCATCTGTGACTTGGTAAAATTAGTTTTCTACAGAGAAATGAGAATAGCACAGTGGCTTGCTGTAGAACTTCCTAAACTGGAGACCTAGGGCTGGAGAAGCTGAAAGGTAGGATTTACCTGTTAACATTTTCGTAGCCTGTAAAGGAAGAGCCAGAATATCAGCAAAAGTGTTTCTCTGAAGAGCTGGGACTGATGAAAGTCAGGGAGAAAGCAGCAAAAGACTCCAGGGGGAAGAGCTAGGTAGCTACAAGAAAAAGAGCATGGGGAGGGTCTTCAGGATTAGCAGAAGGTATTAAAGGCGACATCTTTGTATTGCTGGAATTTAAAGACTAAAGGCAGAATTCTCATTTTCTTTATGTACCTAAATGGTACCTCTCTAGCTGCATAAGTGGCAGGTTGTGACTCTATTGCCTGCACACTGTGAGCACATAAGCCTAGCTCGTGTGTAGGCTACTGCGCATCGTCATTGTACATTCAGACTTACTCATCCATAGTGCAGGGATAAGCATAAATACTGCGCAGGTACATGTCTAGAAAACTGCCATTTAGAGAAAAAGAATTTTGTGCTGTACGTCTAGGGATAAGCTTGGCAGCAATGAGCAGTGAAATGTTCTTCTGCAACAAGAAAATTGCTAATGCATATTCATACCAAATTTTATTGCATATCATATGCCACCAAATAAGAAATTCACCTTGTTTTTGGAAGGCAAAATATAGGGGAAAAAAGGTTTTTCCAAAGTCATGGCCTACAACCGGATTTCTCATGGGTAAGCAGTACTGCAAGAGGCCTGAGAGCTTCTTTCTGAGACAGTAAGCAGGAGAGATGAAGTCAAGTGTAAACCCTTTCACAGTCACTCTCATGTTCATAACAGCTGTTGGTTGCTTATTTGGCTGCTCAGTTAAAAACTGTTGCCAGTTTGAGAGCGGGTATCAAAGGGTTAGCACTAGACTTTATTTCTCTTGGTTACTGCCTGAGAGAGAAGTTGGCAGTCATATTGCAGCACAATATTTCCATGCTTCTATTCCAGCGAAGAAAAATCAGTTTCCCCATTTAAGACATGTACTCCAATTTTTTGGGAAAAGGTGCATGTGATAGGAGGGTAAATATGGTAAGTTAAAAGATAACAAGACCAAACTTTAAAGGTGTTCAGCCAGTGAAAGCATAATGGTTGCTGATATTTGAATTCAGCCAGCCT
Source organism: Crocodylus porosus (assembly GCF_001723895.1). Classification (NCBI taxonomy): domain Eukaryota; kingdom Metazoa; phylum Chordata; order Crocodylia; family Crocodylidae; genus Crocodylus; species Crocodylus porosus. Next base: position 55,375,719 of record NW_017728948.1, read on the forward strand.
CCAGAAGAGGTGTGGCTCCTTCTGTCTTCAGTAAGAACAGAAAAACAGCATACATCTTTTTGAACTGAAGACAAAATGCCAACATTTCACCCAGTTTTCTTTTTCAGTTTGCCTATTCAAGCTCATACCTCTACTGGTTTGGTGATCCATGATAGCCAATAGCCAAAATTGGTTTGTCTGTCTTTAAAATGTTTATTTACCTATCATACCTCAAAAAGGACTTCTTATTTTTGGATTCCCAAAAAGTACTGTTCTGGGAAATGTTATACTTTGGCTGTAACTAACCTAAAGAAAATATCATCATCACATTAAACTCATTTTTAAGGTCTAACTTCTGCCTCAAAAAAGTGATGTGGTATAGTCATGTGTGCACAGTGCTTTAGTTAGCTCATACCAAGCACAGTGATTTAGTTAGCTCATGCTGAGAGCCACCGGGATGTGGCTACACTGATTCTGTTTTAGGAGATGGCCTGCACAGAACAGTTCAAGGTTTTCACTACCAGGCCCTTAAATTTTCTGGATAGATGTGGTCATTGAACACTATTAAAATTTATCTTACTATGCCTTGTTTCTCTGGACAGCAAACTTTCATAACTTTGGGGATAAAATTACTAGGTGCTCAACAACTCGAATACTCCTGTCCAACCATATAGGCAAATATTATCTTTAGCCTGTCTCATCAAACTCAAATGAAGCTGCTCTGTCCTTGTCACCAGGACAGCAAAGGTCCTCTCTTAGAGCATGGGAAGATACAACATTTGAAGCTTCCAAATGTCTTTGAAGTGCTCCAAAAAGAGAGGGTGCATAGATATATTGAGCTGATGTTGCACTTCAAAAATGGCTGTTCTACTTAAAAATAACCCCAGAAAAAACTGAAACAACTTTGAGGAGTGTAGGCTGTAGTCGTGTTGGTCTAAGGACATAGGCATACAATATTCTTTGGGTACATCCGATATCTTTTATTGGGCCAACTCAGATAGTTGGGGGGAAAAAATACATTTCACTATGAAGAGCTACATATTACCTGTGCTCCTTTAGCAGAGCACAATGGGGAGTTGGTGTATTGCTGTATTCCAAAGTGCTCTACATCCCACCCCACCCTGCTCCAAGGAGCCATCTTTGGTACACCAAACTCCACTGGACTGGGGTCACAGGACCTGCCTTGCATGTGACCTGTGCTGTTTAGTGCCAGGCATGAAGGCCCATCTTGATCTAATTTTGATGGTCACTCAGTCTGAGTGCCCAGCTAGTGCAACATGGCCTTCAGAGCGTTCTGCTCATGGGGTACTTCCCCCAACTTGCCCACCATGCCTTCATCTTAATAATAATGAGGGTCCCAGTGTGTTAAAGGCAACCCTCAGGGGCATACTCATGTTGTGGATATTCTTGGGACTCCTTCCTCCCCTTCACCCTGTCCACATGCTAACCAAAAACTGGATATTGATAGTGGCCCAGTGTTCAAGCCTTAAAGGGTTTAGTTCTCAAATCACCCCTCATCTTCCTGGGACAAACCAGTCCTTAGTTAATTTGTGGACTCTGAATTTGGTGCCACCTCCAATCACCTGGTTTATAATCTAATTAAGTTGCAACTGCTAATTTATTAACGGGGTTTTGCAGTAGCACAGTCTGCAATTGATTCACAACCATTATAAATCAAGTCCTAGCTCCCAATTAATTTATGGGCCTCCAAATCAAAGTTTCAGTTAATTAACTTGGGTTTAAATTAAATTCACAGTTGTAACCAATTCCTGGACTTTAAGTCTGTACTATCCTTAGCGAGTCTGCAACTCCAAAATCAAAGCCAGCTGCCTCTTAATAAAACTGAAATAGAAAAAAACAGCAGTGTCTTCACTGTGCCCATGTCTTCAGGCCACGGGGCTGCCTGACTCACCTGCTCCTCTCTCAGTGCTTGGGTGCTGGAGTCCATGTGGAGTTTCAGGATGACTTTGGGGAGTCCCTTCTTCTGTTCAGGAGCACCAGACTGGAGGCTTACCAGTCATCTGCACGTGAGAGCTCTAATGACACTGAGACTGACCCATCCTAAGCTCAGACCATCCCCTTGACCTCATGCCAGACTGGGTCATTAACATCATGCCTCACCATCCCAGTTTTCTCAGCTGACTAACCCTTCCACATTCTTGCTGACTGCCACCCCTCCACTTTGACTGGTCATCTTTTTACCGCCTGTGACAAACCAGCCCTCTTCCTTCTAGGACCCAGGACTTAGCCAACCTGAGGCACAGACAAAATGGATGGCTGCTCTCCTAGTGAGTTTCACTACTACTGTGAGGACAGTCTTGCTGTGTTTCACTTCCCTTACTCCACAGACCCCCAGCATCATAAGGATGCTCAGGGGACAAGGGGTACTATGTTGTCACTTAAAGGGGGCTTGGGTGATCCCAAATATGTTATCTCCCTAAGAGGCGTGATTTTGGTGTGTATGAAGCAGGGCACAGGGGAAACCTGCTTAGAATCACTCTAGGGAAAGATTCCCATTACATACCACTCTTGGGAGAGTGGATTGCTAGCATGGGGTGGGTGGATTAGGGATGATGGGGAGGATCAGGTTCTGAGAGAGGGGAGATTAACATACCATGTTATAGCCCCCTGGGTTGGGTCTTGGAATATCTGCATGGGACTGTTGCCAGAGCAAACTGATATCTCCCTTCAGAACCATCAAATTATAGCTGTACTGAGAGCAAGAGCAATGAAGCTTGATTTTTTGGAGGGCATAATGAGGAGCTCTTGGGAAAGTTTTGTTGCTCATTCCAGACTGCTGGTTTGGACACTTTCCAGGTACTGTATAAATGGGAAGCTTGGCACTTCTTTTTTCTTAAAGATGGGCACTATATTTGCCCTTTTCCAATCATCCGGGACCTCTCCCAATCACCATGAGTTTTAAAAGATAATGGCCAGTGATACTGCAATCTCATTGGCCAACTCCCTCAGCACTGTCAGGTGCGTTGTGTCCAGCCTCATGGACTTGTACACATCCAGCTTTTCTAAGTAGTCCCTAACCCGTTCTTTTGCCACTGTTGGCTGCTCATCTCCTCCCTAAACTGGGCTGCCCAGTGCAGTATTCTGGGAGTTGACATTACTTATAAAGACTGAGGTGAAAAAGGCATTGAGTATTTCAGCCTTTTCTGCATCTTCTATGTTGCCTCACCTTCAGAGGGGGTCCCACACTCTCACTGATGTTCCTGTTGTTACTAACATACTTGTTAGCATGTAGTTTTTAGTAAGAAGGGTAACAACCTTCTTGTTACCCTTCACATCCCTTGCTAGCTGCAACTCCAATTGCACTTTTGTCTTCCTGACTTCATCCTTGCATGGGTGAGCAGCGCTCTTATATTCCTCGCTAGTTGTTTGTCCAAGTTTCCACTTCCTTTTTGTGATTTAGTTTACTGAAGAGTTCCCTGCTAAGCCAAGCTTGCCTTCTGCCATACTTGCTAGTCTATCTGTGCATTGGGATGATTCGTTCCTGATCCCTCAGTAAGGTTTCTTTAAAATACAACTATATCTCCTAGACTCCTTCCCTCCCAGACAGGTGTCCCAGGGAATTTTGCTCATCAGTTCCCTGAGGGAGTCAAAATCTGCTTTTCTTCAGGGTCCTTACTCTGCTGCTTTCCATTTGTCCTTTCTCCAGGATCATGAACTAGATCATCTTGTGATTTCTGCTGCCCAAGTTGCCATCCACTACTACATTCCTCACCAATTCTTCTCTGTTTGTGAGCAGCAGGTCAAGAAAAGCACAGCCTAGTTGGCGGCAGGAAGTTGTCCTCAGCACTCTCCAAAACCTTCCTGGATTGCCTGTGCACTGCTGGATTGTCCTCCCATCAGCTGTCAGGGTTATAGAAGGTGCCCCATGAGAACCAGGGTCTGTGATTGGAAAACGTCTGCTAGCTGTTTGAAGAAAGCCTTGTAATGATGAGTGCTGTTTAAGAAGTACACCTTCTTGATAAAAGTAAATCTTGTTTATTACCTTCATGAAGACTCTGGCAATGCTTTGCAGACAACTCTTTACAACAACCAGCAGGCCTCTCTGCTCTCAGCTGTCTCTACTGGTTCTGAATAACAAAGCACGTGCTCTAACCGTTCAGATTCCAGTAACTGTTCTCTTTAAGAGACGACATGCTATTGCCATATCTCCCCTCTTTCAACATCTACTTTTCTAACAATAGCACAACTTTAATAAACCATTTTTGATAAAAAAATTACATTAGACCATTAACATTGTTCAATAAGTTGTTGTGGTGTTTGGTGTAGTGTTTGGTCTGCGTGGTGCTGCTTCAGCCTCCTCAGTGACTGAACCGGGTGTCTGTTCTTTTAGTGTCTCCGTCATCCTGAGTCAGCTTATGTGTAGTCTCCAGCTGTTCTCTCCCCCATCTTCCCCCCTTATACAGAAATGTGTTGCAAGTGTGTCCTGTTTCTCAAAAAGATTGTCCATCCTGAGTCAATACATTGTAAGATCATGGAGCAATCTTTCCTATAACCTGCGCTTTCTGTTCCCATCTTTCACCATTATAAATACAAACTCCATCCTTGGGTTTGCCCGCAACCCTTTGTCATAGCACAGTTTTTGTTTAGCTTTGGACTTTTGCTTATACCTGTGCAAATCAGTGTCAGTTCTGTGATTTGTTACTATCAGTCTGGGTAACCTAGTTCTCAACTTTCTGTAAAATAAAATCTCATTAGGTGACAGGCCACATGCTAGAGGAGCTGATCTATAATTCAGAATCACTAATTATGGATCACCACCTGAATCATTGGCTTCTTTAATAATCTCTTTATTATCTTAATACCATTTTCCACAAGCTCATTAGACTGTGGGTATCTCAGGTTTGATGTAACATGCTGAAAACCATAGTCCCGTGCAAATTTTTAAAAATTGGGCCCTGACAACTAGGGGCTATTGTCAGGCATAACAATATGTGGAATTCCATGCCTGGAAAAGATTTCTTTAAGGTGCATATAATCTGCTGTGCAGTCATATTGTCCAGTAAAGCAGCTTCATGATGGTGAGAAAAATAATCAAAAACCAAGAGATAATCTTTGCCAGCTAGTATAAACAAATCAATTGCCACTTTGTACCATGCCTCTTGAATATCGTTGTTTAGCCACATTGGTTCTTTCTTATTCTTAGGCTGGTATTTATGATATGTGTCACATTTAGGTGCAGTATTTTCTATCTCACTATTCTTGAGTGGCCAATATAATACCTCTCTGGCTCTCCTTTTTTATTTTTCAATGCCCAGGTGACTTTCATGTATACTTTTAATCATATCTGCTTGTTGTGCTTTAGGTACTACCATCCTATGACCCTTCAACAAAACACCATCAATCACTGAGAGCTCGCTTTAAACTGAAAATATGGACTTGGTATATAATGGCTAGGCCATCCAGTGGTGATAGCTTTGCTAACCTTCTGCAGTGTGCTATCCTTTGCTGTAGCCACTACAAAATTTTGCCACATCTCATCTGATACTGGGTAATTTTTTTTTATCCTGTTTGACATGCACAATGTCAGATTCCATTTCAGCTTCATCAGCAGTGTTGTCAGCTGCCCTAGACAAAGTATCTGCAATCACTAGGTCTTTGCTTGGCTTGTATTTTAATCTCAAATCATATAATTGTAACTGAAAAAAAAAAATCTCTGTAGTCTGGAAGGTATATCAGCTAGCCCCTTTCTTGCAATGGTGACCAGAAGTTTGTGGTCAGTTTCTGTCACAACTGGCTTTCCATATATAAAAAGATGCATTTTTTTGCACTGTTGCACCAGAACTAAATCCTCATTTATCTGTGCATATAGGTATTCTGTTTCTATGAGGGTTGTAGATGCATATGCCACTGGGCTCTAGGGATCACCATACTTTTGCAATAGGTTTGCCCCAATGCCTTCTTTTGAGACATCTGTAGACAATTCAGTTTCTTTTTTTCTGTCAAAACACCTGAGGACTAGACCTGTTTCATTAGGCTTTTTTAACTTTGCAAATGCTTTGTCCATGTTGGCATCTCATATCCACTGAATATTCTTTTTGTTAGTGTTAGTTTGATAGGGTGCTCTGCAAGGTTTTCTACATACCTGCCTATACCGGTGACCATGCTGAGGAACCTTTGTATCCCTTCCTTATCTTGTGAGGGGTGGCATGTTTGATATTGCCCTTATTCACTCAGGATCTATTTGTACCCCATTTTCTGATATTTGTTCCCCCAAGCAGGTGAGTTCTTTAATTCTAAATTTGCATTTTTGCTTATTAAGTTTCAGCCCTGCCACCCTTGCACTGTTGAGGGTTTTCAGTAGCCTTAAATCATGTTCCTCTTTGCTTTTGCTGCATACAAGGATGTCATCAATATACACATTGACACTGGCTACTCCATCAAATATTTGCTGCAATTTCCTGTGAAAGATTTCGGGTGGTGATTTCAGGCCAAATGGGAGCCTGCAAAAGCAGTATCTCCCCAAAAGGTGTGTTAAAAGTGCATAGCTATGAGCTTTTTTCATCTAAAGGAACCTGCCAAAATCCTGAGGATACATCCAGAATTGAAAAATATTTAGCACCAGCCATTTCACTAAATATATCCTTTCTCATAGGCATGAAAATTGCTGTCTTTTGACATATTTATTGAGCTCCTTTGGATCTAAGCATAATCTTTGTGTCCTATCTTTTTTTTCTATAATTACTAGTGAATGTACCCATTCAGCAGGTTCTTCTACTTTGTCAGTTATCTTCAATGCCACCAATCAGTTCAGCATTTCTTTTAGTCTCCTTTTGATGGCTAGAGGAGCCTTTCTTGGTGCATGAATGACCAAATAAATGGGTTCTGCCAGCTCAATTTTATATTCAGTTTCCCTTTTACTAATGCCCTAAAAAATATCAGAATATTGGCCTTCTATAAGCGTGTCCTTGGCATTTATTACCATATATATTCTCTTAATTAAATCCAAATTCTGGCAGGTTTTTAGCCTTAGTATTGGCGTAGTATTTCCTATGGCTATCACAAAAGTTATCAGTTAAATTTGACACTTTTAACTATAGTTCACATACTCCTTTGGTGGGAATAATCTCCTCTTTCTAAGTTCTTAGTTTTACATTTTTACTCTTGATCCAGTTTGGTTTTTAACTTATTAACAATTAGTTCTGGAAGCACATTTACCTGTGCACCTGTGTGCATTTTGTAGTTAATGACCCATACGTTAGTTTCCAGTGCACGCATTACACCATTTTCCTAGTGCAGGGTGTTGCCTGTTTGGGTGCTTAATTCCACATTTCTTGCAGTTTGGTGCTCTTTCACCTGTAACCTTATCTTTTGGGCTAGCTGTGGATCTTCTTGCTTGGTTTCTGCTTCCTCCTTGCTTGTCCTTTTGCTTGATGTTTACTTGGTCTACTGTAGCTGTTCCTGGTTTTCCTTCCATTATTTGTAGAGTATGGAGAGTAACGTGTGCTGCCTGGCACACTGTCACTGCTTTGTCTAAGGCCAAATTCACATCCTCCAAAGAGTTATTTCTTTAGTTTCAAATCACCACTTACTATTACAATCTGATCCCATATGATAGACTCAGCTAGCTTTCCTGAAGTTGCAGTCCTGGCTTATAAGATTCAGGTCTGTTGGGATTCACCCTCTTTTTGCACTCCTGTGAAACATATCTCTTTCAAATGTGTCACTTGTTTTCGGTACGCAGGATTCTGCAAACGCAGCCGCATAGCTTTTCCTCTCATTCTGGTTTAACTGCATGCTATTAGAGATATCAACAGCCTCAGGTCTGACTGTATTCAGGAATATGGCTATTTTCTGCTCATCTTCCTTTGCTGCATACTCTGTTGCTTCCAGGTATATGTCAAAACTTTGTTTAATTTTTTTCCATGATTCAGCAGCTTTACCTCAGAATCTCAGCTCTTTGGGGTTTTCAGATGCTCCATCTCTTCAGCAGTTTCTTATCTTCCCCTTCACTTTCTTTGGACCCTGCTCCTGGTACCATGTAATGATGAATGCTGTTAAAGAAGTATACCTTCTTGATAAAAGTCAATCTTGTTCATTATCTTCATGAAAACTCTAGCAATGTTTTCCAGGCAACTCTTCAGAACAACCAGCTGCTTTCTCTGCTCTCAGCTGGTCTCCGCCAGTTCTGCATAACAAAATGTGTGCTTTAACGTTTCAGTTTCCAGCAATTCTTCTTTAAAGAGACAATATACTGTTTACATAGGCCTCATCCTCCTGGCCTGGTGGTCTACAGCACACACCCACCACATAACCCTTGTTGCTCTCCCCTCTGACCCTAACTCAGAAACTTTCAAGGCTAGGGACAGACACCATACATAAACCAATTTAAGCAATCAAAAACAGGTTTAAAACTATAACAGAACAGATGTTCAGTGCACATAAACAGGTTTGAAAGTGGCTGAAACTGGTTTGAGAGAACCTGGTTGAACATAGTATCAGACTTAACTGATTTGGGTCAAACCAGTTTATTCATTGTTTGTCCCAGACCCCTTGCTGGTTTAAGTTAAATCAGACTACCCCAGCACATCCACATGTTCCTGGGCTAGGCAGGGCTCAGCTCCCTGGCTGGAGCTCAGCAGAGACTGCAGACATCTGTCTGGCTTCCCTCTGCTCCTCCCCTCGCCACTTCCTGCTAAGCAGTGCTTTCCCCGTTCCCTCTGCCTTACATAGATACCTCTCAGCATTAGCCAGTAGGCCACATGCTGGTACAATCTGTGCTGTGGCAGATGGGGCAAAGGCAAAATCAACAGGTAGCTGGTAATGTCCCTCTGTTGTTTTCTTAACGGGTAATAAACACTGTGTTATCAATTCTCTGCTGGGTTGGTCAGAAAGGGGGTGGGAACCCCTTCCTAATCAGAGTGTCCTGCTGGGGCCTGACCATGCCCCCTCAGCTCAGCACTACAGAAAGGAAGGGAGGGCTGCTTTAGTGCCCCTCAGCTTCAAGCCTGAGCCACTGCAGACATGTGCCTGTATTTCTGGGATGTCTGTCCAATTACAGACCAGTTTATCTTAGCCAGGTTAGACTAATTTGCAAAGATTGAATCAATTAAGATTCTGAATGACAGCTAGCATAGCTTCATCACAGGCAGGTCTTGCCAATCTCATCTTTTTCTATGACCAGGTAACTTGCTACCTGAACATGAGCGAGCAGGTTGACATTGTATACCTTGACTTTCAAAAGGCCTTTGATCCAGTATCCCCCAATGTCCTTGTGAGAAAATTGGAGGATTGTGGGCTTAACTCTGAGACAGTCAGTTGGGTGAGAAACTGGCTTCAGGATAGGACCCAGAAAGTCATAGTGAACAGATCTGTGTCATCCTGGAAAGAAGTGGGCAGCAGTGTCCCGCAGGGGTCAGTGCTTGGTCCAGTACTTTTCAACATCTTTATTAATGATTTGGATGTGGGGCTGAAGAGCTCACTGGCCAAGTTTGTGGATGACACCAAGTTATGGGGAAGCATGGTCATGCTTGAAGATAGATTACAGATACAGGCGGACCAAGACATGCTAGCAAGTTGGGTGGATTGGAACTGGATGAAATTCAGTGTTGAGAAATGTAAAGTGCTCCACCTTGGGATGAGCAACCCCCAACACACCTACAGACTAGGCGGCACCAAACTGACTAGCACCATGAATGAAAGGGACCTTGGGTAATAATAGATCACAGTATGAATATGAGCTGGCAGTGTGATGCTGTAGCTAGTAGGACAAATAATACTCTGGCATGCATCAATCGATGCATCTCCAGCAATACCAAGGAGGTGATTCTTCTGCTGTACTCAGCACTGGTGAGACTGAAGCTGGAGGACTGTGTCCAGTTCTGGGCACCACACTTTAACAAGGACATGGACAAGCTTGAGAGAGTCCAAAGAAGAACCACCTGTATTTAGAGTCTTACATAGCAAGCCATACCATGTAAGGATGAGGGATCTGGAACTCTTCAGCCTGAGGAAAAGAAGGCTGAGAGAGGACCTGGTAGCATCTTACCACTACACTAGGGGAGTACATCAAGGGCTTGGTGAGCAACTGTTCATCAGGGCATCCAAGGGGAAAACCAGGAGTAATGGTCACAAACTCCTGGAAGACCAATTCAGGCTCAATAATAAGAAAAACTTCTTCACAGTCAAGGTGTCCAGACTGTAGAATATGCTCCCTCCAGAGGTGGTGCAATCACCTACCCTGGAAATCTTGAAGAGGAGACTGGACAGTCACCTTGCTGGGGTCATGTGACCTCAGTTGTCTTTCCTGCTTAGTACAGGGGGCTGGACCTGATGATCTTCCAAGGTCCTTTCCAGCCTTACCATCTGTGAATCTATGAACCCCCCAAATTTCCACAAATTAAATAGTTATCCTTTCACATTTCAGCATTAATGTAACTGAGAGGGACAACTAGGGCATCAGTTCTGGGCACCAGCTTGGAGCAGGGTGCAAAAATAGTAGCTGTTACATTGGTGGCCCAGCCACTTGTCCCATCCATGGCACAGAATTGCCCAGTTAGACCTCTGTGTTTCAGTTGCCTTTGAAGGAGAAATAACATCTTCTGTTCCTATACTCTTTGCTCTAAAGTTTCCCAAAATTGCATACTCTTAGAAACACAAGCTCTGATCTGCCATTTGACTTGGGGAAATTCTAAATCAGAATAAACTGATATTTTAAAGATCATGTGTCTAAGTTCTAAAAGTATACAAGGTGAAACTGTTTAAAATAACTCAGTAGGTTCAGAGAGATATATTTGTTTGGAAAATTCTCAGTTTTGTGGGAGAATTTAACAATTATGGGCTCATTTGTTTCCTGCAAGGCTGATCCATATTGGAAAAAGCAGACATGTACCACCTGAGGCAGTGCCATTGCAACGAAGTTTGGCACCTGGGGCAAAGCCCACAGCAGCAGCTTGCCTTCACCCTGCACAGAGACCTGGGGGGTACAAGCCCCCCGCTATGCTTGCCCAGGTGTGTATGCAGTGGCACGAGCCACCTTTCCCCCTCCCTGTACCCCCCCAAATAAGCTGCTTGCGGCTCCGTCCCGTGCCCCGCCATGGCTGGGTAGCACCTGTTGGTGCCCTGTGCTTTGGTGCCAGGGGCAGTTGTCCTGTTTGCCCTCCCCCCACTTGCTACGGCACTGAGTTGAGGTAAAAGTAGCTGGAAACAGCCAGAATCCTCATGTTTGAAAGCAAATCATTCAGAAGACATAGTGTGTATTCACTTTAGCTGATCTGTAAAAAGTAAGTTGTGGTGCTGCCCTGATGGCACGCATACACACACTCTCCTGCCTGGAATACTCTTAGTAGAATAGCTAATGCCCTAATTAGAGCCCTTAGGTCTATGTTATGTGCCCGTAGAGTGATGCTTAGAAAGCCCCTCAGGGACTTGGAATATGTCTACACTACTTCTGTGCCAAGGCTCAGAGGACTGCCAAAAAGCACGCCCCACCCACTCAGCCCCACTCCGTGTGCACCAAATTCCAGCAATTATTCAAAGTAGCTGTCACGGAGAGAGTCAGGAAGTGGTACCAGGTGCAGACTGGCGCCACTCTAAATCAATTACATTCATTGTCTCATCTCTGGGATTTGGTTGCACATGGGAGCAAAGGGTGGGGGGTGTTGGGTTTGGCACTGCAGCAGTGTAGATAAGCCCTAAACCCCCATTTTGCTTAAACCCTTTGTGCACATAAAGATTAGTGAAGCCACAAACCACTCACAAGCTAAAAATGCAACATTTTTCCATACAACAGACAAGGGAGCATAAGATAACACAGTTAAATGTGATCAGTGTAATCAGTAGCCACCATAGCATACCACTGCATTGTTTTTGTCAAGTGTTTCATGGGCATAAGGAAACTCTAGTTGCAGAATGGTCTGTGTGTCCTATTCCCTGGTACATCCATGACAAATGAGGTATAATTTAACTGAATGCTTTCATTAACTGCTGAGAGTTGTTCAGACTGCCTGTGTACTGGTAATTTGATATGTTTTAACATTATTTGAGAGGCTCTGTGTAAATTAAGCATAAGATCACATTGGTTACAAAAAGGCTAAATCCTACATTCCATTTTAAAACAAGAGCTTTTAAAATGGATCTACAATCCTATAACGGTCTTACAAGAGTTCATACCAAAAAAAGGAAGATCACATATAGGCTCACAGCAGTTGATGTCTGGGAGGCTCTGTAAGCGGCCTCCTGTCTCCTTCCAGCTCCATTTTTGGTTTGTGACATTTGGTTTGGGGGATGCCCAAGCATTTGGTTGAGAAACTGAGTTTAACTGTGGTGCTTTAGAATATCACATTGAAAATTTAGTAAACATCGCTTTTCCTTATGAATCAACACTGACTTTAACCTTGCGTCATGGGTACTGACACAGTCAAATGAAACACAAGAGTTTCTGACAAGAAAGGTCATTCAAGAGTCTTTGTCACATAATCCAAAGTAGGAGTGTATAGTTTGTGAAAACTGATGTAATCCAGTGGGCTTTATTTTGACTCACTTTACAACGGTGGAGGATTTGGGAACTGTGTTATATTTTATGAGCAATACGCATGAATCACTTTTGTGTACTGTTACCTGGCTTAGCCTCTTCTATGGGTGGCTGGGTGTGACGTGGCTGAACAGCACAACTGATGTCTCAGACAACAGAGAGAAGATAGTATCAAGGACTGAATACAATCAATGGATATGAATGGAGTGGCTTGGAAGACTCAGGGATGAAACTGCCTTTGAATTTTGTTGCAATCCAGCACAGTTAGACAAGGACTTGGGGGAAATGATCAACAACCATCAGACAAGCAGGGTGACTAGCTCTGCTGAGATGGAATCTGATTGGGTTGTACTAACCTAAACACTTATATGCTGTACTCAGTTTGCTAAAATGGTGGGATGCTTTTGAAAAGCTGTCTATGAGAGACAATAGGGGGATGCTGAGACAATATTATGTGTAACTGCTGCATTTCCTTTCCTCTGCACTTTGCTTAACTCTTGGCTGAAGCCAAAGAGGCCAAAGTACTGACATTTGTGAGAGAACTACCCAGGGTTATTTAGTGTAAAATAATTGTTAGATGTTAGTAGTTCCTAGACAACTTCTCAATACTATTATATAGTTTCTTAGAATTAATATAAGACACCCAGAAAACAGTAGATAGTATAAAATAATATTTGAACATTATGGATAGTTTTTTAAAACAAAAGTTACCACATAGTAAGAGTGCTGTTGCTTTTTAGACAAACTGTCCATACTTTAATAGCATTTGCATCTTTGTATTTCAGCACACACACGCACTTTCTCTTCTGGTCTTCGTTCAGAGTAGGATCTCAGTTTTTATAGTGAGATTATGAGGTATCACACCACCTGGATTCTTTAAACTTGAGAAGAATGATTTGCATCGTACTACTTTTCAAATGCTTCCGAACCTTATCAGGAAACAAGCAGTCTGCGGATCTGCAGAGAGCACCATGCCAGCTCTTAGATGAGTAGGTGACTAGTCTTAACTGCTGGGGGCTAGAGCTTGTATCCACAGTAGCTCTGGTATCTGAATCAGCATATAAAATGCCCATTCCCTGGACCTCTGTAGGTTTGCACCCTAGTGGACACTGTCTTCTCTGCCACAGGTAAGAATGTACAAATCCTCCCTTGTGTTTCTGTTTCTCTGACAGTTAGGATCCCAGTTTAAAGCACCAGGATCATAGATTATTGTAAGTGGTGCATGGCCTCTAGAGATCACAAATGCTCATATAAAGCTGTTTCTCTTGGTCCACAAACAGTTCTTTGTGGATCAAACGTTATCCTTGTGGCAGGCTTACCAGTTTCCATACAGCTAGAATAGCACTTGTCTATACCTATATAGAAATGAGTATTAGAACCAACAGTCACCTCTCTGTCCCATGTCTAATAACCAAGTCTGGTGGTTTAACTCTAATATTTATAACCCCCTATACTCCAGTTCAACTAAGGAAGGGTGACTGGGTCTGACCTGATAGGTAGCCTATCCATCTTAGTAGCTGTTTCTGAGCTGTATAAAGTTTCTGAGCATGCCCCCCAACTGCCACATTCTGTTTCTGAACTCTTTTAGCTGACACAGCCTGTCATGCACTTAACCTGTAGAGCTCCCCCTACCCCCTTCACTCACCAGGACATAGGTCCAGCTGCAGCTGGCCGCCCTCTGCTTTGTGGCACTGAGCAGCTCTGATATGCCGGTGCCCTGCCTCTGCCAATGCCGTTGCCCCTTACTCCCAAACCACAGCCCCCCCCCAGACCTACCAGTGCCCTCCTGACCCACTGGCCCCTGGCCCTGTGGGTGCCACTCACTTCTGATCTGCAGCTCCTTGTGAATTCACATGGTCATGATACATGTTTTTATAACAAATTGGTTTTCTATCAGGAATTCGTTCCAAACTTCTATTGTTCTTCTGCTTGCCCACAAAGAACAACCTAAGATTTGCCCCTGGGGTAGCTTTTGATCCTGGTAAACCAAGTCCCAGTCCAGGCCTTGCAGCTCCAGCAAAGGAAGGTTTTCCAGCTTATGGCTTTATATAAAATTATAGGTCTCCTCTTCCATAAAAGAGGCAAGCCTGGAGTTATCAATTACTCTGAAAATCATTTTTATGAAAGGCAATGAGTAAGGTAAATAATATCAAAACAATCTATTACACAAATAAGATTAAATTACATAAACAAGCAACTGTGGGCTGAGCGGGAATGCAAGAAAATAACCATAACTATTAAAATAAATTCTCACTTTGCATTTCTTACTCAACCCAGCTTCTCTCTCTGCCCAGAGAACTCCTGAGAGATTTTTTACATGCAGCTTCTCAGTTTGCAACCCCAGCTTCCACCAGCTGTGGGAACTAGATTACCCAGGGCATTTATACATATACTTTTTGGTCCTATGATGCACTGGAGATCTGCCGCTTTGGAGTGGATTTGATTAATCAAGTCTGCTCAGCATGCGAGCTGATGTGCACTGCATTGTGTGCAGTTGTATAAGCAGCAAAATGTGTGTCCATGCAGAAAATGGTGGGTGGTATGCTTTTGAACTAAAGCACCTTCTATGTGTTTTAGTCCAAAAGTGCACCACTGCCATTATCTCAGTGCTGATGCACATGTCACCTCTTATACAAGTGTTGCAGCGCTGGGCACTTTTCAAGGTGCCTGATGCTGCAATACTTGCATGTGTAAAAATACCCCCAAAGCTTAGAGACCTCTACACCAATGACTTTTCCCCAAGCCATCCCTATGAGATATCTGAATGTATTAGTTGAATGTGCACATGAGCATCTAAGTGGAACTTTTGTTTGTTGACTCTGCTAATGACAGCTAATTGTTTAATTGTCTACTTCATGTTTAAAATATATTTAGTGTTGGCCAACATGGTAGCACTCTTAACTGCATTCAGTGACTTGAGTCATTTTATTTCTAGTTACACTTAGACAAATACAACAATCCCTTATATGCTTTAGTTTTTCATTTAATTCTTAGGAAGCCTGTATATGTGATGCAGATAACTTCCTCCCACAAAATGTGCATCTATCTGTCATGTCAGGTATTACTTCTGATTTCCAGTTATATCTATGACATATAGAAACATTTACATCCTTTCAGATAGATATAATGCTAATTGAATTTCCTTGACTGTCAATTTATTCAAGAGAGAAAGAGACAGATTTCATCATTGTATGCAAAGCTGAAAAATACTGATCATTGCATAGGATTCCTTCAAGGTGTTTGTCTCTTGAGAGTGGTTTCTTCCTACTAGAGGTTTTTTTCTAAATATAAACCACGATTGTTTGGAATTGGTCCACCTACCTAAATATACATTGAAAGTTATGTCACCTTTCTGGATAACCAATATTCATAGTCATCCCAAATGCAAACTCTCAGAGAGTAACTTCCGTTCTATAAAAGTGCTTTTCTCTATGGTGCAAATAGCCTGCATCAGGCTTGGGCATTCATCAGAATCTAATGAAGTGAACTTGGGTTCACAAAAGCTTGTGTATATCTACCATGCCTTCCAACTGACTTCAGACTAACACAGCTAACCACCTCTCTCTGGATATTCTTGACATTTAATTTAGCCAGCATCCCCTTGAGGATTACCAGTCACATTATAAAAATGCAGAAATATATTTATGGCCAAACTATGGTTCATACAAATGTAAAAATGATAAAACTGAACATAACTTAAACTTAGCTACAAATAGAAACCAAATACTACATTAGCAATGTATGCTGGGCCACACTACATTAATAATTTTGGAAAATATGTATGAGTAACACACTACAAACCCTCAAATAATTCTTGCTTTACAATGGTTTGTGATGGTGTTATATGTAAATCCTTTTCCAAAAGGGCTTTAAAATCTGAAGAGACACATCTTCAGGTGTATTTAATGGATCAATTGATGAGAGCAGCTTTAGAACCTTATGTGCCCATCAACAAATGAATTGGTAAATCACTCTGAGACAGCTGCAAACAAATGAGCAAGCTATGCGTGGTTGTCACAAATCTGATTGTACACACAGGGTGGGGTTGGCCACATTGTACACACAGGGTGGGGTTGGCCATAAGTTGCACTGATGGGGAATAGGATAAGGTGGGAAGCCAGGTATGCTAGGGGCCTTACCTATCCTAGAGAATGTGTTTTCACTTTACACTGGCGCAGCAGTACGCAATATTTTTTTCTGTGGTGGTTTGGAATGTCTTAGCTTATATCCAGTGTCAACTGGTCCTAGGACCCAGATGCCACTGCTTCTGTCTGCTGCCCAGCTATAGTGTTGTATGGGTGAATCCTCCACTACTGCATACTGCTGAATCCCTCCAGCTTCATGGGCTTGAGCAGGTTGCTGGCTCCTGCTCAAGTGCATGGAGGGATATTTGGGGTTGGGTGTTCAGAAATCTCCAAATATAACTTCCACTGGTCAACCACAAGAACATGAACCTGGAAGCTTCTTTTTAGGAGAGTGCTATGTTCAAGGTGAAAGATGAGCATCTCTGGGTGACATATAAGGATGGCTGGTTGAAGTTTGTTGACTGCCAGTTCTGAGTGTAGGAAACAATCGAGGACTGGTGAGAGAGGATTGTGCTGCACACTTGGCAGGAAAACATCAAGATGGGGAAAGACATTTTTGCTGAAAATCCGAGTGCCCTGACCTGCCAAGCCAGACCAACAGTAGAGCCACTTTGGCTGCATAGAAGTAAGTGTTCATGGCTTTCAGAAACCTGACAACTCCTTACTGTAACTGTCTTTTTTATGATCCAGTGTGGTGTGATAAAAGCTAGTGTTAGTAATTCCATGCATAAGGTGTATGATACCATGAAAAGTTACTGAGGTTGAGTGGGTTTTTTTAAGGCTTGGCAACTCTCAGGAGTTCACTGGCAACTTAGTATGGATAGGACTTCTTAAATACATTGCAGTGGTAGATGGAACAATATGTCCATTCTTACCTCCTCCCTTTCCTGGATTTGGAGTTAATGAATGAGAAAATCTTTCTTTTTTCTCTTATTGTATTGTGGGGCCTGATTGACCACCCTGAAAGAGTTGTCCACACAGGTTTATTTGAAAAAGTGCCTGATGCAAGAATTTTCATCAATTGTACCTTTGTTTCCCTCATGAAGAAAAGGTGTGGGGGGAAAGAGTTATCAGAGCTGCTGATACAGCCTGCCTACCACAGCTTGCCTAGAGGCAAAGGGCTTGTTATACCTTACGCTGTAAGCCACACACATGTTGATTAGCTTAGTGCTAGCTTGGAGTTTGGAGCAGTCACACCTTAAAGCTAAAAAACCGTCTTTGACTGTCTCTCACCTGCACTAAAGGCCTGGTGAGCAGGGCTGGTAAGCTAGGACAGGCTTCTATCCCTGCTGTATGGGCAGTGTCTTTCTCCCCACCTCTTCCTCCTTCCCCTCTGCCTTCCCCACCCCACTATCACTGCAGCTGCTGCTGGGACTGTTGAATGCTCACACCAGCCATGGCATGGTACTGACTCTGCCGCCCCGCCCTGTGAGTGCTGACTATTTCATTTCTGCCTGGCCCAAGAGCATTGCACTGTGCTGCCCTGTTGCTTTCCTCCAGCCAATGTCACTTGCTTCCCCTGGAGTGTGGCACAGGTGTGGGCAGCATGCTGGTGGCTCACCCTGACAAGACAATACCTTTCCCTCCTTCTCCCCCACCTCCCTGCTGCTGCTGCTGCTCACCAATCACAGCTTGGTGTTGCGGGAGGAAACCAATGGGGTGGCACAATGCAGTGTTCCAGGGCAGGGCAGGAATGGAGCCATCAGTACCCCACCAGGCTGGGCAGCAAACCAAGCACCAGAGCCCCCCTCTCACAGCACCCTGTGTATCCTTGGTGCCACCTCATGTGGTCTTCCTCTTTCTCTTGTTCTGGGTATGCTCTGCCTGCCCCACAGCAGCATCCTTGTGCACAGACTCTTGTTTTTCATGTTTTCCCTCCATCCCCTCACTCCCTGCCAGCCTCAACACTCCTCAAGCTGTCTCCATCTTCAGCTGGATGCAGAAACACCATGTGGGGGAGAGGTCATTGCATTCTGGGATACTGGAGAACTTCAATTTGAGCAGTGCAGTTGTAGGGAATGGCAGTACCCTAATGGAAAAGGAGCTGGGTTATGTGGATCAGAGATAATCCTGCCTTGGAGTGGTGTAACTTTGAGCTCCATAATGAATGCTTTAAGCCACTTCAAGATGTTAATATGTGGCCAATCAAGGGGTTAAGAGCTCCAAGAGCTGCCTAAAATTACCTTGTAACAAGGCCCATGATTTTACTCAAGTT
Source organism: Crocodylus porosus (assembly GCF_001723895.1). NCBI lineage: Eukaryota > Metazoa > Chordata > Crocodylia > Crocodylidae > Crocodylus > Crocodylus porosus. Next base: position 55,394,488 of record NW_017728948.1, read on the forward strand.
CCATTTTATCTCCTGAGTAGATAAAATCCAGTTTTACTGGGCCAGAAAGCTTATCTACATTGGCTGGCTTCTTTTCTTGTTTCTGCTTTGACGGTCTTACTTTATCATAGTGTTTGGAGAGAATGAAACAATTTTTTTTTTTACTTCTGTGTCGACGGTTCCAGTAACCATAGAGGTGTTTTGCCACAACATCAGGTACAGGAAACTTCTGCCTTTGGGGTTTGGTACATTCAAGGACAGTGGCAGATTAAGATTAAGATTTATTGGGGCTCTGGACAAACAGAAATTTGGAGGCCCCCCATGCCCTGGCGGATACCCCAGTGGGAGGAGGGACTCCTTTCCCTCCTGGTACTGCCACTTCCAAGGGTGGGGTGGACCCAGACAGACTGGAGGAGGGGTGGTATATGTTGGCTTCTCCTCCTTGCTCCCCACCTCCCGCCCTCCCCACTCTGCACCATGGCTGGAGGGGAGCAGAGCCAAGTAGGGAGAAGGTGTATGTGGGTTACCTGCTATGGGCTCGCAGCTGTCTGCTCTGCTGACTTTGCCCCAGGGGCCCCACACTGACTGTGCCCTCTGCCTGCCTGGCAGCAGAAAGCACAATTTGCTGCCCCCACTGCTGCTGGGTGGGCAGGAGGCATACAGGGCTCCTGGGGTAAAGGCAGCAGAGTGGAGAGCCCTGCGCCCACAGTGGACAGCCCACATCCACTCCACACACAAATCTGGGGCACCATGCCTTCCCCAGGGGGTGCACACACAGGCATGGCGCCATCTCCCCTCACCCCCAGCACCCTCTGGATGAGCCTCCCTTGGCTCCATACTGTTCCCTGTCTTGGCCCTGGATCCCATGCACAGCCCTGGCTGGACAGTGCCTCCAGCTCCAGCTCTTGCTCCACTCCCTCCCTCACCATATGGCCTGGGGGCCTCAATCTATCCTCCCCCATGCCCCTTCCCCTTCGTAGACCTACCTGGAGAGAGTTGCTCTTCACGATGCCTGGCTGCATTCCTGGCTGAGCACATGCACGTGGCACCCCCTGTGACCTGCTCTCAGCAGCCCTAAACAGGACCCCTTGCAAACTGTGATGGTACCCACCTGCAAGAGGAAACTTGCTGTTTCCCGAGGGAACCCAGGCATCTGGGGGCCCCTGATTTGCAGCAGCCTCTGGGCCCAGGCCCCATGGGCCCATGCATTAATCCATTTATGCTCAGGGACTGGGCAGAAGAGTGAAGGAATCAGGCCACGTCCCAACTTTCTGTGTGTTTGTGTAGGTGTGTACACATAGCTCTAGAGGTCTACAGGGTAGGGACCTAGCTGAGTCAGGTGAGGCTGCGGGTAGGGTTTGCTTCTGTTTGGAAGACTTAGTCAGCAGCCTTTTTGTGACAAAGAGGGAGGGAAAAGAGCAAGAGTGAGGATGGAGTGCTTGCTCTTCCAGACATGATGGTGGCCCCTGGGGACAGCAACACAAGCAAATGCCAACAGATAGCATATGGGAGTGACAGGGGATCTAATACAAAAAAAATACATGCTTGTCTGTGTCTTTGCTGCTTATTGGGGTGTGGGAGGGTGGGGAATTTTGAGGGTAGGAACCTTGGGGAGCCTATGATGTCTGCCTCAGGGCACTGGAACAAATTACCAGGTCCTTGCCTTACAAAGCAGTCCAAGTTCTTGGGACCCTCTTTACCACTGAAGTTCTGTATAAAGAATATGAAGGAAAAATATCACTTACCTGTATAGTAACTGGAGTTCTTTGATATTGGTTATCTTTACTTATTCTAATACTTATTTTATGTATTAGATCCTTTTCTTCTGCTTGGAAGTACTATCTCTGTATCACTGTGTGCTGGAGAAGGAACAGAAATGTGGGTACTGGGCATGAGGACATTTAAAGCCCTTGCATAGCCTGTAGCAGAAAATGCTGGCCAAAAGATTAATTCTTCATGGGGCATGTACATTGTCCAGGTAAAGTACTTATTCCATTTGTGGTGCACATCTTGAAGAACTTCCTTACTATACAGGTAAGTACTATACAGGTACTGGCCTTCTTCCAAATTTATCATTTCCAATACTTGCTTGTCAAAACAGTGGCTCCTGTTTTCTCAGCAAACAGTGGTAATAGTGGTTCTCTCTCAAATTAGCTATGAAAATGTATCTAAATTGACTGCAATTACCTTCTTCACAACCACAAGGACTTGAAACTTTACAACTTAATTTTAGAAGTCATGGCCTTTACATGGCCCTTAATTTTAGGGCCATGTATTGTCTTCATAAACAGTAAAATATGCATAACATCTATTAGGTCACATGGATAACATTTTCAATATAAATATTTGATTTTAGTTTCACAGTTGGTCTAGATATTTACTGAAATATCACCAGCAGGTTAGCATGCTATTAAAATTATGCAGTATTATGAAGAAAGTGATCTGCTTGGGTTCCTTTAGTGATGGGCAAAACACTTTTGTGCTTTTCTTCACTGTTGCTTTACTGTTCAGAAGTAAGGAACACAAGCAGTGTTATATATACCTCTACACAAACGCTCCTAGCATGGGAAACAAGCAGGAGGAACTCACCCTCCTGCTGGCTGACACCAGCCTGGACATAGTGGGGATTACGGAAACATGGTGGGATGCAACGCATGATTGGGTGGTGAATGTCAAGGGCTATAGGCTGTACAGGAGAGACAGGATAGGA
>NW_017728948.1:55399461-55419406 GCF_001723895.1 Crocodylus porosus
AGGAGGAAGAACCAGCACCATACCTACAGGTTAGGGAACTCCCCTCTTGTCAGCACGGAGGCAGAAAAGCTTAAAAGAGTTAGGTTTTCATTGAACTATTATTAAAAACACAATGAAAACATTCTAAATTTTTTTTATCTTCTCTCAGGGAACAAGCTTATTTCAATAAACAATTGTCATTATTTATCAAAGGGGCTTTCTCATCTTCCAGCAATAGCTACAGCCTCGAAATAAACATATCTAGTCCCTCTATCACCATCTCTAGTAAAATAATAATTCAGTACTTGAAATACTGACAGCCAGATGCTTCCACATTTTGGCAGAGCACCTTGGTGCCTGCCACTTTAAGGTTGAGAGGTGGCAGCAGGACAGCCAGCAGGTACAGGCCAGCCCTGATGAGGTGGTTGCATGACTGCAGGAGGGCATTGTGATAGGAGGAGGGGGCTAAGCAGCCTCCATTTTAGCTCAGGCCCTCATGGGACCCAGCAGTTTGCTGGCTGCAGCTGTGGAAAGAACACCACCCTGCTGGAGCTGCTGGTCACAACATCTTGGAGGTAAGGGCAGGAGCTATGGGGCTGGCAGCAGGCTCCTGGTCCTGGGCCATGACCAAAAACGACACCCTACTGGGGTAGGATGGTCTGGTGGGTCCGCCTGTGGCAGGGTGGTCCCCAGAAATGCCAGACCAGTTGCCTCTCCAGTGAAAGATGGTTAGGGGTGCTTTATAACCCAGGCCCCACATCCTGGTGGGTTACCCAGATTTAGGGATAGGCACAGGGGCCAGGAACCAGGTCTGTGGACACCTGAGCCCCATGGGGTATAAGACCCTGGAGGCCCTGGAGAGGAGCAGAGAGATAGAGTGGCCCCCATGATGGGGGCAAAAGTGTGTGGTGGCCTGCACAGAGTAGGGTGTGCAGTGATGGCCTGAAGGACTGTGTGTTGGGGGTGTAAAGTAGGGTTGCAAGGGCAACCTGAAGGGCTGCACCGGAGATATGTTGAGTACGGCTGTAGAGATGGCCTGGAGGGCAGCACATGGGCCAACCCCTATAAGAGTAATAGCATAAGTGGGAGGCCCTAGTGAAGGCATAGGTAGAAGGCCCTAGCAGGGGGACATAAGTTGAAGCCCCAGGAAGGGGGAAGATAGGCCAAGGTATGTCTATGGATGCCTGAGGCTGCAGTTGGGCCAGAGGCTGAGACCCTGGTAAGTCCTTAGATGTGGTGAGGCTGAGTTTGGGGTCAGAAGTTGAGAACTAGTTTTAGATGTCATCTGTGAGGCATGGAACATAGTATAGGGAAGCGTGGAGCTGTGTATAATGCCCATTGCATTGAGGCATAAAAATAGGCAGCTTTCCACATTTTACATCAGTTATTTCATAGATAGACTTCCATAGATTTCATAGACATTAGGTCTGGAAGGGACCTCAGAAGATCATCAAGTCCAGCCCCCTGCCCCAGGGGCAGGAAGTCAGCTAGGGTCATAGGATCCCAGCAAGATAAGCATCCAAATTTCTCTTGAAGGCATTAAATGTGGGTGCTTGAACCACCTCTGATGGCAGGCTATTCCAGACCTTGGGGGCTTGGACAGTAAAAAAATTCTTCCTTATGTCCAGCATGAAACGGTCTTGCAGTAGTTTATAACTGTTCAACCTTGTCATCCCTTGGGATGCTGTGGTGAACAATCGTTCCCCCAGATCCTGGTGAACACTCCTGATAAACTTATAGGTGGCCATCAGATTGACCCTGAGCCTGTGATTTTCCAGGCTAAGGAGCCCCATAGCTCTCAGCCTGTTGTCATAAGGTTTGTTTTCCCGACTTCTGATCATGCACATGGCTCTTCTCTGGACTCTCTCAAGCTTCTTCACATCCTTTTTGAATTGTGGAGCCCAAAACTGGATGCATTACTCCAGCTGCGGCCTCAGCAAGGCCAAGTACAATGGGATTTATTCATCAAGTTGTGGCAGGTGAGTTAAGGTAGACTGCCCCTAGACAGGTGGGCAGGCCAACATTGAGACCTGGCCCCAAGGTATCTCCCTGTCACACACGTTCTGAAAGTCTTTGACTTTAGCAGAACCATCTGCTCCAATGACACAAAGACAGTTTAATACATCTACAGATCTGGCCCACTGCACTAAAAGATCTAGAAAAGAATTCAATAAATGAGGTCCAGTCTAGTCTTCATAGACACTAATTATTCCTTGGCATCTTTTGTTTGTTAGCAGCTACTCCCAGAATATCCTATGCTTTTATTTATCTGCAGCATACTGCATACATGCTGGTTGCAAGCTTTACACCCTGAAGATCTCTATTTGTGGGGCTTGTGGTATCCTTCAGTGTACAAGGCTTCCTTGGAAATGTGAAATATTTTCTTCGTGAACTAACGTGAGCATTCCCAGCTCTGCTGCTATCATTTATTAATCTTTGGAGAGATGGTTACTCTTCAGAACCCAGCGAAGAGTAAGGTTTCTCTCCTCTTTCAGTAGTTTCCTACTTCAATTTACATTCTGAGGGAAGAATTTATCCTTACTAAACTAACCCACTGGGCCCACATGTTTCCTTTTTTGTTATTTATTTATAAATCACTAGAGAATTATTTTACCTTTTTGGTTTATTTAACAGCAGCAAAGTTTAGAAAATAAAACTAAATTAATGTGTGAGAAGTTAACTTTGCTCATTATTCAGCAATATAGGTGTGCCTGCCTGGCTTCAAACGCTTGCTCGTGCGCCACCTTGGCACGGACAGTAGAGGATGCACATTCTCTGGCTTTATGGGTTCCCCGAGATGGGCTTTGGCCTTCCCCGAACTCTCCTGCCATGTCTTTGAATGTTAAGTCAGTGTGGGGTTCAGCCTCAAAGTTCCTCTCAGGGATGACCACTCCGCTTGCAGGATGTTCGTGGGGCTCCACCTCCCCTACACTCCAACCTTACACCAGCCTCTGGTGGGTTGTCTGGTCTTGAAACAGCTGCCCCTCCAGAGTGGATGTCCCTAGTAAGTGCTCTGTGGTATTGTTGCTTCTTATTGCCTTAGGCGGCATTCCCCATGCTCCTTGGGGAAAAGACGGTTGGTTACCTCAGACCCTAGGTCTGGGACCCCCTTGAGCCAGTTGGCTCTATCCCTGGAGCCGGTGGGGGTGCCCCTGTTGGGCAGGGGTAAAGAAAATAAAATGAAGAAAAGAAAAGATAGGAGAAAGCCCAAAAGGCCTTCCAGTCCAGCGTCCTACTGGCTGGCTCTCCCAGCCCCCCTGCCCGTGCTTGGCAGTGTTCCTTTAACGCTGGTCTCTCAGGGTCCCCGTTCCCCTTCTGCCCCCAGCCCAGCTCCCCGACCTGGTACCTGGGAGCGACCATGCAGGAAAACTCCTGTTCCCTTGGGGTCGGCTTCAGCCTCTCCCTCCCGGTCACTGCACCCGTCATGCCATTGTTCGGCGACTCTACCACCATGCTTCCCTGGCAGTATTAGGGGTGAGTCACCCCAGATGCTCCTCCCCTTTTGGGGCTTGATCTCGGCACCCCAGGTGAGCAGATCCTGTGCAGTCTCTGCTGCCGCTCACTGACTGAGCGATCCTTGGTCGCGCTGGCTCCGTCCATTGCCGGTGCAGAGATCCTCCACCTCCTCACTCACTCTCCCTACTGCCAGAAGCCACTTTTATCCTTGCCGGCTGGTGTGTCCTTGTGAAGTCACCTGCCGGCCTTAATTGCATAAAGGAACAGCTTGTAAACCATGTCGGCTTTTCCCTTCAGCGTTCTGGCGTTCCTCCTCCCGCAGGTAAGTGAATGTTCTCCCTTTCTTTCTTTATTTTGGTGTTTCTTACTGCTCTGAGCCCTGTGGGTGGGGCTTCCCGGTCCCACTTCTCACTATCCCCGGGGCAATAGGAAGGTAGTCATTGAGCTTGATTCCCTTCCAGGCTTCACTCTGAAATTCCAAAACAAGTAAAAGGGGATCAGGTTCCACATATATCTCTACTGGATGAGCTGTTATCTTAATGCACTGAAAAGTATTAAAAAAATTCCAAGGAAAAGAATTAACTGTCAGAGTTTTTTCCAAGTCCAGCAGTGCAAATTTAATTTGCCAATTAACTTTGTTTTGGCTTCTTTTCTAGTTCATTTCTATAAAAGTACAACATCTTTCATACCACAGCCTTCTGCAGGAAATGCCTTAATCATAAAACTAAGAAAAATGTTGTCTTAGCTTCTGAGTTATCTGGAAAAAGCTGGATTCAAGGAGTGGGATATATATTTCTGGAAGAGAAAGGAAGTGAGACACAGGATACTATATATTTAATCTTGTTAATAAATTAGTATGCATCACAGAGGTAGTCCAAGACAAAGTTACTTTGGGGATTCATCATGTGTCATGCATAGATATTCTCCCTAAATTAGGTTTACTATGGGGGTGTTTAGTCTCTAATTGTAGTTAGTGCGAAGCTGTGTTCAGTTCTATTGTTCTCCTATCTGTATATGATAATATTTGATATCAATGTAATTTTGATGTATCTTTTTATTTTAGCTAAGTTTGTGTCAGTAAGGCAGTGATTACCTTGAACTGCCCAGTACTGTCCACACTTAGAAAAGTCAATGGCTGAGAATTAACATTTCACTTGGATTGTATTTGGATCCTCCATGCTGATGTGCCCCTGGCCTGTGTTTGACCAGACAATGATATGTAGGTGTAGCAGGGTACTAAGGTGCCTGCTACTTGTAGAGCTGGGATAACTACCCAAGTGCTGGTTGCTAGGGCAAACAAAGGGAGCTAGTGACCCATATATGCCAGCGGTCAGCTGACTGGAAGAGGCAGGGCCTGGCTCACATTTAAACCCTAGGGCTGAGGCCAGCCGGGGCAGTTCCCTGCTAGCGGCTAAGAGGGAAGGAGCTCTGCCTGAGCGAGCAAAGGGGAGAGACCTGTATGCACGAGCAGCTTGATACTAGTGATGGAGCACCCTTGGGGTGGCTTGAATGAAGTTTTAGCTGAGTGGCATGAATTTATGTTATAGGCCAGGGGCTGGTGTTTTTTTTGCTGTTTGACTGGTGGCTTGAGAAAGGCTATAAGGGGATGGAGGAGGCCTCATAGGGGGTCCATGGCAGTGTGGGGACCTGAATGCCAGAGAGGGGTAGTATTGGGAGTGCACCAACCCCGAGCATCAGAGAAGGTGCAGCACTGGGGGTGAGCCGACCCTGAATGCCAGAGAAGGTGCTGCATTGGGGGTATGCTGACCTGAGCCCCAGAGAGAAGGGCAGTGACTGACAAGCACCTGTGGAGTGCTGTGCGAGACAGGGCTGCAGAGAACCTGAGTGCCAGTGAGGTGCAGAGCGAGACAGGGCTGTGGAGAGCCCGAGCACCAGTGAGACAGTGTGAGACCAAAGAACGTCAGTTCCTTCTACAAGGCTTGGGGTGTGGTAAAGGGGTGGTTGGAGCCACGGATAGCCCATAAAGCTAGGGTGCACCGAATCACCCATTACAGAACTGTGCCAGTGTACAACAGGATAACTGTGTCCAAGAGGATGGAAAGGCAGACTCCCTATTATACATTAACATCAAAGAAGTGGAGGGCGAGACTTGAGAGTGCTTTTAGGCTAACTTGGCATGGTAAAGGGGGCGTTAGGGGAGAGCACAGTGACCCCTAGGACATCCTCCTGTTACAGTAGGCAACCGATGATCCTCTGGATCAGGGGTAGGCAATTATTTTAGCTGGTGGGCCACTTAAATTTTGGGGAGCTGTTGAGGGGTGAACACAATCTTTCAGAAGGTATTATTTTAACAAATTGTATACTAAAACAATGAAAACAAATTATATACTAAAAATCAAACTTCTACTCTAACTTATATTAATTTTATTTCAAAATGTTTTTTGTCCTGATTTATATTTTTTTGAGTAGTGTATATGGAGGCAATTACATAATAGCTCAAAATAAAATCTTACTCTTGTATATTGTGTGTGTGTGTGTGCTCCCATGTTTGTTCTGATGGGCACTTGAAGTGTCAATGCCCTCTTACGCCATGACTTGATGACCTTAAGGATAGAGAGGGAAGTTTCTCGGGGGGGCAGTGTCTTTCTTCCTTGGGCTGATTGGGTTCAGTAGCGAGTGACCTGGGGCTTTGCCTCCCATACACCTTGTCCACTCAGCAACTGTGCCTGGATTGGCCCTATTAATGCCCTCTCTGGGGTATAGACTTATTCCTCCATGCTGGGGTAATGTCCTATGCCTTCAGCTTGACTAGGTGGCTGTGGCCATACCTCTTTATAGCGGCGAAGTCTCTTATCTCTGGCTTTTCTCACTGAGTTGCCTGGAGTCCTGCTGGGATACCCTCTCCCAGGTCGACCCTCTCTCAATATATGCTGTATTCTTCAAAGTAAAATAAAAATATGAACTCAAACCTTCCCTGGTGTCCCATGTTTTGACACCCAGGGTTTTGGGACCTGCGTGTCCAACGTAGTGGGATGTGTACTACACTCCTGTGTAGTTTCCCCCAGTCTACTCTGGGTAGCCCGCTACTGGTGTTGGTGTTGGTGCTGGAAGGGACTGCTCCCTGCCTTTTTCCGCTCTGCTTGGTGCAGCCTCTCTTGGCATCCTTGGCAGCCCCAATTTGGGTCCACAGGGATACTACCTGCCACTCATGCTACCTCCGCTCGGATGCCGGGGTCCAGGGCTTGTTTAGTGCCCTGGATGCCTTTTTATGATGTCACTGAAAGCACGTTCTTCCATATGCAGGGAGAGCATGCTTATAAAATGGGCTGGAGGTGCTGCCTGTGTTTCAGCCTCTCCAGGTCGTTGTTGCTCACCCCATCTTTCATCGTGATCCGGGCTAAACTCCCCCTTCACTTGGGGTTCATTGGGGGTGAAATCTCCTTGCTCCTGGAGTCTCTGGGAGCTGAGCCGCCCAGCATGGAGACAGTGTGGGGGGAGGGTGTGGAGGGTGTGAGTTGGGTGTGGTGTGTGTGTTTGGGGGGTTCTGTCCACTTGCTAGGTCCCAGAAGCTGGCTGGGGGTGAGGGGAGGGAGGAAGGGCAGGGGGCATGTGCAGCAGAGCTTGCCTGGGAGGTGTGGTGCAGGTGCAGGTGTGGGTGTGGTCTGCCCTTGTTAAGAATCTACTGCAAATTCTTCCTCCTAGTGCCATTATGCTATACTAGGCAATTGCCCATCAAGAATGACGGGGGGCAGGGAGTGGAGAGGGCTGGGATGGAGTGTCGCCACCTAATGCCCTATGCTGCCGCTGTTCTGCCTCTTGCAGGGAGCGGGGTGGGGGAGCCGAGGCCAGAACTCCCCCACCCTCTGGTCCTTGGTGCAGCTTGGGAATCATGGCAGCACTCTCCCATGCTTGGAGCACTCTGATTGGCTGTTTCCATCAGAGTGCGCTATCCTAGCATAAACTATTCATAAATTTATTATATGTCTGTAGGTAATTTATATAAATGTTCAGAACCAATGTAATTTACAGCAGGGGATGTGATCATCTGTCCATATCCACAATCTCTGCCCATTTTTTATTGCATTGAAGTGATGTATTCTTTTATATTAAACTTGGTCCTGTTATCTTCATGTTTTAAAAATGAATTTCCTATATTTAGGTTATTATTGTGGTCTTGCCAATCCACAAACGAATCTGATTTAGCCTTTGGTTGTCTGGCTAGACTGCTTGTGTTCCTTGACTTGCTTGGACACTAAACAATTTCTGCTCTTTATTATAAAATTTATATAATTCAAGCCACCAGTCTGCTTGGATCCAGTTTAAACTTGTCATGCATTTCTAGGATCTTACTCTAAATTCTTGTTCTAAATTGTTCCAACTTGTTCTAAATTCCTGCCAAGCAATATAAATATGGGACATGGATTTTACATCCTGATTTAATCAATTGCTGACAGTAGTGAGCATTGATTCAGCCACATATTGACGACAGCATATTATTTCTGTACCATGTTTTGCAACAAGATACATTTAAAGGTTCTACACAATCATTTACTTAGGCTGTTCGGTTTTTTACATGGCAACCACAAGAATAAACCAGATGCTTGTACTTAACATTGTTGCTGTTCAAAAAGGAATAAAAAGTGCAGAAGTACTTGTTCTAAGACAGCAAACAGTAAAACTGAATCATGCTGATTGGGTGGCTCTGTGCATAGCCCTCTGTAATTATAATAACCAGGGTTTACTGGTGTAAATGCATATGAAATATGGGGAAATGGATATGTCTTAATACAGTTGTAAAAAAACTGTAATTTTATAGCACAGAGCATTTTAATGTGAGTAGTAATTATAACGTACTCTGTCTCTGGGGTCTTTGGTTATACTAGGTTATTCCAAGGTATAACTTCAACAACGAAGAGAACCGTCTATCCTAAGGGGTTTCCACTTCGATCTGTTCTTTCAAGAATTGGAAAGTATGATTTTTGTTGAAATAGAAAAACTGCATTTTTCAATGTTACTGTGACTGTATTTACAAAGTGAGAGGGTGTGACCATCTGGAAAATCGTACCATTCAAAAGGCCTTCCTGTTAGAATATCTCATGCACCTTTCAGTCTATCTTATGCATACCAAAGTATTTTTTTTCTGGCTTTGAGTGAGCAGGGATGCATCTTGCCTAGACAAGGGAGGAAATGGAGAACTCCACCTTTCATAGTTTCATAGCTGGTTGGGTTGGAAGGGACCTAAGTAGATCACCTAGTCTGACCCCCCTGCCATGGGCAGGAAAGGATGCTACCTTCCAGGCACTTGTGGTGAAGTCTATCTTTGGCATAACCCTACCAGTTCCAAAAGTATCAGGGAAAGATCTGACAGTCTGTCCAGATATATCATCTGCCTGTACATGAGATGCAGATGAATTATAGAATCATAGAGCGTAGGGCTGGAAGGAACCTTCAAAGGTCATTTAGTCCAACCCCTTGCTTGAGGCAGTATCATCCCTATCCAAATCATCTCATACAAACCATAGCCTAAACTCTGCATAAGATTACTGTCACTCCTGACAAAACACACCTAACACCCTAACCTGCCACAGGTAAAGCAGGGGAACCGTGGCAGCCAGTGTCCTGCTTCTATGAAATATTGCCAATATATGGTCAGGAGGTCCTGGGTAGAGGGCCATACCCCCTGCTACAGAGGAAGGCAAACCCCACCCCCCCACAGTCTGTACCAATCTGACCATGAACTAAAATTCCTTCCTGGCCCCAAATATGGTAACTGGTTGGACACTGTGCTGTGGGGCAAGATCCTCTAGCCAGTAACCTCTGGCTTTGGTTCCAGCAGGAGCATTGGCATACCCCAGTCAAAGTCCCAAGCCTTTGCTGTAGTCAACCCTCAATGCCTTTGAGGAAGGTTTAAAAAATCCCTGACATATAGTAGAAAGTGGGGAGGGAGCAACCAGCAAAGCCCAGAAGCATGAGAAACACCCACAGTAGAACATAGGCATAGCCATACCTAGATTGTCCCCAACCAGTGGCTGTCCAACCTCTTCTCGAACACCTCCAGTGGTAGAGAGTCCACAACTTCTCTAGGCAATCTATTCCACTGCCCCACTGTTCTAGCAGTGCAGAAGGTTTTTCTTGATACGCAATCTAAACTTACTTTGCTGCAACTTCAAGCCATTGGTTCACATCCTGTTCTCAAAGTGGTCTTAACCACTCTAAGAAATTTCAAAGACTTGAAGTTCTGAAATGTGTTTTGATTCAAGCAGATAATTGTATTTATAAGGATTTTCATAAATGAGCTAGAGTGAAAGGATCCTGACTTCTTTTGCTAAGAAGTGCTGCAGATGTAAGAATGTTCTAGTAGCAATTTATCTAGCAGGAGAGGAAACCACAACTGCAGAAGAGTGATGTTGAACTATTGTGGACCTACATGACAGGGATTAGCATATCGCTTTGCTGCTATTAGGAGACACCAGAGAGAAATCTTCTACTAAATCTACTGTGGAGTTCTGTTTTTGGCACTAGTAAGGGATTGCCACGAGGAATACCTCTTTCATGGGCTGAAGACCTTAAGACGTCTGCATATAATTTCCCAAGACTTAGTCTGGTAGAAAAATTTCTGACCATGATTTTGTTCTGAACAAGGTAAGTGAGACAAGATAGGTGGGTAACTTGACCCTGTTCAGTATTACACTGGCTGATTCAATCAGGTGAAGAGTACAGCCCACAAGAGATTACAGAGGGCAAAGGCAACAAAGTGTTCTTCTCCCTCTACATAGTTCCTGGTGGCAAGCCTGTTTTTCTACCAACTGTTATAATTAAATTTATACATGGGTTTATATATTTGTATTGTACATAGTTATTTCTCTCCTTCCATCTAATAACAAGTACCCTGTGTCACAGTGTAAGAATAGAGGAGAAAGTGAACATCAGCTCGTGGCATTGGACCCAATCTCTCGAACTCATGTGATTCAAAATCTACTGGATCCAAACAGTGTCCAGTAGCTATTTTATAGTCCAGCCTTTGAGGGACATTCTAGGACAGTGATGATCAACTGAGGGTGCTGTGGCAAGATAAATGAGAAGGTGCTTGTACACATGATGGAGTTTTAGTTCTTAGGGTTGCATTCTATGCCCCCTAAACTGAAATGGTAAGTTTTTAATTGAAACAGTGGGTTTCATCCGTCCATCACTGTATATATGTTGTTGTCCTGGTGGTCTCAGGTGCCTGCTGAAGGCAGAAGTGGTAAGGGGCCTGATCCTTTTTTTTGTTTATCCGTGGAGTCTGCCTGCCTCTCCTGTGGCCAGGGGGCCATCAGTTTCCCCCACCCCCACATCATGGGAGAGGTGGGTAGGCTCTGCAGAAAAAAGGATCAGAGCCCTCACCTTTTCTACCTTCAGTAGGCTCCTGCAGGCAGCAGGACACCTGTGACCACCCAGGAATGGGCTGGTTTGCCCCCTGGGGAAGCACAGAAAGGTGGCAGGAGGGTGGCTAAGTGTGCTGGCAGCCAAAGAAGGTGGTAGGGACAGTGCACAGGGCTCTGGAAGCCCAGTCAGGCTCAGGGAACCTGGCAGCCTGCCTAGGTGGGCCTGCACCCCATGTGTAGTCCCTGCCACTTTCTCCAGCTACCAGCACACCCAGCTACCCTCCTGCTGCCCCTAGGGCAAACCAGCCTGTTCCTGGGTGGCCCCAGGTGTCCTGCTGGCTGCAGGCCCAAAGGCAGAATCAGCAACGGGCTTGATCCTTTTTTCTGTAGAGCCTGCCCACCTCTCCCATGGCCCGGGGGGTGGGGGGCAAGCTGACTAAAGGATGAAATGTTCCAAGTTACAATGTTGCAAGCTAAACTACACTGGGATGTAGTTTAGTTTGCAATATGCAAAGTCATTTAACCCCTGCCAAACTTGTGTATGTGTAATGTGTGATGCCATTAAGCTACACAAAGGGAAATGTTTGTCATGTGTACATCATGACATCATCATGAGCCCAGAGATTTCAAATAGGAATCCATAGTGTTAAAAGCATTCTGACCTGCTGTGCTCTTTCTGAGTTCTTTGCAACAAAATGATTGCACTTATTTTTCCGTAGCAAAAAAATCAATACTAAGAGCTGGCATTTTCCAAGGGGTGCCTGGATCCAGCAAGGGGTGCCCTGAGGCTATAACAGGGAAGATCCACTGCTCTAGGACCACAGATCCCTTGTCTAATTGGTTTATGGAACCTCACGGTCCACTTGCCCAAGGCCTGAAGACCAGTACTGACATACAAATGTACTCTAAAACTAAAGTAGCTTACTCCAGAGCTTATCTTGTGTTGGCACTCTAGTTTGCAGTTTAACTCTTCACAGTCTGTCTGCAAATAACACACTTTACAAAGGAATATCTAGACACACTTTACTCATAACAAAAAATAACAGATCCAGGGGAAAATAACAAACAACTCCAAACAAAACCCACTGCCTCTAGAGTCCTCACTTCTTCAAGAAACCTGAAAAAAAAACCTTCTCAGAGATCACTTGCTTATGTCCAGCTCCTCTTCCTCCCAATGTGGAAAAATAGTTTCTCTAGCTAGACTATGGTCTACCAAATATTTAGAGTTGATTTTTTGAATGGAGGACAACTAAACCTGAGGACTCTAGATATCTCTCCCATTGTTAGCCTTCTGCTAAACGTAAGAATATTTCTCCACGTTCTTAAGTGTTTTAGTCCACAATAGAAGGTATATTGCAAAAGGAAAGATACAATATAGTTCATGAAAATGGTGTTCACAAAATAGAATGGAATTTGCAGATTAACACTGACATGCAAAGGCATGTTAATGTTACACCAGGTTTCCCAAAGTATTAGAAAAGTTGGTCATGCTGTACATGTGTAGCTTTAAAATATCCAGCATAGTATTTATTAAAAGGATACCACTGATGGCTTAGATCTGCATCCAAAATACTAAAAACGGCAATATAGATTTCATAGAATAACTAACTAAGAGATATATATAGAGAGAATTAACTTTTCCTCTCTTTATAGCTTAACAAGTTTATAAGGTGTATATCTACCCTGCCTTCTGCTGGACTTTGGACAAACGTGGCTAACTACCTTTCCCTGAATATATACTTTGCTACACTACTATTTTCAGGTGCTTCAATCTCAAAATGGAGAGATCACATCTTGGGACAAGATGCTGTTACCAGTTTCTGCCCTTCTTTCTTTCAAATTTCTTTGAAGCATGACTTCTTAAGAACTATAACTCTACCTCCTTATTGGCGTGTGAACTCGCTTAATAGAATAAACAAGGTATGCAAATTTATATGCAAGGAAAGAATATTTAAAAGATTGTGGAAATGTATATTTTGCTCAAAAAATGTTGCTTTCCTGTGTGAAAAGGTGATCTTACAAAAAGTACATGGGCATTACTATGATGAATTTTACATACTTTAAATTTAGCCTAAGTAGTCCTGAAGAAAATCGGTAAAGCTTAAAATCAAATTAAACAATTATGCAGACTATAGAGTGACATCTGTGAAAGAGGATGTAGTCCAAAGCAGAGGGTTTATTTATAACAATAACATTTTAATTATATGAGAGATGAGCATTTTATTCACCACAATATAAACTGAATGAATAAATAAAATATAAATTTTATATTTACTTCTCTTCCTGCTTCTCTTATTTCTGTGTATGTGCTTCCCTCTTGTGGTGCTTCAGTTCAACTGATGTTTATCTTCCTTTTGCTTAACATACTGGAGTCTGCCGACTTGCTGGTTCAGGATTTTATCTTACCAATGCTTAGCATATGAATGACCAGTTCCATCAAACTCATATGAATAAAAGTTTCTGCAAATACAGTGGCACCTTTCAGCAGAATGAGGCTCTCAGTCTGGATTTGTCTTTTTAATTAGCTTTTGGTGGGTGGTGATGAATTTTTTTTAAGATGGAAAGCAAAGTTAATTAATGGAGATGTGAGTAATATTTTCTGGGAGTTCATAGGAAATTGTTACAGATTTGTTTGAAGCACCTGCCATTTCTGAACAACTGTGATCCTTAGTGCCAAATCTATATTCAACTATCCCATGTTCACAGGTTTTGGATCTTGGGTAATGGAGTTTGTTTGAGGATCATCAGGATTTTTTGCTTTACACACACACACACACAATTAACCTTTATATATCAAATAGCATATACTCTAACAACATATCTTAAAACCAGTCATTAAAGCTAGGGACAGACATTCAAACAGCCTGAGCCTGAAATGATTCTATTTTTGCTGGTTAGTCTAATGTGCAGAGCGTGAACCAATTTACAAGTGGACAGACATTCACTTTTGAATCAAGAAATGCAGGCACATGCCTTCAGGGGCTCAGGCTAGAAGCTGGAGGGCGCTAGAGCAGCCCTCCCTTCCCTTCCATAGTGCTAAACTGAGGGGGGTGTGGTCAGGTCCTAGCAGGACATTCTGATTAGGGAAGGCTTTAAACCCCTACCCTAGACTCCACAGTCCCCAGCTGGTGTGTGCCTGGAAGGGGACGGTGAAGTAGCCCTCACCACCGGGCTAACTGCTGAAGGGGTGGGAGTGTTGCCAGACCCTGGGCCCCAGCTAGCACTCTGAAGCAAGGTGGCTGGGGGAGGAGGGAAGACTGCTTGTATGGAGTTCATATATCTGTTGAGGATACTGAGCTTTTAAATCTCCCTCTCTCTGCTTCTTCATATCATCTGCAGTAAAATGGCACTCACAGGTCCCATGCCTTGCAAAACGGGTCATTTCTTACACCTCTCTCTGCCCCCTCTTGAACACAGACAGATTGTAGCCTTTGAGGCAAGTGAGCCAGCAGGCAGCTTATCAACCCATCAAGAAAACACAGCCTCTCATTAGTACAAGCTCTTCTTAAATAGCTTTTTCCAAGGAAGGAACAGGGGGACATTACAAGCTGACCTGTTGATTAGCTCCAAAAAGTCCTAAGTGGACACTGTTCTGTCTGCCTTTGTCCCAGTGAAATTGGAGACACATGCGCGCACACACACACGTGCACACACACACACACATCTCTAGAGCATACGCCCCAGCCCAGCCCAGGGCTGAAAAGCGTGCTGGGATTTTGGGGGCCTCTGATTTAATTTAAACCAAGAAGGGGTCTGGAACAGAAGTTGCATAAACTGGTTTGACACAAATCAAATAAGTCTGATACTATATTCAACCAGGTTTATCTTAAACCAGTTTCAGCCATTTTGAAACTGGTTTATGTGCACTGAGCTTATGTTCTGTTACAGGTTTAAACCAGTTTTTGATCAGGTAATTCAGTTTATGTGTAACTTCTGTCCCTAGCCTAAATGAGCTTAAGCAGCAGAAGGAACTCCAGAAGGTTAGGGGTGGGCAACCTATAGCTTAGGGGCCAAGTCTGACCCAGGAAGAGACTGGATGAAGCCTATGGCAGCTCTGTATTATGCTTGTATCCTACAACAGAAGAATACCTGTTGTCTCCACCCTCTGCTGATTATTTCTGTCAGCCAAAAAGACCTAGTTGGCTAGAAGATAATTAGAACTGAATATTTACAGACAACCCACAAAGTTGTCAGAGACTAGGAGCATGAAATTGTTTGTTTACTAAACAGGAAGGAAAACATGATTTGCTCTCCTGTACTCTACTGAGATGAAGTTGCCTTTGTTTGTTATGGTATATATTTCACTGCCTAACAAGTATAAATATTGAGGGAAAGCAAAAACTCTTGCTCCTCCCAATGTACAAGCTGGTAGGAGACCAAGCTAAGGAAGCCTTGGTCTGGGGTCAGTGAGATGGACACTGTCCTGACAAGGAGGGTGCCCTGGATTCTTGCCCCCACTTCTGCCCCCAGTGCTATTTTCCTATGGGATACAATGGTTAGATAGCATCTTATTCTCCAGGCAGACTAGATTTACAAAATAGCATAACTGACTGTAGTGGATTTATTCTGATTATGTTCAGTTGCAGAAAAGGAAGTCAGATCTAAAAACTGCTATGTAGCACTAAGTACCACTTACACAACTAATTTAGATTAAGCACTTAGCTGCCTAAAAGAGGAGTTGGAGTTGAGCCTGGGAATTTTGGCATTAAGTTCAGTGGAAGCAGGATCAGATCCAAGGTGCTGAGTATCCTACCAATTTGGACACATGTTCTTGCCAAATGAATTGACTGGTATTTTCTCATCAGTGTTGAGAACTTGTACCATATCTAAGGACATTTGAATATTTAGTAGTACAGTATAAGAACTTCCTAGATAAAATAATAATGAACTTGGGACTAATCTGACTGACCAAGTTCTGAGTTTTCCATTTCAATCTTGTAACCAGACTGCTTTGGAGTCTTTAGCTTTTTAGCGTTAAATATTAATATGCCTACAGTATACCATTGTGTCAGAATCACTTCTCAGCAAAAACATGGCTGGAAATTGCTAAGAATAATCCAAACGGCATTAGAGATTCAATGAATAGTTGAGAAACTGTTGTGTCTGATTCTACTAACATTGCAGGGTGATGATACAGGGCACTGTGTTCCTGTAAATACTTTGTTTGAAATGAAGTGTAAATACCAAAGGTCATACTGCAGTTCTGGCTACAGAAACATTGCTTGGCTCAGCTGCAGCAGGAACATCAGAAGGTAAGAGCAGGAGGCTCTTGGTCCTGGGCATGACTTGAAACTGTGCCTTGCTGGGGATGGGTGGCTTGGTGGGTCTCCTGGTGGCATGGGTGCCCCCAGGAAATGCCAGGCCAGTTACCACCCTGGTGAAAGGTGGGTTGGGGTGCCTTAATAATCTCTAACCCCCACAACTTGGTATGAGGGCCTGGCATGGCTATGGCCACCTAAGCCCTAGTGGGGTGGAAGACCCCAATAGAGGAGTGTGGCCAGGCTTGACTGTGGCCACTTGAGCGCACAGGGGAGGAAGACTTCCAGAGGTTCCTGGTCAGGGATAGTTGTGTGGCCCTGGAGAGAGAGGGCAGTTGTGAAGGCCCTGAGAGGGAAGGATATAGATGACCCTGCTCAGAGTAGGGTTGAATGGGAGTAGGCCTGAAGGACTGTGCGCTAGGGGGGCTGAGTAGGGCTGAATAGGGAGTATGCCTGGAGGCAGTCCCAGGGGTGCATTAAGTAGGGCCGAACTGGGAGTAAGCCTGAAGGGCAATACAAGGACCAGCCCTGTGAGTAGTTGATTGTGAGGATGATGCAAAGACCCCAGGGTGGGGTGTGGTGTAGAGGCCCTAGAGTGAGCATAGTAGGAACCCCATGTGTGGGGAGTAGTCCAAGGCATGTTCGTGGATGCCTGAGGCCATAGTTTGTGCCACAGGCCAAGTGAGGGGACTTGGCCAGAGTTAGGGGTGAGTCATGACCCCGGTAAGTTCTCCACCACAAGGAGGCCTAGTATGAGTCAAAAGAAAAACCTAAAGGCTGAGCACGATGACCTGCTGGTCCAGGGAGATTTCCTGTGAGATCCTGGAGTACCACTCGTTGTGAGGGTTTCAAACATCATGTGGATGCCATTGGTAAGGCTTGGGATGCAGTACAGGTGTGGTTGGATCTGCATACGTAGGCCTAGTAGAACAGGGTCACCAAAGGGCAGCCTCCCACCTAATTAAGACACCTATTATTGAACAACAAGGCATGGCAAGCAAGGGAGGTGGGTGGTTAGCCCAGAAACAGGTGGTCAGGCCAACTCCTAATCGGCCCCGGGAAGGCTCCCTGTTACATATAGATTGTAAGCCCTAAGGTCTGGGAACTTATCTTTATATATATTTATGAAATGACAAATACAACTTTGACAGTAGAGATAAGCAATAAAAAAATGGACCAGATTCTCAGGTAAAGATCTCATCCAAAGTTTACACATCATATAATGCATAACTGCAGGAATGTCTAGTGGTATTTCTTGCTTTGCTGTCAGTTAACGTCTTACTGCCTCATTCATTTGTCCATTAGTTTTGAAGTGCTAGGCCACCATAAAGAAAATACTCTGTGGTATAAATAAATCTGGGTTTGCGTTAACATTGAAGGAAATACTTATGACTTTTGTTTTATAAAACTGACTTTCTTTGCAAAGTAAATTTTTCATGGGAGAGTGTGACATCTTTGTGGGTCTCGACAGTTGGCTGAGACCTTATCCCGGGCAATACCATCAAGGAAGAGGGAAAAAAAATCAGCTGTAATTCAAGAAACTTTCTTAGAACACTGATTAAAAAATGGATTCCAAAAAACTAACAACACAACACTCAAAAATCCAGAAATCCTCATTATAAACAAGCAGCTCTTGATTACTTGAAACCATCTGCTACTTTATTGTTCCTAATCGCATTTTTGGATCTTGGGGCTTTATGTATTTTTACAACGCTATTATCTACTTCTGGCTCTGGCTCATATTAAGGGCATCTGTATCACAAAATAGAGTTCCAGAGGCTCATGAGAGGAGCTACTGATATGAAGATGAACAGCAGAGATTTTTGGCAAGCTGGAGAGAGCACTTTCATGAAAGGGAGATTTGGAAAATTGAATTACTTGCTGTATGTTGGTATTTGCTGTGCAGCTTATGACCAGTTGAAAGAAGTTCCTATAATACAAACAATCCAACAATAAGCTGTGTATGAGTGGATCCTTGTGCTTAGGTGGAGATCATTGCAAATTGGGGCTAGTGTAATTAAACTGCATTTCCACAAACAAACAAAAATTCAGGCAGAGGTTATTGGATAAATCATTGTTTTTGCCTGAATTGGAGTCATCATTTTAAAACCCAAAGAGCTCAGTCTCATTTCTGTGCTCCGTAGATTGGAAACCACATTTAAAATCTACCT
Organism: Crocodylus porosus; assembly: GCF_001723895.1. Lineage (NCBI taxonomy): Eukaryota > Metazoa > Chordata > Crocodylia > Crocodylidae > Crocodylus > Crocodylus porosus. The sequence continues at coordinate 55,417,651 of NW_017728948.1, forward strand.
CTGCCTATAAAGGTCAGGTATAAACATTACACTTTTACTGGTATAAGTAATTGGAAACCGGTCTATACCCATAACGGAACGGAAGTTCAGCACATATACTGGTTTAAAAATCGTGAAACCTGTCTTAAGATTTGTTCCCCACCCCACCAAAGAGTGAATGTCTGCTCTGTTTGTTGCCAATCTGAACTACACTGCTTATAGAAAACTGCATAACTTTGATTCTGCTTCAGGGTTTTTGAATGTCTGTACCTAGCCAAAGAGAAATCATCAAGACTAAACAGATATAGAAGGAGCGGGGAACTCTCCCTGTGCAGGGAGTTACTAGGCCCTGCTCTGTGATCGCAGAGATGGGGCTGGGAACAAGCTCCCAGCCCCTGCTCCATGATTGTTATCAGGAAGGGGGTTGGGAGCTCCCTGTTGCCAGGGCAGAGGGACAGTGTCCCCGTGGGGGCTCTGGTGGCAGAGGCCACCATGGCAGCAGGCAGCTCCTGGGGGCAGGCAGCAATCTCTCACTCCCTGCTGCCTGGTTCACCAGGAGCAAGTTTGTTCCTGGCTAGCTGTCTATGTGCTGTACTACACAGTACCTAATCATGAGTAAATTTGCTACTTGTATTTACATAAATACATGTAAAATATATTCCTGATTAGAGCAAATTACGGTGCAGTACCATCTGCACGTGTAGATGGTGATACTGCGCAGTAATTTGAACGAATTTCGAGTAAAGTGTCTCGTGTAGATGCACCCAAAATGAACAAAATAACTCCCAAAGCAGGCAAAATTTTAGGTAGCTTGCAATAACTCAGTTTTTCAAAGGGGTCTGACCCACATATTTATATAGAATACCTCTCACTTCAATAGGCCTCCATGGAGATGTAAGGTTCTGTATTGATGGATCCCTGTACCATCCCGTGACCTTAGGTGTAGTACAGGAAGTTTGGACTGTGGCCTTTTTTAGTGAGTAGAATAGACAGAGACTGGTGAAGAGTTTATTTTATGTAAAAATAGCTCATTTCATTTTAAATAAAGGTTTGCTATGTGGGGAAAAAAAACAGAAAAAAAAAAGAGGAGAAACCATAAGCTAATAGCTTCAAGCAGTTCCAGGTATTTATGTCAGTGATTCTCCACCAGGGTGCCACGTTAGGATGGCTGCAGGGTGCCATACAGTGTTAGCACTGTTAGGTGTACAAACACGATTCACAAAATCAACCCAGAGATTTCGCACAGGAATTCATAGCAGCATTAAAAACATTCTGAGCTGTTGTAGTCTTTCTGAGTTCTTTGCAACAGAGGGATTGCTCTATTTTCTGTAACCCGCGTGGCGGCTCAATAGTTACCACCCCTGCCCAATATCAGGGATGGTGTGGTGAGAGTGGGCCAGGGCTTCCGGTCAGCACCAATTTACTTTCCAGCCAGCCCCTGCTCCCCACAGAGCAGCCTGTGGTCCCAAGTGTAACTGTTTTATTTATTTTTTCTTCTGTATAACTGCCGCACGGCACTCTCACATTTATGTAACCTTGAAGTCTTAACTAGTAAGCTAAATGAGTGCTTTGTATTTTTCTCTGTTGGCATTAAGCTACACATGTACATTTTGTAGATTTTATTTCTTATCTAAAAGTGTTATTTTTGCAGAAATGAAACTTATGTAGGAAGTCTGCTTAGCAATTACTATGTAAAAGAAACTATCCTATCCCTGTATGCTCAGCTTATATCATAGTTAGTGTCACAGAGGCAGTCCAACCAACATCTATAAAGAGG
>NW_017728948.1:55419836-55424492 GCF_001723895.1 Crocodylus porosus
GACTAGTTCCACTGTTGGAGAGCAAGGGCTGGCTCTGGAACCTCGTGAACCAACGGACACCCTATAAATTAAGAAACATTAACAACTTACTCTAAGTCGTCTACTTGTGCCAACTCGGCGAACCTTGAGGGCGGCTATAAAGCTACCTCCAATCCTGCCCCACAAGCCACGCGCTCACACAGCTCCGCAAAGCCCGCGGCTCCCCAAGCGGTGCCGGAACCGCTAGCCCAGCATTCTGCCACACCAAGAAGGCCCAACACTTAACTGATTTAACTGTTTACACTTTATTTACAAAACAAGAACAGGAAAGGTTATTTACAAGTGAACTTAAATGGCATAACCAGAATCACAAAACAAACCAGAATGCATTAGTCAGCCCTTGACTCAAGAACAGGTAGGATAACTGGCAGCTTTCAGCCACTGCTGAGATGCTACCACAAGGAAGCAAGGTGGCACTCCCAGCAGCTCCAAGATGCTTCCCAGTAAGCGACCGACTGCAGCAGGTTAAGTTCTTCTGGTCTGCAGCAATCTAATTGTATCAAACCCCCACCCCCCAAAGAGGCTGAAGGGTGACCCTCCCTGGCAGCCAAAAAGGCAAGCAAGAAACAACAGTGTAGGCTCCTGCAGCAATCAGCATGACCCAAGCACAAAGCTCAAGAGACGCAATCCAATGACAATCAGCTGCAGAATAAGGGACAGGACTGAGTCCCCTCTGGGCAGTCAGTGGCAGAGGGTCAGCAGCACAGGCAGCTCGCTAATCCCACTCCGAGCACTGGCCTGTGCCCTGAGCTCCTGGGGAACCTCGTCCTGGTGCTCTGCTTCTCCTCAAGATCCCAATGCCTTGCCTGCTGCTGTCCTGCTTCCCCAAGTAAGGTAAGGGGTTTCTTCAAGTCACCGGACCAGCTCCCTGCTCCAGATAAGGATGCCACCTGCACTCCTGGCCGCTGCCTCTTCTCCGCAGTGGAGTGGTGAGCCGACTGCCACCCCTAGCCCCCGGGACGCCCGGCACATCCAGCACACTGCTATGGGGCCTTGGAGCACCAGCTCTCTGCCCCAAGTCCTGGCTGCTGCTCCCTCTGCTGCGGGGCTGGGGGCATGGCCAACTGCCGCTGCCTTCTTCTCCCAGGGCCTTCAAGGCTCTTCAGAGGGGTCTGTTTGCTCCCTCCACTGGGTCAGCTCACCCCAGCTCTTCTTACGCCTCCTGCATCGTTCCCTGGAGTCACTGTCAGTGGCCCCCACACGCCAGTTTCTAGCTCAGGCATTGTTTCTAGCTCAGGGTAAGTATCTCAAGCCAATCTGGTGAGCCCATATTGGCAGTCTGTTACATTTGTTTAGTCAAAAGAAAAGTGAAAGCTAAGAGTTGGTATTTTCTGACAGGTGCCTGCAGTCTAAAAATTGTCAATGACAAACTTCAGTTTTGCATTTCTGCCACTATGTGGTGCTGAATGAAGCTATAAATCAGTAGCACTCCTAGGCCTTCTGGCATGTCCTTTCCCAGCAACTAGCAGGCTGGGGGTCTTAATATAAAGCAGACAAAAACAAAAAAAGATTACTCCCCTATGGTGAGGGAGTGCTCGGGTCTCTGGCTGAGATGTAGCAGGCAAGAGAGGGAGGGAACCAGTCCCTGTATCTGCTTTCTCTTCTTCCATCCCTCCCTTGGGGCTCTACATTGGGCTTCAGGGAAGTGCTTTACTATAAATAGGATTCTGTTCTGGATGAATTCTGTAATGTTTTTACTCAAGCACTTCTGAGACTTCCTCTTCCCACTCCCCTTGACACAGCCTTTCCCTCTGCTTACTTTGGGGTCAGTGAGGTCAGGAGTCATCAGGGGCAGCTCTTCTCCTTCTGCCAGTTTTATTTAAGTGAAGTTTAACTTGATTTGAGCCTTTAAGAGGCCAAGAAGTGATGAATACTTGGCCAGTGTACTTTTCAGCTGGTTTCAGTTGTACCTTTCTCCAGGTGTACCTTTCAGCTGGTTTCAGTTCATTTATGCTGTGCAAAGTGAATTCAGCAGACTGCAGAACCTGGACCACAGAGGTTATGTTTTAGCTTTGCATTTCCTAACTTTTGACTCTGTCACTGCTGGGAAGTTATTTGAATGCAGAATAAAAAACTCCTTGTTTTCTCCTTTGTTTTAAAAAAAAAAGTTTCCTGGAAGTTTGAGACACATTATGTTCCTGAAGTTGGAATGGCTCCTGTGAAACTATTTTGAGCCTCAGCCCTGCATAACAGTTTGTAAAGACAGACCTTTTTTGCCTGAACAGAGTCCTCTGATTTCACTGGTGCTACTCTTGGATTCCAGGCTTTGTTAGCACATGTAACCGTAATGACTGTAACCTTGGATGTTAGTAATCTAGCCACAAGAGTTATTAACCTAACCAAACCTAAGCCTTAAAGGTTATTTCCCTCCCCCATAATGTTAAGGTCAAAAGGGCTAATTAGGATCATATCAGACTGCTTACATAATAATTATTCCTAAGAGCCTCATCTATAATTCCTGTGTCAAGCCTGGAACTTCTGTCTGAGCTATAGCAGAGGAGCTTAAGCTTTTTGCCCAGTGGGCCAGGTTGGCAGTGCCCGATCTGTCTGCAGGCACAGTGGGTACCATCTGCTCATGTGGAAGGGGGCATGCTGGTCCCAACACAGGCCTGCATGGGAAAGGAACTTGAGCTGGCCCTGTAGAAAGGAAAGGGGGCATGGCTTGGCCCTGCAAGGGGGAAAGGGAGTGAGGCCAGGCTCCAACCTGGCCCCACAGGGGAAGGGATCATGGCTCAGCCCCACAGGAGGGAAGGGGGCATGGCCAATCTCTGGGGAAAGAAGGCCTGGCCAGGCCTTAACCTAGCCCTGCAAAGAGGAAAGGGGGTTTGGCCCAGCCCTGTGGCAGGGGAGGAGGGAGTATGGCCAGGCACCAACCTGGCCCCGACCCAGAAGTGTGTATGTGTGGGGGTGGCCAGGCCCCCTGGGGAGGTGATCACAACCTGTCCCTGTCCCAACTGGCTGCATGGGCTTGGGGTTTGGAAACATGGTGATGGTGGGGCATATTTAATGATCACCACTCTCACACCACCAAATTTACTGACCTGTGGGTAGCCCTGTTGGCTAAATACAATGGCTCCACGGGGTGAATTTGGCCTGCAAGCTGGAAGTTGAGCACCCCTGAGCTATAGCATATATCTTGAAAAGACATCTCATCTATAATGATTGCAAATAATGGAAATTAGTGAATCTATCAGAAGGTTTCAGCTAAGTCAGCTGCCAAGTGCTTCTTAGAAACATATCATTTAGTTTTCAGGGAAGTTAATAACAAACAATACAATACTTATAAATATGGCACATTACAGATATAAGAAAAAGTTATTGTCATGAGAATCTTAGGGCCAGATCCTGTTCTACCTATTAAGTACCTAGGTCAGGTCCCAAGAGCACAGTTCTATGCCTTGTCTTTTCATCTTCCCCCTTTCCCAGTCAATCTTTTTGGTCTTAGACATTTTTCTCGATTAGAAAAGAAGTGCTTCCTCAACCGAATCAGACTTTACAGTAAGTAGACACAATTTAAAACCTTTTGCTTGATATTGGCAGGTCTGAAAGTGTTAAGTATGTTTTCAGTCAAGTTCTGCTAGTTTGAATGGAATTAACTTCTTTTTACACACACACACCCCTCTTTATACACGTAATGTTAAAACTTTAATTTGGCCCACAGATAAGTCCCATAACTCTTTGTTTACATTTTAATTCATGGTCAGTCATGAAAATTGCAAATGGGAGGTCCTTGGCCTTGTCTAGGCTATGTAAAAAGAACCTAATTCCATTCAAACTAGCAGAACTTGGCTGAAAACACACTCAAACGAGGAAAGATTTCAGTATTGACAACCCCACGTTGAAGACAAATTTTAAATGTCTTCATTTCCCATGAAATGAAAAAGCCAAGTGTTGCCCAGAGTGCTTCTGAATTTAGAACAGATTAGTGCTTAAACTGATTCATAGATCTAGCTAAAAATCTGCATAAATTCAAGACTTCTACAGAAATTATTTACTGAATTTGGGAGCAGCTTCACTATGTGTTTTGATTTTTTTATATGGATCCAGGGACTAAACCTTCCCCTATTATAAGGGCAAAATTGAACCCAGCAATAAGTGTGGAGTTCCCTCTGTTCTTCCTAAATTCACATAGCTTGTCTATTCATACTCTTATCTGTGCAATTTCTGAACATAATATTTCCTAGGAAGCAGATCATCTCACTCTGTTTATCTCTGGGTGCTATTTCTGATTTGGTATCCAGGTCACTGCTGTAATTCAAGTGATAAAAAAAAACAGATGTCACTAAGATGCCATTTATTTAATCTTCCACGTACCTCATCTTTAGTTTTCCTGCAGTTCCCTACAGTTACTGATATTTTAGAAAAGGAACCTGTTTTCTTAGGGTTCCTGAATTTGCTTACTGTATACATAATGCAGTTTATACATTCTATAGGAAATCTTCCATTGATTCAGCAATTTGTTGTTACGGGTAAAAATGTGTTTTTCATAATGTTAGAAATATTATTAAAAATGCATTATCAATAGCAGATTTAGAAAAAAACACAGCTGCTAGCCCTCCTTGTCTCCTTAATGGGAGAGGGAAGGGGGGGTTGGAAACTGAAGGGAAAACTACCAAA
>NW_017728948.1:55462901-55467796 GCF_001723895.1 Crocodylus porosus
ACCCCAGCCTGTCCCTCACCCCCTGACACTTTCATTTCCATTTCCATTTTCACTGACTGGCTTTCTTGCCTGCATTGTGGCCAGGCCAGCCTCTGGCTTCTTTCCAGGAGCCTTCCATCCAGGTGCGTGCACACACACAAAAACTGCAGGTGCTTCCTCAGCCTGACAAAGTGGTTTTCAACCCTAAAGCTGGCATCCTGGGCAGCTAAGCCGAGCTCACCAGCAGCCTCACAACTGCATTGCAACCAGCAAGTGCCAGGCCTGTCAAAGATGTGACAGGTCTGGGCATTCCCCAGCCAGGACTTTGTGCATGCGTGTGTTAGCTGGAGGTTATGGCATCTCCTCCCCACCTTTTACCAGGGGATCGTTGGTCCTGGCATTTACAAGGCTGCCACGCCACCAGCAGTCCCACCAGGCCTCCCTACTCTGGCAGGGGGCAATTTTAGTGGTCGTGCTCAGAACCCATAGCCCCAGTCCCATACCTCCAAGTTCGTCCTGGCAGGGGAATGAACTCAGCAGGGACATGTTCTTCCCCTGCTGGCTGGTGATACAGTTAGTGCTCCCTCCAGCTGAGAGTGGGGCATTACTTGGCTCTTCAAAACCTCCAAAAAGGAAATTGGTGCAGACAGAGTGAGGAGGGTGGCCCCCAGTCCATCTGCAGGTGGAGCTCGTGGAACCCTAGCAGCAGTTGGTTCACCTATAGGAACAGCAGCTGCTCCACCAATGTAGGATCCAAGCAGGTGCAGTGGGGTGTCACCACATCCCTGGCAAAGCTGAACACCCTCTTGCTTGGAACACTAGTCAGTGGACAGGACAGGTGTTCGCGGGCAACTGTGGTCAGACCATGCCACATCTGGCTGCGGCTTGCCCAGTAGGCCAAGGGGTTGCAGTCCAGTGGCTCCACATCCTCAGCAAGATAGGTAGCCACCGAAGCCTCGGCACTATCTGCCCGAAGCTGGGATCTGGTACGTTTGGACCCCAGCATTGAAGCCATGCCCAAGGCCCACATTGGCAGTGGCTGGTGTGGAGGATACTGGCTGGTGCTGGTGCTGGTGCTGGCACCGGTAATTGGATCCCCCTCTTCCACATCCCCTCGCCTCTGCACTTCAGCCTCCCTGACTTTGTCTCATGGATGGCCTTCTGTTGCTCCACCAGCCTCCCAAGCATCAGGTATGTGGAGCTCCACCGAATCTCCACGTCCTGGATGATTCTGTGCTGCAGGACACTCAGCTGTGCCTGCTTCCCCCACAGATATTGCCCCCCTTAATGCTGCAGTGAAAGTAGCCCACCACCTTCTTGCATTTCGAAATCAGCTGGCTTGTAGCAGTACTGGTGGCAGTGCCATCACTGGCAGCCCTGTCCCTCTCCAAGGGATCCCTCACTATTAGGTGCAGCCTGTGTGCCACACAGCAGATGCCAACAAAATTGGCATCATGGACAGCCTTCACCATATTGGCTTTGTTGTCAGTGACCATGAACCCATGGGTGAGCTCAGCCTGCCCAACGAGCCACCCTTGCACCATGAGGTTCATGGCCACCATGATCTCCCTTGCTGTGTGGGACTCATCCAGCACCTCAGCTTGCAGTAGAGCCCACCTATGGCCTGACTGATCACATCAGTGCCCTGTGAGGGAAGAGGTAGGTGTGATTGCCACCCTGGCTGCTTCTGATGTTGGAGGTGAAGTAAAAGGCTACCCGCAGTCCTGCCTTGCACAGCTCCTCTCCCTCAAGTACTCCCTGCATGCCTGATACAGGGAGGGCACCACCACCCTGCTAAAGGTGGTGCATGCGGGCACTTTGTAAAATGGGGCCAGAAGTGCTAAAAACCGGCTGAACCCTGGTCACTCAACTAGGGAGAAGGGCTGGCTATCCAGAGCAAGCATCTCCCCAATGCTCTGGGTGATCTCATGTGCCTTGGGAACACCCCCCCACCCTTTCTGTCCACCTTTCCCCCACTGGTCCAGGGTGGCCTGCCTCTGTTTTGAGGGTAAGGGGACTTTGAAGCGAGTGGGGGACTTCTGTTTTGGCACACTTGCACTGGTGCCAGGCTGAGCAGCAGAAAGAAGGGCAAGGGTGTGGTGCCTCCTCAGACGCAGCAGCATGGCTGTGGTGGAGAAGTGTCTCAATTCCTTGCCATGGCACATGTGCCTTTGGCAGTCCTGGCAGATGGCAAACTTGGGATCATCTGCCACCTCAAAATGATCCCACACTACACTACTCCTCGGCTTCTGGGTTGAGGGTGAGGATCCTGCCGTTTCCCCCTTTTCAGCAGGCTGAGGCTGAAGAGCAGGAGGAGCTGCCTCAGCTGAGCCACTTGCCTCCACAACCTCAGCCTCTTCCAAGGTGCTGCTTTCTGGAGGAGACCTGGGTCTAGGGGAAACGTGAGGGCGTGGAGCACAAACTCTGATTCCCCCTCAGTCCCCAGAATTGCTTGAGCCAGCACGCTCAGCATCCCTGGTTCCAGCTCCAGCTCCAGCTCCTTCTCTGGCGGTGGGAGGCTCATGCTGAGAGCTGAAATTGGGGTGGAAGAGGCAGTGATTCCATTGCTGGTGCCCACTTCTGGACTGAGTGGAGGTGGTGCAGGTGCAGGGATGTTAGGTGCAGACACTGCTCCCACCGCCTCACTTCCACTGGCAGCACTGATGTCATGGCTGCTCGGGAATAGAATGTGTCTGTGTTTGGGACGGGGGGAACTTGCAGCTCTAGCTCTCTCCTTACCCCTTCTCCCTCCCCTGCCAGAAGACCTGGCACCTGCCTTTCCAGCACGCTTTATATTGATCTTTCCTGTGCTATCTGGTGTTGTGCTGTGAATGAAATTATTTGCATGTGTTCCTGTGTCTCAATATATTATCTGTGTCTTGCTCTTCTGTAAATATCTGTCTGTCTTCTTCCGCTGTGATTTTTTTTCTATATTCTGGGTCTCTCTGTATGCAGGTGTGTGTGTGTGTGTGTGTTTGTGTGTGTGTGTGTGTGTGTGCGCGCGCGCGCGCATGTGTGTGTGCATGCATGCAAGCAAGCAATTTGTGCCTTCGTGCACAGTGATAGATAACACTGGCTGGGAAAACACAACTGTCTTTTTCCAAAGTTTTCAAAACAAGTTTTCAAAAAAAATAATTCAAAGAAATAAATTGAATTGTAATACTACTAATAATTGAATTGAATAGCTAAGCTAAACTAAGCTAAATTAAGCTTAATCCTAACCACTCCTTTATAACACGAAAAAGCAGCAGGCAGATCTCAGTCACAGCGTTCCTTTCTCACACAGCTGCTGATAGGGAACAAGCTGCAAAAGGCACAGAAGGGCTGGAAACAGGGGCTTTTATACTTTGTTTAGTCCCACCCCACAGAAGCTGTCATTGGAAAGGTAGCCAGGGAGAAATCCTTCTCACTGGTCACCTACAGACATCAGTCTTCCCCCTGCCCTGCTCCCCTTCCCCCTACTCTCCCTCCCTATTCTAATTCCCTCAAAATGGCCAAAGCAGCTCTGGAGCATCTGAAGCAGGACTGAAGCGCTTTGGATATCCCCGACCCACTCTAGACACCATTGCTTGTGTCATGCTTCGACCTGGAAGTGTCGCTTCAGAGGCTGGATTATCCGAAGCGGGTCTGGATCCAAAACGGGATCTAAAGCCTTGCACAGCCCTAGTAATCAGTAGTAACCTTTCAATTTCACCTTTTAATGGTTAAACTGACAAGCTTGGTTAGAATGGCTAATACAATTTCTTTGGTACTATAGATAATGGCAGACTAAATTAGGAAGGCAAGGACTTTTTTGTGATATATTTTTTATTGTACAATGACTACTATCCCATGGTCCTCATCCATGTGGGAACCAATGATGCAGCCAGGAGTAGTCTTGACTGTGTCATGGGTGACTACAGGGCTCTGGGGGCCAGGCTTAGGGAGACAGGGGTGCAGGTGTCTTCTTGTCCATTCTCTCGGTCAGAGGCTGCAGTAGGCATCACAGCGCCTGCATCAGACCCATGGCTCAGGAGCTGTTGCCATACTGCACGATTTGGCTTCCTGCACCACGACCCACACTTCCTGGCAAGGGACTTCCTGGGGCATGATGGACTTCACCTCTCAGTGAAAGGTGAAAATCTTTTCTCCAACAGGTTGGCTGATCTTCTGTGTTGGGCTTTAAACTAGCTCAGGTGGGGGATGGGGAGGCAGAAGAAGGGGATCATAAGGAACTTGCATTCCATAGGACATCCAGCAGTACAGCACAGGTAAGCAATAAGCAGGTAAGAAATAAGGGGCCCATTGGGCATCAGAGCTGGGGGGAAACAAAAGCACCAGTCACAGGCCTCAAGTGCCTATACACTAATGCTAGGAACATGGGGAGCAGGCAGGATGAACTAGCACTCCTGCTTGCAGAAAACACTTATGACTTAGTGGGGTTAACAGAAACCTGGTGGGACTCCAGCCATGACTGGGTGGTAAACATTGAGGACTATAAGCTATACAGAAAGGATAGAGTGGGGAAGAGAGGGGGAGGGGTTGCGCTCTATGTCAAGGAGCGTTATACATCAACCCTTATCAAAGTGGAATCAGAGGAGAAAGTAGAATGATTATGGGTTAGGATACATGGAGGCCAAGGAGAAAGGGATTTGGTGGTAGGAGTCGGCTACAGACCCCCACACCAAGGGGAAGAACTAGATTTGGAAGTCCTGAGGCACCTCTCAGAGACCATAAAGACTAAGGAGGCGGTAGTCATGGGGGACCTAAACTACACTGACATCTGCTGGGAGACGCAGACAGCAAATTCTCATCATTCACACAGGTTCCTATCCTGTGTACAGGACCTCCACCTGACGCAGGAGGTACATGGTCCCACTAGGGGGAATGCCTTACTGGACCTGGTATTGGCAACAGGGGATGACATGGTAGGGGAC
>NW_017728948.1:55468481-55469687 GCF_001723895.1 Crocodylus porosus
ACCAGGTTACAAAACACCTCGACACAGGAGTAGGGGTTGATATCGTTTACTTAGACTTCAGGAACACCTTCGATAGGGTATCCCACACCATACTGGTGAACAAGTTAAGAGGCTGTGACTTGGATGATTACACATTCCGGTGGGTGGCAAATTGGCTAGAGGGTCGCACCCAGAGAGTGGTAGTGGATGGGTCGGTATTGACCTGGAAGGGAGTGGGTAGTGGGGTCCCGCAGGGCTCAGTCCTTGAACCGACACTCTTCAATGTCTTCATCAGTGACTTGGACAAGGAAGTGAAGTGTACTCTGTCCAAGTTTGCAGATGATACAAAACTGTGGGGAGAAGTGGACACACCGGAGGGCAGGGAACAGCTATAGGCAGACCTGGACAGTTTGGACAAATGGGCAGAAAACAATAGAATGCAGTTGAACAAGGAGAAATGTAAAGTGCTGCACCTAGGGAGGAAAAATGTCTGGCACACCTACTGCCTAGGAAATGACCTGCTTGGTAGCACAGAAGTGGAAAGGGATCTTGGAGTCCTAATGGACTCCAAGATTTCATAGATTTCATAGACATTAGGGCTGGAAGGGACCTCGGGAGATCATCGAGTCCAGCCCCCTGCCCAAAGGGCAGGAAGTCAGCTGGGGTCATAGGATCACAGCAAGAAAAGCATCCAATTTGATTTTGAAGGTGTTCAATGTAGGTGCTTGAACCACCTCTGATGGCAGGCTGTTCCAGATCTTGGGGGCTTGGACAGTAAAGAAATTCTTCCTTATGTCCAGGCTGAAACAGTCTTGTAATAGTTTATGACCATTTGACCTCATCATCCCTTGGGGTGCTCTGGTGAACAAACGTTCCCCCAGATACTGGTGGTCACCCCTGAAAAGCTTAATAGGTGGCCATCAGATCACCGCTGAGCCTGCACTTTTCCAGGCTAAAGAGCCCCATAGCTCTCAGCCTGTCATCATAAGATCTGCTTTCCTGACCTCTCTGATCATGTGCGTGGCTCTTCTCTGGACTCTCTCAAGCTTCTCCACATCCTTTTTGAATTATGGAGCCCAAAACTGGACGCAGTACTCCAGCTGTGGCCTCACCAAGGCCAAGTACAAGGGGAGAATGATGTCCCAGGATTTGCTTGAGAAACATCTATGGATGCAAGCCAGAGTTTTGATTGCTTTAGTAGCCGCAGCATCGCATTGCAGGCTCATG
>NW_017728948.1:55471880-55485945 GCF_001723895.1 Crocodylus porosus
ACCACATTGGCCTTCTTCCAGTCTTCGGGCACTACACCAGAGCGCCAGGAGTTTTCAAGGATCTGTACCAGAGGTTGGGCTATGATGCTCACCAGCTTCTTGAGTACTCTGGGGTGTAGATTGTCAGGGCCGGCTGACTTGAAGGTATCCAGCTTCTCAAGGTGTTCCTTCATGAGGCCAGCATTAATGGAGGGCAGGGGATCTCCCTCAACTGGACCTTCCTGTCCCGTGGTGGGCAAGTTGTCAGTTGCCCCTTCTGGGTCAGCAGGGGTTCAGTGTTGCCGTTGCTTTTCCTCCAGCTCCCCACATATCTGAAAAAGGGGTTTTTATTGTCCTTGATGCTTGAAGCTAGTTGGAGTTCAGTTGCAGCCTTGGCTTTCCTTGTGTCCTCCCTGCAGGACCGGACCAGTGCAGGATAATCCTCCTTGGAGGTGAATCCCATCCTCCATCCTTTGTAGGCCTTTCTCTTTAGCCTCAGGAGGTCTGCTAGTTCCCTGGAGAGCCAGGGAGGCTGGTGTGCCCTCTTGCTGCCTTTTCTCTGAGATGGAATAGACTTAGCTTGTGCATTGAGGAAGCAACCACTCTTCTTGAACTCCCCTCTCCCTGGGTTCATGGTCCCTTAGGACCTCACTGACAAGCCTCCTGAGCTTGTCAAAGCCGGCTTTCCTGAAGTCAAGGACTTCTGTGTTGCTGACAGACTGGCCAGCTTTATGGCTAATGGTAAAGGTGATCAGCTCGTGGTCGCTGTCACCCAGCTTCCCATCGATCACTAGGTCACCAGTTAGGTCATCCCCAGTAGCCAGTACCAGGTCGAGCAGTGCTTTGCTTCTCGTTGGCCCGTAGACTTCTTGAGTCAGGTAGAGGTCATCCACCCATGAGGGGAAGATTTGCGACTGCTCGGATTTTGTTGAGTGATCCTCCCATGAGATGTCTGGGTGAACATGAGTTGTCAGTGTGACGAAGTTATCAGAAAAGCTAACTGCATTTTATCATGCATCAGCAGATGCATGACAAATCGGTCCAAGGAGGTGATACTTCCCCTCTATCGGGCACTAGTCAGACCACAGTTGGAATACTGCATGCAGTTTTGGGCACCACACTTCAAGAGGGATGTGGATAACCTGGACAGGGTCCAGAGAAGAACCACTCCTATGATTAAGGGCTTGCAGGCCAAGCCCTATGAGGACAGACTAGGGCACCTGGACCTCTTCAGCCTCCACAAGAGAAGGTTGAGAGGTGACCTTGTGGCTGCCTATAAATTCATCATGAGGGCGCAGAAGGGAATTGGTGAGGCTCTACTCACCAAGGCACCCCTGGCAGGGTCACAAGAAATAATGGCCATAAGCTAGCAGAGAACAGATTGAGACTGGACATTAGGAGAAACTTCTTCACAGTTAGAGTGGCCAAGGTCTGGAATGGGCTCCCAAGGGAGGTGGTGCTCTCCCCTACCCTGGGGGTCTTTAAGAGGAAGTTGGGTGGGCATCTGGCTGGGGTCATCTGAATCCAGCACTCTTTCCTGTCTATGTAGGGGGTCAGACTTGATGATTTATTGAGGTCCCTTCTGACCCTAACATCTATGAATCTATGAATAAATTAGGAAATTCTCATTTACTTGTTTTCATGCTCTTATTAAACCAGAATTTGCTTCTGACTGACATACTCTCTAGTATTTTGGTCAAAATTTAAGGTAATCTATGATAGAATAACAGCATGTTAATCTTGTAAAGCAGTGGTTCTCAACCTTTTGGTGCAGGGGCCTGGATGAGTAGCCTGGGACCCATCTGCAGGCTGGATTGGACCCTGCATACCAGGATGGGGCCCTGCTTTGCTTCCCTTGGCCCCACACCACAGGATTGGTCCCTGTGCCACCAGATCGTGGTCCCACATTGCTGGACTGAAGTCCCATGCTTCTGCCCTTAGCTCCATGCTGCCGGATCATGCCCTGCATTACCAAATTGGGACCCTATGCCTCTAGATCGAGTCCTTGTGCTGCCAGATCGGGGCCCTGTGCTGCCTTCGTGGGTCCTGTGCCTCAATTTGGCACCCATGCTTCTAGCCCCCACACCACTTCTAGCTGGCTCCTGCATGATCCAGCATGCTATCCAGCCCACGGGGCTCCTCATGGGCCTGAAAATTTGGCAGCAGGGGAGCAGCAATTGCTAGGGACCCTGGGGGCTGAATAGCATGGCTCTGCCAGCTGGATCTATTCTGCAGACTAGGGTTTGAGTACTCCTGCTGTAAAGCACAGGTCATATTAAAAGATAAGTATTTCTGCATTAGTTCACAAGGTACTTCCAGGGCACATCTACATGAGATGTGTTACTATGCAGTTGCCCAGTTTACTTCACAGTTGCTTAGTTTACTGCACAATAAGTGTACCCATTTACATGTACACATGCTTATTGTGCAGTAAAAACCCTTAATTATGCTTAAATTTGCTATCTGCAAATACATGATTAGTAACTGCACAGTAACTCACTTGCAGATGTGACTCAGCAGCAAATTTGCTACCAGATCTGCCCAGCCTCAGGGCTGAAGCCTAGGAGCCTTTCCTGTTCCAGGGCTGGGCTGCCTCTATGACAGTGCCTGCCTGGGGGCTATAAAAGCCTGCAGACATTTTGTGCCCTAGGGCACACACACCAGGGAGCAGGTCTGACCCCCTGCCCCAGGCAGGAACTGGTGCTGGGATCATATCACTCCAGCCAAATATCTGTCCAGCCTCCTCTTGAAGACCCCCAAGGTAGGAGAGAGTACCACCTTACTTGGGAGTCCATTCCAGAGCATCTCCTATTCCCTGATGCCCCCCCTTGATGAATTTATAGGCAGCCACAAGATCACCTTGTGGCAGAAGGCCACCTCTGTTTTTCCCCAAAAACTCTGCTCTGTGACAATTTGGTTAGTAAGGGCCCTGCAGAGGTTATACATCCTACCCTATCTCTTTAGGTAACCTGAATTGGATAATTCCTGAGGGAGGGGGGGAAACCTGCTCTCTCTACCTATGTGACTGGCATTACATACCTGGGTGAGGGGTTTGGGCTCCCTAGTGGGCTAGAGACTACCAGTCTGCCCAGCTATCAGCATTTCAAATTGGTTGGCTGGCAGCCAACAGGTGCTGGCCTCCATTGGACCAGGTAAATGAAGTCATAAGGGCTATATAAGTTAAGGAAGAGGGGGGGTGGGGTAGCCATGATGAAAACTCAGAGAGAAGAGCTGGACCATCTGAAACTTGCTCTCTCTGGAAACTCATGATCAATGAACTGCCTGCCTCCACAGGGAATCTCCACCTGCCTCTGGATGATACCTGAGTAAGCTACCTGAGATCTAACTAGATATATAACTTGCAGTAACTCAGATGCATGATCAAAGGCTACCCCAGCCACTTTGTTTGCTCTGTGGGATTTCTCTCATACTACTCAACTCTGTACCTTATTCCAACCCTACTTCTTGCAACCAGTAAAGTTCTCCTTTGTACCTAGCATGGGAGACTTATTGGGAATGGGTCTAGATTATGCGTTGGCTCCCCTTGGTTTGGCTGACTAGGGGAGACCACTACTTGTATTTCCAACTGAGGGAAGCATCCCAAGTTCTTGAACTGAGTCAAGTACCCTTGAGGGCTACTAGGCCTGTGTTTCCCAGGGGGCACGGTGCCAGGATCAAGCCTGTCCCTGGATGGTGGCAGCAATACCCCTAGGCTAGTGGGTGTGTTCCAGGAAGGGTGTTGGTCAGACGTGAGGCATCCCCAGGGAGGCTCTTGGAGCCTGGAAGGTGGTTGGGTGCAATGAGGTGGGTGGCTCAGTGCAGGAGCACCCCCTACTGGCCTGCCACACACCTCTCAGCTTTCTCTTGTGGAGGCTGAAGAGATCTAGGTCCCCTAGTCTCTCCTCGTAGGGCCTTGCTTGAAGGCCTCTAACCATATGAGTGGAACCTTCTCAAGGTTCCTCACATCGCTCTTGAAGTGCGGCACCCAAAACTGGATGCAGTACTTCAACTGCGGCCTGACCAATGCTGCATAGAGGGGAAGCATCGCCTCCCTGGACCTTTTCGTCATGTATCTGCTAATACATAAGTGCAGTTAGCCTTGTTGACCATTTTGTCACATTGATAACTCATGTTCATCTTGGAGTCAACTTATTCAATTAATACAGCTTAGCCAAGGACTTTATTTGTTATTGCATATCAAAGAACAAAACTTTTGCACCCTATAACTTCTTCAGGAAGCATAAAGAATATACCAGTTGTTAACAGCTTGAAAGTACATTGAGTACACCCATTTTTCATTAATTGTAAGCAAATGGCCAGAAAAAAGTAAAAGAATTTAAAATCTATTTAAGCAGAGGGATGTTGTTAATGTTAGATGCACTGAACATACCTGAGACAGTGTACATTATTGTCTGCCTGTTTTATTTTCTAGAATCTAGATAAACAGCAGATCTTGGAATTGGGTGCTTCAGTTAGACTTAGATGTGCTTACCTTTAGAAAACAAACACTTTAGCATCTAGATAGAATTCCCATTTTTTTGTTTATCTGTTTTTCAGTTTTAGGAGAACATCACCTGAGACTAAGAGTCATAAAGATTTTTCAGCTATTTTTCATATACAAGAATGCTTCCCCTAGTCCTATTGCAAGGGCAAACCCAATCAAACTGATCCTACTCTAAATTGATCCATTGCTCACCCACTTTTAGGTACACAATATTATACAGAGGGTGCATTTGTCCAAAGGAAGTACTAAAGCAAAGTGTAGTAACAGCGTCGCTGTAGGGCAACATGTAGATGTGCCCAGCCAGCTCTAAACAGGACTTCTTACTCAAGCCCTTGCATCTAGTTTCTTGCTGTCAAATTAAGCTCTGAATATTAAGCTGAAAAATCATTATCAAAAGGCAGAATTTTTTTCAAAAAAGATTTCACTGCAATGTTTTTACTATAACCATGCTATATATATGTATGTGTGTATATGTATATGCATGTGTATGTACATACACATGCACGTGTGTATATGTGTATTCTGTATAGGATCAGGTAATAAAATGGAATTAAACATATTCTCTTCTTTACAACATTCTCTATGATCAGATTAAGTTATGGAATTTTTGGCTTTGGTGCCCCAAATCTTGCCTTCAATGACCAGTCTAACTTAACTATATAGACGCATAAGTGTGAGAAGGAATCCTCTTAGGCCATGTAGTTACCCTTTACCTGTTCCTTCTGCCTCAGTGTTGCTTTAGCCTCTCATACCATTAGGGTGGAGAGATCAGAGCGTAGTCTCAGCGTATCAATGGATATTATAGCTCCTAGCACCTGCTTTGCCTTGGTGGAATTCCATTAGAAACTCCCATTAAATAGAATCCCATTGTATGTGGGAATAGAGATGGTGTGGAATATTTTTGGCCAAATTATTTTTAATCAGAAAGCATCAGGTTCTCAAAACTCAAATGTTTTATGAATTTCTGGTTTAAAAAAAAATGAAATTGTCCAACTTCATTTCAATATTTTGTATTTTTCTGATTTGAAGCTACTTTCATTCATTTTTAAGTTTAACCTAATAATTTCATAGTTAGTAGGGCTGGAAGGGGCCTGAGCAGATCATCAAGTCTGACCCCCTAACATGGCAGGAAAGAGTGCTGGGGTCAAACGACCCCAGCAAGGTGTTCATCTAGCCTTGTCTTAAGGACCCCCAGGAGCCAGCACCACTTCTCTTGGAAGTTGGTTCCAGATCCCAGCTGCCCTGACAGTAAGGTAGCACCTCCTGATGTCTAATCTGAATCTACCCTCTGCCAGCTTGTGACCGTTATTTCTAGTCACTCCTGGTAGAACTTGGGAGAACAGGGACTCCCCCAATGCCTGCTGGTCCCCTCTGACTAGTTTGTAACAGGCCACTAGATCCCCCCTCAGCCTTCTCAGTTTATATGAATGGAGGCTGAACAGGTTCAAGTCCCATAGCCTCTCCTCATAGGGCCTGCCTCAGGCCCCTTCTGACCCTACTAACTACGAAACTATGAAACTATTAGGTTAAAATTAAAAATGAATGAAAGTAGCTTCAAATCAGAAAAATACAAAATATTGAAATGAAGATAGACAAGGACCTAGTCCCAGTTCCATCTCTGCCTTGGCCTTCCTGACTGCCCCCCTGCATCCCTGCGCAACCACAGTATAGTCCTCCCTGGTGATGGCCCCTCCCTTCCATTGGGTGTACACCTCCCTTTTAGCTAGGAGACATTCCCGGATGCTTTTGGTGAGCCATGGGGGCTTTTGCGCCCTCCTGCTCCCTTCGATCCGTGTTGGGATTACCTCCCTTTGGGCTTGGAGGATTGTCTTCTTAAGGAACAACCACTCTCCTTGGACACCTGGCTCCCCTCCCTTCCAGGACCTCAGTGCTTCCCTGACTATTTTCCTTAGCTCCTTGAAGTCTGCCTCCTGAAATCTAGGGCTGCTGCCTTGCTGTAGGCCTTTTGCCACCTTGCGCTGGATGGTGAATTCCAGCAGGTGATGATCCCTGGTGCTCAGGTGATTGAGTACCCGCAGCCCCCTCACCAGGTTGTTGCCTGTGGCCAGCACCAGGTCCAACAGGGCGTCTCCCCTGGTGGGGCTGTGCACCTCCTGGGTTAGATGGAGGTCCTGTATTCTGGCTAGGAACCTACGTGAGCATTCAGACCTGGCTGACTGCTCTTCCCAGCAGATGTCTGGAAAGTTCAGGTCACCCATGACGACCATGTCTTTTGATCTAACTACCTCTGTGAGCCGACTTAAGAATTCCTGGTCTAGCTCTTCCCCTTGGTTGGGCGGTCTGTAGTAGACCCCCACCGTTAAGTCTCTTTTGCCTCGACTGTCTTGTATTCTAACCCAGAGCCCTTCAGTGTGGCCCTCCTCTGATGCTGTGCTACCTGATGAGGAAGTGTATTCTTCCTTAATGTAGAGCGCCACACCCCAACCTTTCCTCCCTGTCCTGTCCCTCCTGTACAGCCTATAGCCCTTGATATTTACCGCCTACTCATGCGTTGGGTCCCACCACGTTTCAGTGAGCCCCACAATGTCTGGGTTGGTGTCAGCTATCAGGAGGGTAACTTCCTCTTGCTTGTTTCCCATACTAGGAGCGTTTGTGTAGAGGCATTTGAGGCCCCCTACTTTCAGCATTACCCTGGCCCCTGTTGCTTACCTGCATATATGTTCCGCTCGTTGGTCTAGGCTGGGCTGTACTTGTGGGTGCTGCTTGGTTTAGCAGTCCAACACTTCCTCCTCCCTCGTCTTCCCCTTCCCCCGACGAGGCTAGTTTAAAGCCTGCTGGAGGAGATCCGCCAACCTAGAAGAGAACACACACTTACCTTTAGGGGAAAGGTGGAGCCCATCCCATCCGAGCATGTCAGTACCCAAGTGGTGAAAATTGAAAGGAAATGCTTGGAAATTATTGAACTAAAACATTTGGATCAAACGTTTTTTGGGGGGAAAAATTGATTTAAAAAATGTTTTGGGATCAGGGATATGTATACATTTTATAACCTTTTATATCGTTAAATTTATATATAGTTAAGGTAATCCTGTGTCCAGGCCTTGCTCTATAGGGGAAGGAGGGAAACTGCATGCAGCTGGCATTTTCAACCCCCACAGTGCACCTGCCCTGCTAACATTCCCTTCATTTGGTGAGGGGAATACAAACTTGGGTATCACCTGGGTTAGATTTAAACAATGAGTTTGGATAGGATGGTTTAGATGGGGATGATCCTGCCTGTGGTTGGGGTTTGGATTTAGGTGACCTCTGCAGGTTTCTTCCAGCTCTACTTTTCTATGATTCTACATGTGCTGTTGGAAATTTGAAACATTTATTCCGAGGGCCTTGGTACACAGGACGTTTAGCATGTGCTATATTTAGATCATAGTAAACATTACTTACTGTATCCCCAAGAAGATTTTGTACGGTAAAATTTAAGATGACTCTACAAAGGGAGGTTGCTCTCTATGGTGGTACCATGATGTGTGCAAACATTACATTAAGTTGTTCAACATCAAAAAAAAAAAAAAGCTGGGAGGAGTGTGCAGAATCCCACTCGATCCGAAGGGAATGTCTGGCACTGGGTGCAGTTCAGCATGAAGTGGCTTTGATCCAGAGGATGCAAACAAAGCGAGGAAGAAGAAAGCAGCATGCTGTAAACTTGGACTCCAACTCATACAGCATATGGAGCTGTGAAACTTGTAGCAAGCTGTGTTGCTCTCAAATTGGGCTTGTCAGCCACAAATGGATTAATCAGGCATCTGACTAGACCTCTTATGAGTACGCTATGATCCGGAGGATTGATAGTTGCCTACTAGTAAGCATTAATATGACTCAGAATGTTTTTTGAGTATGCTAATGCTTACTAGGGTCTAAATATAGATTTTAATATGCACTAGAGACTTGAAATGGCTCTGGTGCCATCTCAGGGCTGAGACTGAAAATCAGCTAAGGGGAATGGCATAGAATCAGGTTCCCATAGGCCTCCATGCCAGGTCCCACACCACTGCGGTCTGTGGCTAGACTTGGGACCCAGTGCAGAAATGGGGATCAGTGAGACGTGGATACTGTGGCACTCCCGCCTTCATGCCAGGTCCCCACTGTGGCTTTCATGCTCCCCACTGTGGCCTGACCTGGGACCTACTGAAGAGGCAAGGGTCAGGGGAGTTCCACCCCTCACTGTTCCCTGTTGGGTGGTTTTGACTGACAAGGAGTCACATAAGAATTTTATAGCCCTTCCAGTGCAGTAGGAGGGCTGGGACTGAGCATCAGCTATTTGTTGATTGAAGTCCCCCAGTGCACTGGAGTCTTGAGCCTGCTTGGGTGCCAGATAGCTTATTGTCAGTCCCAGCCCCCCTGTAACAGGGAGCCAAGGCTCCAGTTATTTTAAGGGAGAAGCAGCAGCAGGGAGATTCCTAGGTGAGGAGGAAACACTGCTCATTATGGGCTGGTTGCAGGGGAATAGGCAGCCAGGGATCCAAATGTTTACAATTGCCTATTGCAGGGCTAATGGAGCAGCAATAGGCCGATAGGGCAAAGCCCTGTTTAAACAACAAGAGCCCTGCTGTGGAAGCTAGTGTAACAACTATAAGCTGTTCATTAGGGTTAGAGAAAACAGCTGAGCTGGGGCCGGGGAGATGCCTGAGCCAAGAGGTGCTGCACTCCAGGAGCTTAAAAGCCAGCACCTGGAGAGCAGAAGGAAAAGGAGTTCTCATCTTGCTGCCTAATAAATGCTAGCAGGCACTAAAGGTCTTGGAGGCAGGGAAGTGAGACCCTGCCTGCAGATGGCTGGCTGAATGTTTGGTTGCTTGTTTACTGAGGGGGAGGGCGTTAAAAGTGATAGTGTGTTCTTCTTCTTAGTGGTGGATACTCAGAGCTTGTGTTAGAGCAGAAGCTTGTCTTTCTGTTATGCTTTACACCACAGGTCTGGGTGTGGCTATCGGGGGAGGACTGGAGCTGTGGACAGGTGCCTCAGGGGCATGTGGAGTTTTGAGCCCTGTTAGGGGCCAGGCTCAAGACACAGGCAGGCAGGGGGCAAGAGGGTCAAGCCTGCACAAGGAAGGCAATAAAAGTGGCCTGAATATGGGCGGGCTAAGGGCCAGAGCCCAAGAAGGGAAACAGTGGGGGCAGGAGACTAACACAAGGTGGGGGGCAGGAAAGAGGGCAAAGGTTAGAGCCCAAGAGGAGCAGAAAGCAGGGTCAAGAGCTCCGAGCCCTTCTCATAACCTAACAATCCCAACAAAGGTCTAGCAGGCAAGAGAGAAGGGAGGGTCCACGTGGCCACCAAGGACATCACAGCTGTCTGTAAGGCTCAATCCTATCACCCCCCACACTATTTGCTGATCCTTCTACCTTTGCAGAGCAGTCGAATGTTAGTTCAGCACGTTAGGTAGATACTTCTTTTCACAAAAATCCTAATTTTGCTACACTGTGACACAGCCTGTTTACTGCTTGGACTCTAGGGGCATTTATACACATGTACTGGGGGGGAGGGGAGCTAGGGTGGCATGCTTAATTAATTAAAGCACTTGAAGCATCATGTGTATCAGCACCCCTGCACTGAAATGGCAGTGGGGGCGCTTTCGCTAAAGTTGGTTGAATGAGCTTTAGTTAAAGCGCCCCCACTGGCGTTTTTCAGTGTGGGGACACTGACACACGTGATGCTGCATCTCCAATGCCCTTGGCAAGTGCCTTAACCACTAGTCTGTTAGACAAAAGGTGATCAACACTACTCTACCAGATGTGTAAAACAGTTTCTATTTGTGGTTTTTCCTTGACTATAGTTGTGGAGGTCTTTTGTGTCATTAAGGAATCTCCGTGGTAATACTGAAAGGCAACAGATTTAAATGCCTCAGTGGTTAAGCATGAGCACTAGGATAAGTTTAACTGCATAAGGAGAAAATGGAGATGGGTTAGAAATTTAGATAGCTTTTGATGGGATTCACACTGTTACTCAGAGCAAAATAAAATCTTGTTTCATGACTTAAATGCCTAAAACCTGCCTAAATATCACTTAGATAGCTTAGCGATGAAGAAGAATTTGGACCTGCAAGTGACCTTTAAGTGTCTTTGTGTGAGGTACCTTACTCCATTTTAAATCTGGAATACCCGAAAGGGATTTAGGGGTCATGATTGACCACAGGATGAACATGAGCCACCAATGTGATGCTGCAGCCTGCAAAGCAAAAAAATCCTGGCTTGCATCTATCAGTGCATCTCAAACAAGACCCAGGAAGTTATCTTCTTGCTGTACTCGGCCTTGGCAAGGCCATAGCTGGAGTACTGAATCCAGTTCTGGGCTCCATGCTTTAGGAAGGATGTGGAGAAGTTTGAGAGTGTCCAGAGGAGAGTCAAGCACATGATCAGAGGGCAAGTGAATGAGTCATATGAAACAAGGCTGAGAAGCATGGGAATCTTCAGCCTGGAGAAGCATAGGTTCAGGGGGGACTTGGTGGCA
Organism: Crocodylus porosus; assembly: GCF_001723895.1. Taxonomy (NCBI): domain Eukaryota; kingdom Metazoa; phylum Chordata; order Crocodylia; family Crocodylidae; genus Crocodylus; species Crocodylus porosus. The sequence goes on from NW_017728948.1 coordinate 55,482,821, forward strand.
GCCTATAAGTATATAAGGGGTGTTCCCCAAGGAACTGAGAGAACATTTGTTCACCTGAGCATGATCTACTGGTCACAAACTCCGGGAAGACCATTTCAGGCTAGGCAAAAGAAAAAACTTTACAATCTGGGTTTCCAGAGTCTGGAATAGACTTCCCCCAGAAGTGGTGCAAGCACCTGCTATGGACACCATTAAGACCCTCTTGCATATCTTGCTGGGATCATTTGACCCCAGCAGACTTCCTGCCCCTTGAGAGGGCTGGACCTGATGATCTTGTGAGGTCCCTTCCAGCCCTAATATCTATGAAATCTATAAGCAACTTGAGAGATGTTGCCTTTTACCATCATAAAAATGTTCATGCAGCATAAAGTCCAAGGAAACAGAGATCTATGCCAGTTGTGGCACCACAGATGCCCCAAATTGTGGCTGCAACAATAGGTAGTAAAAATTTGTGTCACTTTTTTCTTTGGCAGACATCTGTTTGCTTTATGGCAGGAGACTGAGGGCAGCCCGGAGCCCCCAGGGAAGGCACTCCTGGGACTTCAAGGGCCCAATCTTATGTGTGTTTGGAATTCCCCTGAGCAGAGCACACAGAATTGGGCCTCTGAAGCCCCAGAATCACCTGCCTGGCTTCTCTACTTGCAGGATTCCAGGGCATGAGTAACATGTTGCCATGCACCATTTGTAGAGGTGTTCCGTGAGTAATTCCCACCACTACAGTTATCAGACAGGATTGGGCCCCTGAGGCCCTGGGCGCACAATGGCCCTGACCCTGTGGGCCAGTGGGTAACATCTATGTTACCCAGTGAAGTGGATCATCTGTGCGAGGACATATCAGACCTAGACAGGTTACAAGGGTGGGCGGATGTGAATAGGATGGGATTCAATACAGACAAGTGCAAGGTGATGCACCTCGGGAGGAACAACCAGCACCATACCTACAGGCTGGGGAACTCCCCTCTTGTCAGCACGGAGGCAGAAAAGAATCTTGGAGTCATAATTGACTCCAAGATGAACATGGGCCGGCAGTGCGGGGATGCAGTCAGGAAGGCCAACTGTACCTTGTCCTGCATCCACAGATGCATCTCGAGCAGGTCCAAAGAGGTGATCCTCCCCCTCTATGCGGCACTGGTCAGGCCGCAGTTGGAGTACTGCATCCAGTTCTGGGTGCCGCACTTCAAGAGGGATGTGGACAACATGGAGAGGGTCCAGAGGAGGGCCACTCGCATGATCAGGGGACAGCAGGGCAGGCCCTATGGGGAAAGGCCATGGGACCTGAACCTGTTCAGCCTCCATAAGAGAAGGCTGAGGGGAGATCTAGTGGCATATTATAAACTAGTCGAGGGGATCAGCAGGCATTGGGGGAGTCACTATTCCTGCATGCACTGCCAGGAGTGACCAGGAATGATGGTCACAAGCTGGCAGAGGGCAGGTTTAGGCTAGATATCGGGAGGCGCTACTTCATGGTCAGGGCAGCTAGGCTCTGGAACCAAATTCCAAGAGAAGTGGTGCAGGCTCCTACCCTGGGGGTGTTTAAGAGGAGGTTGGATGAACATTTTGCTGGGGTCGTTTGACCCTAGTACTCTTTCCTGCCATTGCAGGGGGTTGGACTAGATGATGTACTCAGATCCCTTCTGACCCTAGAAACTATGAAACTACAAAATTAGGAAACTATGAAACTACTCCAAGGATGACATTTGGTTATAGACTCCGTGTGCATTGAGAGTGTTTACAATGTAGGTCTACACATGAAATTAATGCACTGAAATCATACTGCATAGTACAATGCTGTGCAGTAAGCTTTACCTGGGAGCATGTCTACATATGTGCCTTCTGGAAGCAAATGGGAGCAGTTCAGAGTAGGCTACTCCTGACTTGCCCTGCTCCCATATGGCAGCCAGGAGGAGCTCTAGGCTCCCCCGGGTGCCGGCCTCAGGCTGGCAGGGGGCACTGGGGTCAGGCCTGGGCTCTGGGGGAGTTGAAGGAGCTGTTCTGCCTCCAGGGCAGCTGCTCTCCCACCCCACACCCCTACCATGGGCAGATGCCTGCTGCCCAACCCCTACTCCAAATTAGAGTGGGGGCAGGGACATTGTTCCCTGCCCTGGCAGCAGTCAGATGTCAGGCCCCTGCTCTGATCTCAGAGAAGGGAACTGGTAGTTGCCTGTTGCCAGGGCAGGGGGCAATGTCCCAGCCCTGCCTCTGATCTCAGAGCAGGAGCTGCAGAGACAGGGAAAATGTTCCAGCCCCTGCTCTGAGATCAGAGTGGGGGTCCAGCACCAGGCAGGTGCCCAGAGGAGGGGACAATTCTCATGCCCCTGCTGCTTTTGCTGACTGAGACCAAATTGTTCCTGGGCAGCTGTGTCCCGATCTGCTACTGCACATTAGCTACTACCTGTATTTACTGGTAGTTTAAAACAACACATTAGACTATTTTAAAGCACAGTAGCTGCTGTGCATAGTTGCATACTGACACTTAATGCACTGTGGATTACTCCAGTACACAGTAAAGCATCTTGCATAGATGCACTCACCAGGAAATAAACTGATATCCTGCATTACAATTTCACTAGACACTAATATCCCCTTATACATAAGCTCTTAAAGCACCTATTGAAAGAGTTCTTCTCTGTCCCTAAAGACTATAGGGAAATGTCTGTGAGTTTGGGTCCTGCAGTTCATCTGGTAAGCTTCCTGATCTCCTGGGCTTATCCATTAGCAGTTATTCAATTTTATAAGGCAAAGAGTGACATTTAATCTCCATTATACACATACTGACCATAAAAAGTGTTGGTGTTATATCACATTTCCAGTTCAGAACAATTATACATAAAATTCATATAGATGTCAGGAGGATATAAAAAATTTACTGACTTCAGAATTAAAAACAAGAGCATTATGCCATAATGGATAAGAATCAAATCCTTCAAGTCAATGATTGCCTAATACACATGCTTAAGGTACAGACCACTAACCTGCTGTACAAGGCTAACCAAAGGGGCCTGGCAGAAGAGCGGAAGGGGAGACAATCACCATTTTCCGCCTTGCCATATCAGACTGCTCGTCCCCGTCCTGCCTCCTGCAGGCACCCAGGTTGCCCTCGTCCTGCTCACGACTGTGTATGTGTA
>NW_017728948.1:55507545-55524486 GCF_001723895.1 Crocodylus porosus
CTCTTTCCTATCCTGTCCCTCCTGTACAGCCTATAACCCTTGACATTGACCGCCCAATCATGCGTTTCATCCCACCACGTTTCCATAATCCGCACTATGTCCGGGCTGGTGTCAGCCAGCAGGAGGGTGAGTTCCTCCTGCTTGTTGCCCATACTACAAGCATTTGTTTAGAAGCATTTGAGGCCTCCTGTGGGTGTGTGTACTGAACCCCTAGTCCCAACGTTACCATACAATGTTTAACCTTCCATATCAATAAGGAAATGTTTCACTCCTGGAGCACAGATTTTCTTGACTACTGGAAGCTGTGTCAAAGGGGAGGAGTTAATTCTGTAATAATAGTTTTATGGGCAGAACTACGCAAGCCAGTGGGTTTTTGGAATGTCATTAGAGTGCAGGATTGTCTGTGAAAGTCCTTGTGTCAGTTAACCCTGATCACGTGAGAGGTTTTACTCTGCCATTAGGAATTTCTTGTCTTATCTTTAAACCAACCCAGATTTTAAGATGAGCTAAATTATAAAGGAATACAGTTTAGGATTCTTTGCAAGTCCTCCATACTGTTCTGTTGCAAGTCTGAGATTTTTCAATGAACTCATGTACAAAAGCTGTTGATAGTTGCTTTCTTCACTAGTGAATTGATAAACTTCTTGGCAAAATTCTACCCCAATATATATAGATAGAGCTTTTATTGTATGTGGTGAGAGCACATCTGAGAAATAAATCTGACCCAGATACATACTCTATTTTGTATCTATCAGGAAAGCATTGTCAGCTAAAAATAGTCAAGACGTCTGTATTAACAAGAAGTGTTGAGAAGTGTTGGGTAGCATCTGGGTATAGCACAAAGAAGATCAGGGAAAAGCAGCATGATAGCTGACAGGGTAGGAAGCAAAAATGAAGTGGCAGATGAAACAGGGAGCACAGGGCAGGAAACAAAGCAGAGCAGCAAAATAAGGGAGAGCATAGATCAGGGAGTAAAAAAAAAGAGCAGAAGATCAGGCAGAGGAAGACATTGCAGTGATACTTGGGAAGGGTATTAGGTTAATTTGTGGCACTGGCCGAAAAGGTTGGTCCCCACTATCTGAAAGATGCTGGCCAGTTTGCAGTGCTCTTCAGTAGGGAAATAAAGTGCTTAGCCTTGCTAATGAAATGTTTCCAGTGTACATATAATTAGAATAATAGCTAGACATGCCAAGAATCAAAATTTCTCTCCTGGGGAAAATCTAGAGATTTTGACATTTGTCCTTCTCTTGAATGGGACCAAAAATTCAAAATCCCAGGATTTTATTGCCAGACAAAGTTATGAAAAAAATTATTTTGAGAAGGTCAAAATAGTTATTTAGACTCTATTTCAAGTAATGTAAAAATGAAAAGATAAAGTTTAAATGAAACACTTGCTCCATCAAAATAAAAATTTACAATAATTTCCCACAGAAAAGTGATAAATTCAGCACCTTCCCATAAAATGTTTTGATTTTGTCAAGTCAGCATTTGGACTTGTTTTATTAATGCGTTAACATTTTAGCCAGTATTTATTAAGAAGTTCTTCGTAATTAAGATAGTAAGAAATCAAACTTTATCCAAAAATTCAGGCTGTTGCTATATATGGACCATTTCAAAGTCTTCAGAAGTTTGACAAATAGTAATGACTTGTTTTATTTTTGCATGCCTGGACATCCAGGTGCCAAACCAAAACCCAGGTGAAAATAGTAGAACCCCTGAGGCAACCCAAGAGTTGGTCCTCCAAGAGAGACACTCTGGTTTCTGGCCAGAACATCTCTGTGGTGCTGCTGATGCCCTGGATGCTGTCATGGGTAAGTTAGAGACATGGGGGTGGGGGTTTTATGGGTATGGGCAGGTGTGGATGGGTGTGGGTGGGTGTGAGGAGTGGCAGGGGGATGTTGGGGGGTGTTGGGAGTAGAGGGGGATGTTGAAGGCTATGGTGAGTGGCAGGGGGATGTCAGGGGTGTGGGGAGTGGTGAGGAAGTGTCCCATCTGTGGGTGGGTTTGTGGAGGGGCTTGAGCGTGGGCTGCCTCACACCTACCCCCCCAGCCCCCATGGGGGACAAGTGGGAGGCAGGCACATGGCAGCACCTGCTCAAACCCTTCTGCAAAGCACATGGTGGGACTGGTGCAGTCCACTAGCATGCATTTGCAGTGGACCAGGAGGAGTGCCTCTGGGATGTGCAGCTCCTTTGCAGAGGCATGCTAGCTGCATGACCTGGGCCTGGTTAGGTCAATCCAACAGGGCGCATTTTCTATGAGGCTCAGGAGGTAGTGCACCATAACCATGTACCACCACCTTAGCCTCATGGAAAACATGCCCTGCCAACCCAACCTGACCCAGGCTGTGCAACTAGCATGCCCCTGCACAGGATTCATAGATTTATAGATGTAGGGTCGGAAGGGACCTAAGTAGATCATCAAGTCTGACCCCCTGCCTCGGGCAGGAGAGAATACTGGGCTCATATGACCCCACCTAGGTAATTGTCAAGCCTCCCCTTAAAGACCCCAGGTAGAAGCCAGCAAGGGGCAACTTCCAACTTCCCTTGGAAGTTGGTTCCAGACCCTAGCTGCCCTGACTGTGAAATTGTGTCTTCTAATGTCCAGGCTGAACCTACTCTCAAACAACTTATGGGTGTTATTCCTTGTTACTCTGGGAGCTGCACGAGTGAATGGGGTCTCTCCCATTCCCCGCTGATCCCCTCTGGTAAGTTTGTAGATGGCCACCAAGTCCCCTCTTAGCCTTCTCTTGTGAAGGTTGAACAGGTTCAGGTCCTGTAGCCTCTCCTCATAGGGTCTGCCCTGCTGTCCCCGGATTGTGCGAGTGGCTGTCCTCTGGACCCTCTCAATGCTGGCCACGTCTCTCCTAAAGTGAGGCACCCAGAACTGGACACAGTACTCCAACTGTGGCCTGACCAGTGCTGCATAGAGGGGGAGGATCACCTCCTTGGCCCTGTTTGTGATGCATCTATGGATGCATGACAAGGTGTGGTTGGCCTTACTGACCGTGTCCTCACATTGGCAGCCCATGTTCATTTTGGAAATGATAATGACTCCGAGATCTCTTTCTGTCACTGTGCTTTCAAGAAGGGAGTTCCCAGCCTATAGGTATGGGTATCTTATATTCAAATATTATGGCTAAGTACAGATGTTCAAAAAGCCCAAGGCTCTAAGCCCTCTATGTTAGGTTGGGGGTGAACAGAACAAAATAGATGTTCTCTGTTTGGTGGGTGGGGGCTTGGAGCCTGCCTCCAGTGGCTGAAGCCAGCAGGCTGGCAGTATTCCTGCATGCCTCCCAGGAGGCTGCCCCTTGCCAGTTGCATAGGACCCAACCGAGCTCCTCCCCCTCTCCCCACAAAGACCCAAGCCAGCAAGCTGCAGGAAGGCACACAGGGAGGAAACAGAGTCTTTTCTGTCTTCTCTCTGTGACAGTTTGGGATGGGGCTGGGCCAGTGCTCATCCAGAGTAAAGGAGCATTAGCCGAGGTTAGCAGGCTGCCTAGCAAGCACCCTTAGGTTGCCAACAGAATGCAACCTATCTTGACTCACACTGGGATCTGGTTCATGAAAGTGTTCTAAACTAAAGCACTTTAGTCTGATACCACATCCATCCAGAATTATCTTGGAGTGGATTCCGCCATTTTGAAAGAGCTTTATGTGCTGTGAACATCTGTTTGCTTATTACTGTTGAGTGCTTTCTTTGTGTTCATAGCATGATAAATGTAATATGTTTACCTAACCTATATATCAGTATATAGTGTTGCCTTCATCACAAACACTGTGGGCCTGATTTACCTCTCACTCAATCGTTGGCCTCTCACTGATTTGCCTCAATAGCATATAAACAAGTACTATATGACTGCGCAGTAACATATAACGGCTTTTTTGTGAGGCTGACTGCACAGTAGCTCAAGACTTGTGCAGTAGTGTGGTGTCATGCTTTCTGCCATGCAGTGCTACTGTACAGTAGTCTTAGGTTACTGTGCAGTCAGTGTCTCGTGTAGATGTAGCCACTGCTTTTATACTTGTGCAACTGATGGACCTGATTCTGAGACCACTTAATATTGTAAGGCAGGATTAATTCCTCTGAAATCAGATTGATTTTGTACTGATTTAACTCTAACTCAGACTCTGTTAGCTTCTGTGGGGTTACTTTTGATTTACAGGGGTATAAATAAGGCGAAAATTCAGCTATATAATTGCAGAGGAAGGGTCAAACATCAAACTGCAGGCCCTATTGAACCTCAGCATATGCCCTGGGAAACTAAAAGCAGCTATGTATCGTAGCAAGGGTAAAAAACGCCGTAGAAAGTTTTGAAACATTTGAAAAATTCCAGCTCAAATTGTTTTGCAGTATTTAAAAGACATACACAATGCAGTTTGGTATGTACAACAGCTCTGGGCCCTGTAATGCACTAGAGCGGGTAAGAAGTGTCTCTCATGCATTTTGAAAGGTCTTGTATGTTTGTCCTCTAAGGCTTTAAAAACAAGTGGTATCACTTCAGAGATTAGCATCTAGAAGAATCTCTTATTAACTGAGTCACGGCACTGGGTCTTTGCATAATGCCTACATGACAATGAAAGTTAACCACAGTCAAATCAGAACCAGTTACTGTCACATTCTTGTAACTATAATTATTCTGCAAGCACAGCAACTTTTCCCCCAGGAATCAGGCAGGGCTGCAATTACAATACTCTCCTTTAGAAATGTATAAGAGTGTTTCTCAGTATATATCTCCTCTAGCTCCTGATCCAGTGACTCATTTATTTTAAAGCTATGTTATATATATCACAGAATACTGAAAATGTTGAAGATGTAAAAACATTTTTTTAAATCCTCCATGGGTATAAATACACTCAGACTCTTCCAATGGCCAATTGCAACACATTTGGATTCTGAATCCAAAAGGATTTATTCACTTGAGAATCTTTAAACACATGAGCTTTCCCTCTGAACAGTGGCTATTGGGATGATTGCATAAACTCTTGCAGGATTCGAGCAATAACTTGAGTCCTTTTTTCTCCCCTTAATGTTGATAAGCATAACCACCTGGGTTTTAATCCGTGAGTTTATAATGAGCAGTTAAAAAATAAATCAAACTTAAAGTATGACTCTACTCCCTACTGAATGCATCCAAATTCTGGAGGTACTAGGGCAATAAAATAATAATGTGTGGTTTTGTTTAGCCTTTGGGAAAAACTATTTTCTATCTACTTTTTCTTACTGTCTTTAGATGGCATTGTTTCCAGAATGCAGGAGGCTGGATCCTACTTATCAGAAAAGGGGAAGTGACATTTCCAAAGCAATGGCTACAGGGAAACTGCTACTCACCACCTACTTGTGCAGCTGGGGCATTCAGAACCTTGGTATGATGCTTGATCTTATTTTGTGATTTATCTTACTTTTGACTGACAGGTTTTCTTGGCTCTGTGGCAGGTGAGAGAGATTTTTGTGATGTTTGTTCTTGTGCGATGGTTCCTTAAATCTTATCTGTGTATAACAGAGATTGTAGCGATGACAGGAACATGGTACCTGGATCTCATAATAAAGCCCCTGAGGATAACTTTTCCAAAGGACATGTCTGTCATAAATGCATGAAAGTTGAAATTTGGGGGGAAATTGTGTACGTTATATATTACATATTATTAAGAGGGGATGTAGATCTGCAATACATTTTTGAAAGTGTTGTACCTAAGGCTTAACATGAGGTAAACAATTATACTGATGGGTATTACATTCCCTTCAGGTGGTGGCTGAGATCCAGCAAGTGCTTGAACAGTGGATCTCTGACAGTGTTTCTAACAGAGCAAAAGAAATGGTATTCCAGTGATTCTGGCCTTCACTGTGGAGGAGGGATTTTTTTTTTTGTGGTCATCACTCTGTTAGCAAATGTTCAATTGACTATTTCAGCTAAAATCTCTCTCCCTCCCCCCGCCCCCCTTCCTTTTCTCACTTTTTGGGGAGCTTAAAATTGATTCAGTATTAATCATGTGGGTTACTTTGGGCACGTCTACAAGTACAATTGATGCATCTGAATTTTCTACACAGAAAATTGAGGCTCATTAAAGCATTCCTCAGCACACATCTACATGTGTGCCCCTCTCAGGAGCAAATAGACCCTGATAGGAGCAGCCCAGTCTAGAGATGCTCCTGCTCCCCTGCAGCAGTCAGGGAGAGCTCCTTAGGCTGGCAGGGGGCATGGGAGCTTAGCCCCAAGCTCCAGAGGGTGGGGGGGAGCTGTGCCAGTTCAGTTTCATAGTAGTTTGGGGTCAGAAGGGACCTGAACAGATCATCTAGTCTGGCCCCCCGCCACTGGCAGGAGTACACGCTGGGATCACACAACCCCAGATGGGTGTTCGTTCAACCTGTTTTTGAATTTACCCAAGGTAGAAGCAAGGACCACTTTCCTAGGAAGTTGGTTCCAGATCCTAGCCACCCTAACAGTGAAATAGTGCCTCCTAATCTCTAACCTGAACCTATTCTTCAGCAGCTTCTGGCCATTGTTCTGCATCACCCCAGGTGCTGCTAGGGAGAATAGGGCTGCTCAGACTGGCCCCAGATGGGGGGAGGGAGCTATCCTGGCTGCTGGGCAGCTGCTTCCCAGCCACATGGAGATCGGGACCCATCCTGATCTCCAAATGGCTGGGAGGCAGCATTCTGCCAAGCCAGGACAGCTGTCTCAGCCGTCAGGACAGGTCCTGATCTCTACCTGGCTGGGAGGCAGCTGCCCAGCAGCTAGGGCAACTCTCCTAGCCATGTGGAGATCAGGACAGATTCATGTGGCTGGCAGGCAGCAGCCCACTGAGCCAGGACAGCTCTCCTTGCCCCCTGTGGTACCCTACTGCCTAGGCTGATGGGGAGCAATTTGCTCCTGGTCAGGGTCTACACATGTGGTATGCCACATTAGTTAATGTGCTGCTTTTCTATCTACAAGTACTAGAAAATGGCACATTAGATGAATACACTGCACACTGCACTGTGCATGTGTGATGGTGACACTATACTGTGTATTAGATTAGTTTATTGTGCAGTAAAGTGTCTCATGACTACTAAAAGCACTGAATCAGGATAGAATTCTGGTTGCTGTTGGCTTGAGGCCAGGCAAAAATACTGATAGTGGATTATCTGTGATTTTTTTTAAAGACAAAAGATTTCAGTATGTTTTCCAGATTACTTTCACAAAGGACAGTACTAAAGATTTCCTTTCTGATAAAAATTATCATTTTATGCTCGGAACTGTTGTCCACTGGCTTCACTTGGATTTATCTGAAACCATATTGGACATTGTTTCATGGTTTTATAATCAGCCATGTTTGTCAGTCTTTGCTCAAGAAAGTCTTAGACACCCTTCACATTTATTATGACCCTGGCTATTAATTTTTCACTGACCTGTGTATTAAATTCATCGGTAAAATGACAAAAACAAAAAAAAAATCCATGGTTCTTTGTTTATATGACAGAATTAATTTGAGGAATATTATGCTTAAGGGTTTTCTTGAGTTTCTATTCTTGTGTTCCAATTATTTTAGATTTAAGTGAATTGCATATAATAGTTTTTATTTCATAAAGTATTATCAGACCAGCCAGACCCAGACAATACAATTAGCATTTCCTTATTCCTTGGAGAGTTAGAATGCCTGATACTAAACTTCTATAATATCAGGGCGAATGACTCAGATACATCATTAGACAATTTTCCATTATAATTAGATTCATAATTTTGAGTACAAAATGAAGTACCTAATTAATGGTTCATATTATATTAAGAAAATTTTAATTTTATTAACTTAAGTCTTTGAGATAATTCTACAGAAATGGTAAAATGAAACTAAAGAGGGAAATTATAATTGCTGCATATTAATTATAAAAAAAAAATGTTTATAGCTAAGAGGAAGCTTAGGGACCAGTAAAAGACAGGAAACGAAGTCAGAGCATGTAGTCTGCCTTATCTCACATTTCTGAAGGAGAATTGTACAAATTAGGGACAGAGTGTAAACATGCCAAAGCAAATAGCATGTGGTATAACAATGTGGAGGGCTGGATTCACAAGGAGGGCTTAGGTATCACCTATGTTCTACCAGAAAAGTAAAAAAAGATTTATGCACCAGCATGCTGAGCAAGGATTTGCCTATGTTAGCTAGTAGAACATACAAAAGAGAGAGGTATAGTTTAAAATTAATCTTATTTTACATCCTTATCAGGAATAAGGTGTCTAACACTTTGCTGCCAGAAGATCAGTCTGTCTGCTTGGGGTTCATAATCAGAACTCTCTCTAGGAGTTAGGTGCTCTGCCCCTTCCTTCTCAAAAGGGAGATGAGATTAGTCCTTTCTTTCAAGGAGTGGTAAAGAAGAAGTGCAGTGAATATACCAATGGTTAGGGCATTTGCCCGTGACAAGAAAGGGTTGTATTCAAACTCCTCCTCTCCTGAGGTGGACCCGATAGACTGTTAGAATATGTTGATAACTGGTCCAGGCACTTAGTTGGGTGTGCAGCTGATTGTCTAAATCTCAGTACAGGCATACCTCGGAGATATTGCGGGTTCAGTTCCAGACCACCGCAATAAAGCGAATCACATGAATTTTTTAGTTTCCCAGTGCATATAAAAGTTATGTTTACACTATACTGTAGTCTATTAAGTGTGCAATAGCATTATGTCTAAAAAACCAATGTACATACCTTAATTAAAAAATACTTTATTACTAAAAAATGCGAAGTGAGCAAATGCTGTTGGAAAAATGGCGCCGATAGACTTGCTTGACGCAGGGTTGCCACAAACCTTCAATTTGTAAAAAACGCAATATCTGCGAAGTGCAATAAAGCGAAGCGCAATAAAAAGAGGTATGCCTGTAAACCTTATGCATGAATTGGGTGTCAGCTAATCACACTGCAAGGCACAGGCATTTGGCATTCCCAGCAGCAGAAATTCAGGTGTCTTGGGGGCTTTACCAGTGGCAATTAAGATGCTGAAATACTTTAGGTGCCTAGGAGTTAGATGAAGTTGTAAATTCCAGTTACACGCAAATTATTGGCCTTTCAGACCTAAAGAGGCATTTAGCTGATTATCATATGTAACAAACTGTAACAGAAGGGATACTCACCTATAGAGAGTGTCCTATGTGTCTAGTTCTGTGTGTGTGTGTGTCTGGTTCTCTCCCTTCTCTCTTTTTTTTCTTTTTTTTTCTTTCTCTTTCTTCTTTTACTTTTTCTTTTCCTCTCTATCTCTCTCTTTTCTCTTTCCTCTTTTTGTCTTCTTTCTCTTTCTCTTTTTTCTCTCTCTCATCACAACATTCTTAACAAAAAGAATACACAACAATAGAGGTAATATATGAAGTTTTGGTTATTGTCGCCAGGTTTAGAATTTTTAGAAAACCTGGTATTCAATATAAGCAACATTTATGATTATTAACTGCATTAATATGCAGTGCATTCTGCCATGTGCCCCCATCCCCAGTTTTGTTTTTCTGGCATGCCAGCACTCTAGCACATTACAAGGTAGACAATTGCATTTTTTCCTGGCACTCTGGCCTACCCTGGTACAAGTACATTCCCCACCAATTCTACCCTGTTTGTGAGCAGCAGGTCAAGACGAGCATGCCCCTGGTTGACTGCTCCTGCACTTGTAGCAGGAAGTTATCCTCAACACTCACCAAAAACTTCCTCGATTGCCTGCACACTGCTGTATTGCCCTCCCATCAGATGTCAGGGCCTGCGATTGGGAAACTTCTGCTAGCTATTTGAAGAAAGCCTCATCCACCACTTCCTCCTGGTCTGATGGTTTGTAGCAGACCCTCTCCACAGGAGTTTTGCCTTCCTCTGTAGCAGGGGGCATGGCCCTTTTCCTCAGATCTCACTGGCCACCTTTGCTCAACCTGCTTTACCTGTGGCAAGTTAGGGTGTTATGTCCTGTGGGTGTGTCAGGTTGACTGTGTAGTTTTACTTATAGGTTAGACAATGAATTCATAGATGTAGGGTCGGAAGGGACCTTGTTGATCTTCTTGTCCGACCTCCTGCCCTGGGCAGGAGAGAGAACTGGGCTCAAAAGACCCCATCTAGGTAATCATCAAGCCTCCTCTTAAAGACCCCCAAGATAGGAGCCAGCACCACTTCTCTTGGAAGTTGGTTCCAGATCCTAGCCACCCTAACCGTGAAGTAGTGCCTTCTAATGTCTAGTCTGAACCTACTCTCAAACAACTTATGGCCATTATTCCTTGTTACTCTGGGAGGCGCTTGGGGGCACAAGGTCTTTCCCATTCCCCGCTAGTCCCCCTTAGTAAGTTTATAGATGGCTACCAGGTCTCCTCTCAGCCTTCTCTTGTGAAGGCTGAACAGGTTAAGGTCCTGCAGTCTTTCTCATAGGGTCTGCCCTGCTGTCCCTGGATCATGTGAGTGGCCCTCCTCTGGACCCTCTCCATGTTGTCCACATCCCTCCTGAAGTGCAGCACCCAGAGCTGGACACAGTACTCCAACTGTGGCCTGACCAATGTCACATAGAGGGGGAGGATCACCTCCTTGGCCCTACTTGTGATGCATCTGTGGATAAACTACAAGGTATGGTTAATCCTACTGACCGTGTCCTCACATTAGCAGTCCATGTTCATCTTGGAATCGATAATGATTCCAAGATCTCTTTCTGCCACCATGCTTTCAAGAAAAGAGTTCCCCAGCCTATAGGTATGCTGCTGGTTCTTACTGCCCAAGTGCAGCACCCTGCACTTGTCAGTACTGAATCCATAGTTTCATAGTTCATAGTTTCTAGGGTCAGAAGGGACCTGAGCAGATTATCAAGTCCGACCTCCTGCCATGGGAGGAAAGAGTACTGGGGTCAAACGACCCCAGCAAGATGTTCATCTAACCTCCTCTTAAAAACCCCCAGGGTAGGAGCCTGCACCACTTCTCTTGGGAGTTGGTTGCATACCCTAGCTGCCCTGACCGTGAAGTAGCGCCTCCTGATATCTAACTTAAACCTACCCTCTGCCAGCTTGTGACCGTTATTCCTGGTCAATCCCATCCTATTCTCATTTACCCACCCCTGTAACCTGTCCAGGTCCAGCTGTATCCTGTCCCTCCTTTCTAGCATGCCCACCTCACCCCAGATCTTGGTGTCGTCCGTGAATTTAAATAGGGTGCTTTTCACCCCCTCATCCAAGTCCCTAATAAAGAAATTGAACAGTGCGGGCCCAAGGACTGAGCCCTGGGGGACTCCACTGCTCACATCCCTCCAGGTCGAATATGACCCATCCACCACCACTCTCTGGGTGCGGCTCCTCAGCCAATTTGCAATCCATCTGATTATGTAGGCATCAATGCCACACAACGCCTAGCTTTTTAATGAGAATGGGGTGGGAGACAGTGTCAAAGGCCTTCCTGAAGTCCAGAAAGATTACATCCGCTACAACACCTGCGTCCAGCGATTTTGTGATCTGATCATAGAAGGCAGTCAAGTTGGTCTGACAAGACCTGCCCCTAATGAACCCATGCTGGTTGCCCCTGAGTATCATCCATGCTGCTGGCACTTCACAGATGTGCTCCTTTATAATCCTCTCAAAGAGTTTCCCCAGGATTGAAGTGTGATGGGTTAGCTGGTATTGATTTAGCCTAGGCGTTTTGAAAGGATAAAAGATGATTAGAGGGCTTGGGATTCCCTTTCCTCACCAATCAGGCCCCAGAGACTCACCCTCCATGTCCCCTGATTGGCCCCTTGGGTCACTTGGAGGGGGATAAAAGGGGCAGTGCAGCTGACTCAGGAGAGACCAGTGAGGGACCACAAGAAAGGAGCTTCAAAGAGCTGGGCCAGCAGGACAGGAGCAGTGCCCCAGAAGAACCTGAAGGAGTGGGACCCTCAGCAGTGTGGCATGCAGCCAGCAGGAGAGGCTCCCTGCTGGGCTCCGAGATCCCCTAAGAGAGGCTGCAGCCAGCAGGAGAGGCCCCCCAGCTCCAGCAAGGATCTGAACAGTGACTTTACAGGTTCCCAGCTCTGAATCCAGCTCCTCCAATAAGGAACTCCTAGTTGCTCAGCATAGTGCCAGCACTGGTGGCTGTGTGGTAGCATTTCTGCTTGCCCTATAGGAGAGCTGAGTTTAAGTCCCAGCTGGGATGACTTAGGGTGAGTAAAGTGACAGGGACAAACTCTTGTTGCAGTGGAAAGGGGTCATTCTGTCCCCCTCCTGGTAACTAGGCCCTATATTCCTTGTTATTTGACATTTTGTATTTTGTGCCTTTTATATTTCATTCACCAGTATTGTTTGTTCTGCTGTTTGTGTTTTATATTTTATTAACCCTGTCTTTTGTCGCCTGGATGAATATGTCTATGATTGTAAGTGTCTAACTTTTATTGAATCCTGCCCCCTCAGGGCGTTGTAGTGTCCCCTATACCCCCTGGTTTATACTGGTTATGTTCCCAGTACTGTTCTCTCATTAAAAGGTATATGGTTAAGTCTCCCTTAGCGATCTGGCTCTGCTCTATAGGGGGAGAAGGGTCCCTACACCTCCCACAGAGCTTGTGCACCTGCTCTGATCCCTTCAATTGGAGAGGGGGTACCTCTTGGAGTACTGCCCGGGTTACAGAAGTAAGACTAATGGGCCCACTTCCAGTCATCTGGCACCTGGCCAGAACAACATGAGTGCTCCTAAAGCCATGCCAGCGGCCCTGTGATAACCCCTGCCAATTCCCTCAACACCCTGGGGTGGAGAGTATCTTGACCTGCTGATTTGAACACATTCAGCCCCTCCAGAAGTTTTCTAACTCAGTCCTTCCTGATCCTAGGTCTGGCAGAGTCTCTCCTGAGTCCATCCTGAATCTTGGTGGGGGAGTCCTGGTCCCTGCACAAAAAAATGGAGGCAAAGAAATTGTTAAAAAGGTCTGCTTTTTCCTTTGGTGCAACCACCAGATTGCCTAGCGTATCCTGCAGGAGCCCCACATTAGCCAGGGCCTTCTTTATACTCCCTATGTATTTAAAAAAGGACTTTTTGTTGTCCTTGATCCTTGATGCTAGCCCTAGTTCTGTATCTGCCTTAGCTTTCCTAACAGCCCCCCTACAGACCTGAGCGATGGAGGTATACTCTTCTTTGGTGTATACCTCCCTTCCACTGGGTCCACACCTCCTTTTTGGCAATCAGGCATTCCCGAATACCTTTGGTGAACCAGGGGGGCTTTTGAGCACTTTTGCCGGCTTTGATTCTCATTGGGATTGTCACCCCTTTGGCTCTGAGTATTGCCTCCTTAAGGAACAACAACTCATCTTGGGCACTCAGTTCCCCTACTCTCCAGGACCCCAGTGCCTCTAACTGGTGTAAGATGATTTAGATAGGGACGATCCTGGCTCTGATGGGAGGTTGGACTAGATGACCTCTAGAGGGCTCTTCCAGACCTACTTTTCTGTGATTGTATGATTCTGTAGCTTATGCCATAGGTACCACTGGTCCCTAGATACCATTCTGCCATAGTGAGACCTGTGAAGCAGCTCAATCTCCAGCTTTATCTAGCTGAACCTGCCTTTCCTGGCTAAAGCTATACAAATAACAATATAGATCAGTGGTGCTTAACCTTTTGCCTGGCAGATTGGATTGGCAGTGCCTGGTCTGTCCACAAGCTGGATCCAGCTTGTGTTCCTGATCTGGCACCCAAGTGGGTGCAGTGGGCACCATCTGGCTATGTGGAATGAGGCAGAGGGCAGGCCAGCCCCAGTGTAACCCTGAAGGGGAAAGGAGCTTGACCTGGCCCCATGGAGAGTGAAAGGGATGTGGCCTGGCCCTGTAGGATAAGGGAAGAGGGCATGGCCAGGTCCCAGCCCAGCCCTACAGAAAGGAAAGGGGGCATGGTCTGGCCCGGGGGGGGAGCATGGCCAGCCTCCAACCCAGCCTCATGGAGAAATGGGGCATGGTCCAGCAGCAACTGGGGGGGAAGGGGACATGGCCAAGACCCAAGAAAGGGGCATGACCTGGTCCCAGTCCAGGAAGTGGTTTGGCCCTGCAAGGGAGGGGGGTGCAGCCTGGCCCAGCCCAGATTGCTGTTCAGGGCTTGGGGTTTGGTGATTTGGCAAGGCGGGGCGGGGAGGAGGAGGGGGATGTGGAGGATGGCTGTATTAGTGGCCACTGCTCCCCCACCACCCAATTTCCTGACCCAGCCAGGCTGGGACCTAACCAGAGTTTGAACACATAATGTATAGATCACATAATGGAAACAATATAGCTGGGAGGGAAGTTAACTCAACAAAGCAGACAAAGATCCCATCAGGCTGAGGCCATCTTCACTTTGTTTGACCAAACAGATACTTTACAATGATGAACTATGTAAGGAAATTTGTTTCAAACCTAGCTGCACAAAGCAGCAATCTGAGAATACCACTGTACAGAGATACCAAGAGATGCTAAATTGTAATAAAGTTGAAGTTCTTAATTAAAGAGACTCAGTTCTGAGGTACAATGATGGTAAGAGTTAAACTACATTGTTCATAGTTTCCTCCATGTTATTAGTGCAATCTTCTTACACTAGTATGGGCAAAACTGAAGACCAGCAAGACTGCATCATGGTCACTAACAAAAACTTAGCATCAGTATACTGAAATGAAGATGAAGGCTTTGTGGGTCCATGAAGTATCATGTTTCATATATTCATATTTGAAAAGCTACTGTTGGCTGAAACCGCTCATAAACCCCTTCCTGCCTTTGCCAGTCTGGGCCTGGCAAGTACCCTAAGATGAGAGTTTCTTTTTAAAACTAAAAATAAATGATTAGCAGACTTAATTCAAACCTAGGAGGGACTAGAGGAAGTGCAATGGAGCAAGCGGAGGTAGATTGTGCGTATATCAAATCTAATTAAAAAATTAGCTTTGAATAAAAACTGGTATGCTTACCACACCTATTGAGTCCTTCAGCTGTAGCCAGAAACCCCGCAAGTTAGATCCACTCTGTAGGAAGTCCTGAGGTCCAGACCTGGCCACCTAGCTCATTTCAGTTTGACATATCTGGCTTAAAGTTATAGTATAACTGCCACTGGCCTTTAGCCTAGGTATAGTAAAGAAATTTTAGCTGAATTCCTGGTGTGGTCAATCTAATTCCAACAGGTAGCACAAAAATATCTGGTTGTCCAGAGCAAAATATGCATACTTATTATATTCACTAGAAAAAAATAAAATAAATAAAGACAAAAGAAAAAAAGACTTGCTCAAGACTATTATTCTCATTTCTCTGAGATAGCCTTTCTAGAAAATAGTACAATTAAATAGAAGATTGTGCCTGTCAAAGCTGCCTAAATAAGATATGGTAATATATGACAATTGGTCACAATTGCTTGGTATGAGTTTAAGCAGTTTTCAGTGAAGAATGGGTTTAGACATGTGCCCTTTATCTCAAATGCAATGGTCTGATGGAACACAATGTCAAAAAACTAAAGCATTTCTTGAAAAAGAAAGTAGAAATGGACTCTGATCCATATTTAACATTATTAAATTATAGGATGGCACAAGAGAAGCATTGGTTGTCATCTGGTGGCATTTTATTAAAAAGAAAACGGAAAAGAAAAATGCCTGCAATAGTAGAAACTGATGTCAGAGTCACTGGGGACTGGCTTGTGTTTAAAGACTGACAAGGAAAAACAGAAAACTCAGTCTGGTTTAGGGTCTGGAAGTTGCCACCACTTCATGAAAGGGTGAAATAGATGTTGTGATCCAAGTCAAAACCTGGGGGTGGCACAGCCCTTTACACATGCATCTTGAATGGAAATTAATTCTAACTATGCCAGATTTTTCTGGGGAGAGCTGGGAGGGGAGGAAGTTGGACACTTAAAATGGGATGATGCATTTGTACTTATGTAGGATCCCAGAATAAAAGGTTGTGTCATGGGAAAAAGTTGACATCAGTTTTTACTCACGATGATACTGCGCTCATCTGCAGTGGGAAACTTTGGTTATAAACAGTAGTGAAGTCACAAGAGGCAACCCACAGATGTAATAGGTTGTTTGCCTAATGGACACAAACTGCAGGAAAATAGATAATGCCTTCTCCAAATCCTGGAAGGAAGAAAATCAGAGGTACTGAGGTGATGTCTACACAGTAAAATTGTCATGTGTAATGTCATACTTCTCCACACAAGCTGCCTTGTTTACATAGTGCTGCCTGAGGGCTAATTATCATATGGAAGGACTAATTGGTACTCACACAGCTAATTAAACACTGTGGTTTATGCTGTTTCTAACCTAGGAGTCAGCCTGTGTAGAGCAGTGCAGCATAGCATTTCTGAGAAGGCCACAGCAGGGCATGGTAAACTTACTGTATAGATGTGGCCTGAGCTGACTGTTTTGCCTGAGATGTCAGATGGGCAACAACCACACCGGACTGCGACAGATGAGACTCAGGCCATTTCACAAGAAACAGTGGAGTTACCGGGTCTGACCACACTGGTGCTGTCTCAGGGAAGACCTGCAGGTGCATGGGACAACGCTATCAGCCTAACATTGACTAACAGACTAACCAAATATTACTAGTCAGTTTAGTTAATAGATTGGTTATAAGAATTTGAGATTCTGAATTGTATTAATGTTTGTTAATTGATGTTGTTCGGGGTTTTTGGGGAGGAGGGGGGTTGTCTGGGAAAGGAAGATGAAGGGAATTGTACCTTGCATAGGCTCTGGCCAAAAC
This sequence comes from Crocodylus porosus, assembly GCF_001723895.1. Classification (NCBI taxonomy): domain Eukaryota; kingdom Metazoa; phylum Chordata; order Crocodylia; family Crocodylidae; genus Crocodylus; species Crocodylus porosus. The sequence goes on from NW_017728948.1 coordinate 55,524,182, forward strand.
CATTAAGTTACTTAATGTGGTAATGTGTACTTAATGTAACCTTTTTACTCAATGTTGATCAATTAGAAATAAGACCCTGATAAACTAGACCTCTGTCAGATACCTTTGCTGCCAGTGTTTTCTGAACAACACAGTCAGAGGACCTGTACACAGTCAGAGGGAAACTGACTGTACGATAGAGTTCTAAAGGAACTGGCTGAGGTCATTGCAAGTCCCCTGGCACAACTCTACGAGCACTCATGGTGCTCTGGTGAGGTACCAGAGGACTGGAAGAGGGCCAACGTGGTCCCCATCTTCAAAAAAGG
>NW_017728948.1:55525622-55542678 GCF_001723895.1 Crocodylus porosus
TGATCTGCTCAGGTCCCTTCCGACCCTAGAAACTATGACACTATGAAACTATATATGGCAGGAACAGAGGGCAGAAGCCTCCTTCACAAGCTGTGGGGTCACAGCAGAACATTGTATTCTTCTACTGCTACTTTAGCCTGAAGGCAAGAATAACCCTAATGATGGTTGTCACTGGAAACCCGAAGAGAAGTGTGGTGACACATCATATAGCAAGAATTACACCTTCTTCCTTTTGGGTTTTTCTTGATGCTTTTATATTCAGGCCATTTTCACATCAAGGACCTGGAAAACCTCAGCTACTTTGAGGAAAAAAGTTGCCACCATATGATGCAACCCCTTAAACCAAGGTAAATGCAGCCCCTTGAACCTGGTTATGGTTTATGGGAATTTCTTCCTGGGGTACATTAGGAAGTTCATTTGTGAACAGCTATTTTGTGCATATCTAGGCTTTCATCTCAAGGTTCCCTGATTCAGGGCACCTTTGTTCACTTAGCCATGGCCTAATGAACACAGTTATTTGCAATGCTCATACAGTGGTAGATTTAATTGCAGATGATAACTTTCTAATGTTGATCATTATGCTTCAGTATAATTCTTCAGTAATGTGACACCTCCACAGAGTATATACAATTCTAATGCATTATAAATTTCCTCCACATTTCCTAGAGTAGAATGCAGAAGGTTAATCACTACAGGGCCTAAGGTGGAATTCACTGTAGGTGCATATTTCTCAGTGGGTGTTAATTGGCCTTTTGATGACTAAAAATAGCTCACCTAAGTTTGTTCTCAAGTGCTGTGTCTACATGAAATACTTTATTGTTTTGTAGACTAACCTACTACACAGTAAAGCATCACCATCTACATGTGTGCACATTTACTGTGTAGTACATTAGTCTACTGTGCAGTTAGCTACTACCCATAAATACAGGTAGTAAACTATAGTAGTGCATGTGTAGACACTGGCTGTGAACAAATTTGCTTCTGGTCAGTCCCTACACTAGGGGACCACAGGGGATGGGGAACTCTCCTGGTCCTAGCACTATTCAGCTGCTGGCTCCCCCCAGGACCTGGAAGCCAGTACCACTGGGATGGTGTAGCTCTCTGCTCCCAACCTGTTCCAGCACTGCTCAGCTTCCAGCTCCCCACAGGAGCTAGGAGTCAAGCAGCTCCAGGACTCAGGAGCTCCCTGCTTCCCTACCCAGCCTAGAGCTGGTAGGAAACTGTCTTGCTTCTGGGGCAGGTCCCAGCCAGCTCCAGACTGGATGGGAAAATCCTTGTGCAGCCTCAAGCTGGTTGGGACCTGCCCCAGAAGCAGGATCGTTCCTGGCTAGCTCTGGGCTGTGGGGGGAAGCCCTGCTGGGCACAGGGCTTGTTCCCATGTGCACAGGGTGGGGGAGCTTTGCAGAAGCAGCTGTTTCCTATCCCTGTGAACATCAGGACCCCTCCTGATGTGTACAGGGCCAGTAGACAGCTGCTGCTGCAGCCAGCAGAGGTTTCTTGGCTCTGTGCTCCCTGCCAGGCCAAAAGCTAACACCCAGGGAAAGCCTGGAGCTCCACCTGGATGCTGCTGGGGCTAGATCAGGATTGGAGCAGTTCTGTACTGGGCTGCTCCTGTTGGAAGAAGATTTGCTCCCAGAAAAGGCTTACTGCACAGTATTTTACTACGCAATAAGCCTTTATAGTATTAATTGTGCATGTAGATGTGCTGAAATACCCCCAGTTTATACCTGTGTAACACCACTGATTTAGTGGAATTATGCTTTATCTACACTCTGGGCTTTGTGTCGAGTCACTTGTTTTAGAAGGTTAGACCGGTCCTCAGTGGGTGTATTTACCTGAGACGCTGAGTGCACAGTAGTATTGTGTGGCAAAAACCTTGACACTACACTACCATGCACTAGTATTAGGCTACTGGGCAGTAGCGTCACAAAAAAGACATTCTCCAGTGCGACTGCACAGTAATTCAGGTTACTACGCATTTATTTAGTACTTGTATAAACTAGTACTAAAAATACATAGTAATGACTGCATAGTGGCATCTCATCTACCACTGTGTTCAATGTCCAGATTACGTAGGTTTGATGTTTATAGGCAAATTGAAGACAATACAGGAATTTAACATACTCCAAAATTCTGAAATGTCATGTCTTTTCGAGGGGAATCAATTCCTGAATCTTTCAGAGTTCCTTCTATATATTTTTTGGAAATTAGATACAGGGGAAAAAGGTATTTACAGCTGGATCTCAATAATAAATGGCGAACTTCTTTGACTAGACTCAGGATGGAATAGAAGCCCACAGATGTCTGAGCTGGATGTAGATTTTCTATTCTGAGGGCTAAAAGATGTTGCCCAGTCTGTCTAGGAGTTTTAGAAGACACTATTCATTATGTTTTAGAATGTTCTCTATATAATGACATAAGGAGAAAGTATTTATTACCGTTCCTGAAGAACTTGACATACTTCTCAAACAGAGAGAAAGTAGTATGGCTCTTCCAGCAAACAGATTCATAGTTAGTAAAACCTCTTGCAATTTTTGCTTATAAGGCTGAAGCAATCAGAGGTAAATATCCTTTACAGTTGATATGACTGATAAACTTTATCACTAAATTTTTTTTTTACTGTGTTAATTGTGGACCTATGCACAATACTTTTATAGATTCATGATCTGATTTATCACTACATTTTTACTTGATTATGTTACTTCTTGGAACAGGAATAATTTTTTTTTTTTGCAATGGTTGGCCTTATTTTATTATTATATTTGCATTTCTGTTATTTTTGTTTAAATTTATATTATGGTTGTATGTCTGTTATGTTGTTTTCAGGAGCATAGCTTTCAGTCAGAATCCTTAATAACACTGAATTCACTGTTACAATTATGTCAATCTTTCAGAGGTGGTAAAAAAAGCCTTTCGTATTATTGTCATGCCTTGGTTCATTGAGGACCCCAGATCCTTCAGGGAACATTAAAGTTTCACCTGATGTTGGTATTTGCATTCTAGAGGTTGTTTAAAAATTGAGGCCCAGAATTTCAATAGGCATATAGGCTGTCATTGAAATTGTTTGAGGACAGACAAGGCAGTAATTTGTGCTCCTTAAGATTTTGAAAATAATGTTACTTAGTATGAGGACGAGTAACAAAATGTACCCTGAAATTTGATACACATCTTCCTGTTACCGAGAGAAGCATAGGAAGAATACAGGCATACTGAGAGAAATCCTCCTTTATTCAAGTGACATCAATGTCTTGGCATTTTTTTCACAAAAGAGCAGTGGAGGGACATCTAAGTCTCATTATTATATGATGGTAGAATACTGGCAAATTGCCACTTAAGAAAAGAATCTGCTGATAGACTCTTAAATGCTAAACACATATAAAATACATAATACTAATCAGAGGGCAGAAATTGGCCCTCTGCCTTATTTTGTCAGTGAAGTATTTTAATTTAAAACAGTTAGTATGATGGCAAACCTTTTGATGTGTCCTTGTAGGAATTAGTCTGCCAGTATCATCCTTGTAAAGTTCCTGGAATAAGAAAACTAATAAACTAAAATGTTTAAGTGCTACCAAGAAGAAAGTTTCTTTAAACACTTTAAACACAGTTCTAAGGATTTGTGTGGGCTGGAGAAAGACTCACAGTATTACATTTTTTCTTTGTGTTTAAATTTGAAATCCTAAGGAGAAAGTGCTTAAGTTTTCCAATTTAAAGAGGTTTTGCTGTTTTGTAAAAACAAAGAGAGAAAAGATTTTTCTAAAAGTAGAAGAAAACATTTCAGGAAGAGAAGACAAACATAATTTTTGATGTATGCGTTACATAAATGTACACATATAACATTTTTGTCTTACAGACTATACCAAATGTCAAATATTCATTGAAGTAATTATTCACTCGGTTATAACAGAAAACATAAATCCTCTCAGTTTTGAGTCATTAGGAAGGAATATATTCAATTTTATTAAATATTGTTAATGGCTGCTATTGATTGATCTGTAATTATTTGTGTTTTACATTATATGATCTGAATATTAGTAGAATAATTGCCAATGTTAGTATAGCCTTTATAATGTTCTAGAAATTATCTGACTCCCCCCCACAAACAAAAAGAGGAAAGGGTAATATGAATAAACGTACGTGTGCTGGTTCACTTGCCCATCAGCCATCTCATTCTGATAGCACTGCCTCAAACATTTTACTCGTATGCACATAGCTTTATCAAAGTAATAAGGAGATTGAATGGTGGATGATGATCATATATATGATCACTTTTTTCACTCAAAATAAAACAGCTGATCCACTAGCCATTTCTCAACTTTTTGGTAAACTAATAAAAGTAAAACTTAATTGTGACTATGAATCTTATTTTAAAGGAACCTATGAACCCTCAACTCCCATTTACTTCAAGAGAAGTTGAAGATACTGTATTTTCAATGAAATTGTTTAGATTTAATTAAGCAAGGACACTTAAGAAACTATATTAGGTATCTAGAACAGACATTACAGTATATAAATACCCTAGACAAGGGGAAAATAATTTGTCCCTATCCTTAACACTCAATAAAACAGATCATTATTCTTTTACTTGAAGAGTACATGGCATTGCACAGAGCTGTCCCTGCTGTAAAAAAAGGCTTTGATCTTGCAGTTCATTGCATATACACAGACTCCTTTGACAATGTGCAGCAAATTGTAGGATCTAAACTGGAAGTAGAAATTCTGTGTGGTATGAAAGCGACAGTAATAAAGACATTAATGTTGATTAATTTCTCATTATTCTTATATAAATTGATGCACTTAGGTAAATGTAATCAATCCTTCTGTCTGATAACCATTCAAATATTTAAACAAAACGTACCTTTTTAAAATAAGAAACTAATAAATTCCAAGGGCAGTAAAAGCTACAATGTTAAGACATTACTTCAGCGCATACAGATGTAGCTATATTTGCTAGTTCTCATGTAGGACTATTTGAAGATACTGTCAGTCTTCTTTATAGTTTTACATAATTTGTCTTTATTATAATGCAAGAACAATAGGCCAAAAAACACTAAACATTAATCTGTCAGAAGCAGATACTTATGTTCCCTAGACAGGGTATTTATAAGTTTTGAAATCAATATTTATGATCATGCAGTTTTGAAAGCTAGAAGACTTTCTTTGCTTTAGCTCAAGTGCAACTTGCATCTAGAATGAACATATGCTAGCAAACTTCCAGTTCGCATATCCTACACTTCCCCACCCCCCCACCCCGAAGCTTACAGACACCTCCAGGATATCACTATGTAGGACACACTGACCAGGTGGAAATATTTTATTCAGAAGAAGGTCACCAATTGAGTGTATATGTTTGTTTGGAAGTTTTATTGATTTGTTTGGTGCAATAATGAATACAAATAAAAGAAAAGACTAACACTGAGTCAGATTCTTTCTTATTTCCACTGTTTCAGATTTTCAGCTGGTATAAATTCCAAACCAAACCAATTAAGACTAGCTGCCACTTACTCCAAAAAAAGTCAATAGGACTATTCTGGATAAGGTAGGATTACTGTCTTCACTTACAGTGAATTTTCAGTCTCATGTAAATGTTTTGAAAGAACTCTGCTATTGTATTGGCTATATTTTAGTCAAACTTTTTGCAAAGCTTGTATGGTTCGATTTAATCTGACTTTGTGATAGAATGAAATACATGCCTGGTTTCACTTACATTCTTGCATTGTGTGTGAGAATAGCATCGTTGAAATCAATGAGACTAATGAGTATGGTGAATGGAGTTGGTCCTTACTGCTTGGCTGAAATACTTAATATTAAATAATCATACTTAGCACTTATGCAACATAATGGTTTATAATCTTCAAATCTCTTTATAAAACTTAACTGACTAATCCTCACAGCAACCCTGTGTGGGAAGTGATGAAGGCCCAGGGTTGAAAATTCCCTACCAGCTTGCCTGAGTGCTAAGCCTACTAGACAGAGTGAAAAACATATCTGCAGCATAACCATGCCCTGGAATTCAGGTGTATTTACTTTTTATTGAAGCAGCTTTACTTCTCGCAGAATAAATCATTTCTGATCGACCCCCAACACTCCTCAGCTCTACCCCTCCTCAATTCTGTCCCAAATGAAGTAGCAGTCTTCCCAGGCTCTCTGGGCTCATTCACCCAGCCAAAATGTTTGCTCCCCCCTGAGAGCTCCACTGCAAACTTATTTTAAGCTCAATTTGAGAGCCCTTTCAGGACAATATGAAATAGCATAGGAGGCAGAGCAGAACTGAATAATGGTGGATTAACCAATCCTGGGGTGTAGGGAGATATTGTCAATCTTTGCCACATCTAGGCTCATCTCTTAAGGTATTGCACTATCATTTACCATCCATTATATATATGGTTTTGCTCCTACACAGCTAACCTTTCAACTAGCCAGTTACCACTGTCAACATTGTTAACAGTTCATTTCTTAGTATTTTGTTGCCACCTGGTTGACTGCTTGTGCTCTGTTTCCATATATAGGCTCAGATGATCTCTACTTGCAAAATGATATATTTGGAGACAACTGTTATCTTTAATGACTAGACAGGGTTTCGAAACACTTTCTAGGCAAGGCTCAAGTCATACTAAGTTCAACTAATGTGGGCATTCAGACATTATAGGGATTGGGTTCACAGCTTGACGTAACACAAGTTCACAAATGTACAGAAATAAAAAGAAAATTGAATAGGTACAAAAGGTTATCACAATGAGTCCATATCCAAAACATTCACACAGCCAAATAATGACTTAATATCCAATAAGTCCAAATGAAGGGTATATCTGGGAAGAACACTCAGATCTTGCCAGCAACTGTTCAAGTGGGTGGTAACACCCCCACTCCCCACCCCAGTGGGCTGCTGTAGCTCTCAGTGGATTCCATGGATTTCATAGGCATTGCCTGGATTTCACAGGCAATGCTGGATTTCATGGGATCTGTGAAATCCACAAAATTGTGAATTCAATAGACCCTTAAATATGATTTAATGAGAAATCTATGGGGATGAGAGAGAGGCAGAAAAGATGGATTCTTTGCTAGTGTAAGCTTATTTGTTGGAGCCAGCCAGCACAGGACAGCTAGAATATCCCTCAATAGCCCAGTTGTAAGTATTCTGACCAAATATTTGTAACTAATTACTTCATGGATGTAGTCATTAAAAAGGATTGTAAATTGTTCTCTAGTGCATGGTTAGTCTTTTGTTATAATATTTTAGAGTGTTCATTTAAAGTAACTGTACAATTGCTATTAATCTTTGGATTTAATAAAGACGTTTTATCTGAATTACTGACTAGGCAACTTGGTTTTCCTTTACCTTAACATATCTGATCCAGCAGCTGCTCCAGCCAGATGGAGACCCATGCTACATGTGGCGTGGATCCCAGAGTGGGCCAGAGTGGCAGCTGCACTGCACGCAGTGGCTGCCCCTACCGGACTGTGCTGCAGGGCTGGATAAGTTTGACACCCCTGCTATATATACTTCTAGGCTCCCTCTTATGGAACCAGGACTTGGAGCCAGAAAATCCTAGGATGACCAGGGCTGGTCTACCATTACAGATCCAGATATCCCCACAGTCAGTCAGAGAAAGTGATATTTTTGTCAATTCTACTATTGCTAGTGATAAATATATCAGCAATATCAATATCACTTTCCTGAGAAGCTGCAGTTTTTAGGTGTGTTGTTTTATTTAGGAAACACCTGATGTCAGTGTTTTCTAAATAAAACTTTATATGAATTTCCAGTTTCTAGAAAATATATATATTGACTTAGACTTGGATCTGACTTGGACTTAAACCAAACTGAAAAACCTGAAATTTCCTGCAAACTGGAAATTCTGCTTTTTGGCCAGGCTTAGCTGTAATTTTTATGTAATCAAATCTGAAAACTTACTGTGTTCCTTTTTGTGAGTCCCAACTGGAAAACTTTTATGAATAGCAGAATTCTGATATCTTTTTAAACAGAAGACCAGGAACACTTTCAACAGTCTGGTTTTTGTGTAGACCAAATTTATCAACATAGTTTAAATAATTATTTAATCATGACATCTTGATCAGCTTGATAGAAAAAGAAGTTTCTGAAAAGTGTTCAAGCATGGTGATGATAGCATGAAAAAGAGAAGCAACTACTTTACCTTGTGACTATTTTGGAAGAAAAACAATTCTGTGGTTGTGATTTTCATCAAAGGCCATCATTCCTATTAAGCTAGTATGTTATTAACTAACAAGTATAGATCAACCCCCACCAGGAAACTGATGTTTTTGCTTCAGTTTACAAATAATTCCTACTGTTAAACTTGTAATTTGAGAGTGGATACTTTGTGCTGATACTTTGGGCAATAGTACTATGGAATCTAACTTTGATGTGAAGATCAGTAAGAGAGGTTTTTATTCTTTACCAGTGCCTTGCAACTTGTATGGTCATTTACTAGTATAGAATTTACACTTAGAATATGAGTACAAGGATACAGTAAAATAGTACAAGAGCATAAGCACGGATATTATGGATATTCTTCTTTCTTTACAAAGAAAATAATCACGTTTTGGACAGTCATTGTTCTTCTGTCTCCTTTCTTTTGTTTCCATCTGCTGCTTCTGTTTAATCTGTATTCTCTTTCTTTATAGGGATCTCTCCTTTTTTCTTCCTTTTGTTTAGCCCTTCACTTCAGGGGTGTCAAACACACAGCTTGTGGGCTGTATCTGGCTCATGGAAGCCTATGATTTAGCCTGTGGGTCTTGGATTGACCCTACATGTCTCATGCAGCATGTGATGCTGAAGCTGTGTGCGGGATGGACCCAGCACTGTGGGTGCTGCATCCAGCCGCTGTGGTTGGTCCAGGGTATGTGGTGCATGTGGTACCTCTGTTGGAGCAGTCCTGACTGGTAGCTCTGGGGCTGGTCCAAATCTGGCCACAATGGAGTCAGAGCAGGCCATGTCTGGTGTGGGTACCATGTGTAGTGCATGCCCTGAAGTAACTCCCTGTGCTGTGTGAAGGACCGTAGCACTGGGTCCAACCTGCACAATGCATGCAGTACAAGCCCTAGAGTGTGGCTGGAGTGTGCTCAAATGGCGTATGAGGCTGGACTGAGCACTTGTACTACAAGCACTGAGGGGGGCAGAAGGGGATGCATGCTGTATGCAGCACCCTGCCAGACCAGCCCTGTGAGCTAGCTTCAGACTGTCGTCCCAATTTGGTTGGAAGACTGGTCCAGAGACCCTTATCTGGCCTCTGCGGCCAGATTAGTTTGACACTTCCGCTTTACTTCATCTCTCCTTCCCTATGGAGGTAAGTGGATACAGCCTCAATGAGTAGCTGACAAATGCTTTGAGCCTTGGATCAAATTTTTTGTCTAATTCACCTTTAAAAAACAGTGCATTATTCAGTGGAAAGAGTTTTAGATATATGGACTAATGCAAGGTAGAAAAAAAATCTTGCTGTCACAAATAACAAGGAGTGGGAAGAGAGGAGGTCCAGTATGCAGCTGTGGAGTAAATGGATTGGAACATAAAGAGACATATATTTAGCCAGGCTTACACACTTGATACTTTACAGAATTTTAAAGTCTTCATTTCTGCAACAAATGAGACAGACAGCAACTTCCCACTGATAACAATCTCACTTGGTACACAACCCGAATTTATACCCAGGGATCTGTCTGTCATGTGCATTGAAATGAGACAAGGATCTAATGCATCATACCAGGTTGTGTGCATAAGATCACTAGTACTGTATTGTATTATGGAATCTGACTTTGATTTGACAATTAGTAGTTTCACAGTTTCATAGTTGGTAGGGTCGGAAGGGACCTGAGCAGTACTGGGGTCAAATGAGCCCGGCAAGGTGTTCATCTAGCCTCCTCTTAAAGACCCCTATGGTAGGAGCCAGCACCACTTCTCTTGGAAGTTGGTTCCAGATCCAAGCCACCCTGACACTGAAGTAGCGCCTCCTGATATCTAGCCTAAATCTACCCACTGCCAGCTTGTGACCTTTATTTCTAGCCACTCCTGGTAGTGCTCGGGGGAACAGGGACTCCCCCCAATGCCTGCTGGTCCCCTCTGACTAGTTTGTAAATGGACACTAGATCCCCCCTCAGCCTTCTGTTGTGGAGGCTGAACAGGTTCAGGTCCCATAGCCTCTCCTCGTCGGGCCTGCCCTGCTGCCCCCTGATCATGCGAGTGGCCCTCCTCTGGACCCTCTCCATGTTGTCCACGTCCCTCCTGAAGTGCGGCGCCCAAAACTGGACGTAGTACTCCAGATGTGGCCTGACCAGTGCTGCAAAGAGGGGGAGTAGCACCTCTTTGGACCTGCTTGAGATGCATCTGTGGATGCATGACAAGGTACGGTTGGCCTTCCTAACCGCTTCCCCACATTGCCGGCCCATATTCATTTTGGCATCAATAATGACTCCAAGATCTTTTTCTGCCTCTGTACTGATGAGAAGGGAGTTCCCCAGCCTGTAGGTATGGTGCTGGTTTTTCCTCCCCAGGTGCATCACCTTGCACTTGTCAGTGTTGAATCCCATCCTGTTCTCATCCGCCCACCCCTGTAACCTGTCTAGGTCCGATTGCAGCCTATTCCTTCTTTCTAGCATGCCCACATCCCCCCACATCTTAGTGTCATCAGCAAATTTGAACAGGGTGCTTTTTACCCCTTCGTCAAAAGTCACTGATGAAGATGTTGAACACTGCAGCCCTGAGGACCAAGCCTGGGGGACCTCACTGCCCACATCTCTCTAGGTCAAAAATGACCCATCCACTACTACTCTCTGGGTGCGGCCCTCTAGCCAGTTAGTGACACATTTGACTATGTAGGTGTTGATGCCACAGTCTCCCAGTTTTTTAATGAGAATGGGGTGAGACACAGAGTTGAAGGCCTTCCTAAAATCCAGAAAGACTACGTCCACTGCTACCCCTGCATCTAAGGATTTTGTGACCTGGTCGTAGAAGGCCACCAGGTTGGTCTGACAGGACCTGCCTCTAATGAACCCAAGTTGGTTGCCCCTAAGCTGGCCTCTCGTGGACATGTGCCAGAATAATTCTCTGAAAAAGATTACCCAGGATCAAGATGAGAGTAACTGGCCTATAGTTTCCTGGGTCCTCCTTCCTCCCTTTTTTGAAAATGGGAACCACATTGGCACTTTTCCAGTCCACTAGCACCTCACCAGGGCACCACGAGTGCTTGTATAGCTGTGCCAGGGGTCCCGCAACCACCTCAGCTAATTCCCTCAGTACTCGAGGGTGGAGATGGTCAGGACCATCTGATTTAAATAAGTCCAGTCCCTCCAGAAGTTCCCTGACTAGATTCTCACTGACCCTAGGCCTGGGTCCATCTCCCCTGGGGCCTGTGACCGTCACGGTGGGGGGGCTGATCTGGTCCCTGCTCAGGAAAATGGAGGCAAAGAAGTTGTTAAATATGTTAGCTTTGAAGTCTGTTCTGATGACCAGATATCCTAAGGACACCCCACGTTACCCGGTACCTTCTTTTTACCCCCTATGTATTTAAAAAAGGACATTTATGTTGTCCTTGATCCGGGAAGCTAGTCCCAGTTCCATCTCCGCCTTGGCCTTCCTGACTGCCCCCTGCATCCCCAAGCAACTGCAGTATAATCCTCCCTAGGGATGGCCCCTCCCTTCCATCAGATGTGGAAGGGAGACATTTTAGCTAGGAGACATTCCTGGATGCTTTTGGTGAGCCATGGGGGCTTTTGCGCCCTCCTGCCCCCTTTGATCCATGTTGGGATTACCTTCCTCTGGGCTTGGAGGGGACCACTTTTCTTGGACTCCTAACTCCCCTCCCCTCCCCTCCGGGACCTCAGTGCCTCCCCAACTATTCTCCTTAGCTCACTGAAGTCAGCCCTCCTGAAGTCCAGGGCTGCTGCCTTGCTGCAGGCCTTTGCCACCTTGCGCTGGATGGTGAATTCCAGCAGACGATGATCACTGTCACCCAGGTGGTCGAGCTCCCACAGCCCCCTCACCAGGTTGTCTCCTGTGGCCAGCACCAGGTCCAACAAAGCATCTCCCCTGGTAGGGCTGTGCACCTCCTGGGTTAGATGGAGGTCCTGTATTTTAGCTAGAAACCTACCTGAGCTGACTTAAGAATTCCTGGTCTAGCTCTTCCCCTTGGTCCACGTTTCTGTGAGCCCCACTATGTCTGCGTTGGTGTCAGCTAGCAGGAGGGTAAGTTTCTCCTGCTTGTTCCCCATACTACTAATAAGGGAGGTTCTGATTCTTCACCACTGCCTTGCAACTAGCATAGTCATTTACAGGTGTACAGTCATTAAGGTTTCACAGGCTGCCTTCACTCTGGTGTTTCTTAACCTGAATGTTTGACTTCGCAAGCAAGGTTCTTTGGGTAAATCTGATATATTTTATTAGATCAATTAAATAGTTGGAGAACTATTTTTAAGTAAGCTTTTGGGTTCAAAAACCCTTTGTCAGGCTAAGGAAGTTTCAGTAGGTGGTGTGTGCTCTTCCTGGATGGAATGAAAAGTAAAGAAGCCAGAGGCTGGTCTGGTATGCATACAAGATAGGAGTCAGTGAAAATGTAGATTGAGGAGTGAATGGGTGAGAGACAGGCTGGGTGGGGGGAGAGAAGGTGGATGAATAGTGGAGAAGTACCTGGGAAGTCAGCTGTCAGGCAGGTTATAGTGTGTCATAAATCCAATGTCTATATTTAGTCCATGATTTTTAGTATCCAGGAGGTTGATCAAGTAGAGTTCTTAGGTTCTCCTCTGGGAAGTGTTTTGTAAGTTTGCTTTGAGGATCAGGACTTAAAGGTTGGAGAGAGAGTGGTTTTCTTGTAAGAAATGTGCCCCCACAGGTAATTGGGTATTCCTGGCTTTCATAGATTTCCAGCGTGCATTCATTCTGGAGTGCAGTTGTTGTTTGGTCTCACCTACGTATTTTCCATCTGGGCATTTAAAGTTACGGTTTATTTGAGGGGAGGGAGGGTAACTTATTAAATATATATTGTAGATCAATGATGCTTCCAGAACAAAAGTATTCCATTTTAATGTAGAGAGGTAAATTAGCTGGGTTAGTCTGAAATGAGGGAGGGCTAGCACCTCAGAGATTCACTTCGTTACCTATGAAAACTTATGCCTCCCTGAACCAGTTAGTTTCTAAAGGCTCCTATACATGAGCATGCAAGCTGTTCTGACAAGCTGGGATTGCAGCTGGAATTGAGTCTGCTGGAGCGTGGCAATTGCTGCACTCCAGCAGCCTCCTGTGTCATGTACAGGCATCCTGGTTTTCTGTTCCCCATGGAAAAACAGAGAAAACCACGGATTTCCCATTTTTATCAGAGAAAACATGGATTTTTCTTTTTAGAAGAGAAACCTATGGATTTCCCCCTTTGGCAAAGAGCTCGGCAGGCTGGCAGAGTTCCAGCCTACAAGAGCTGTTTGCAAAAGCAGTGGGGAAACCCTCAACCCTGCCAGGAGGGGAAGGGAGGGGGGAAGGGCAGGGCCTGACACTCACACTTACTGGAAGCTGGTTCAGGCTCACTCTTCTTGCTGGAGGTAAGTGGGGCTTGGGGGTTGTGGGGCAGGGCTGGGGGGGAAGCTGGCTAGAGGCTGAGGGAGCAGAGAGATTTGCAGCCAACCAGGCACTCTGGTTGGGAGGGGGTTTGCAGCCTCCCCGCTCCCAGCTGAAGTGCTTGGCTAGCTGGAAACCCCCGTCACTCCCAACTGGCTGCAAACCTCACTGCTCCCTCAGCCTCCATCCAGCTCGGGCACTTCCTGGCTGGGCACTCAGGCCAGGACAGGGGGTTTGCAGCCAGCTGGGAGTGGCAGAGTTTACAGCTGGCCAAGCACTCTGGCCAGGAACAGGCAGGCTGCAAACCCCCTCCCTGCCAGAGTGCCCAGCCAGCTGCAAACGCTGTGCTCCATGCCCTACTGCCCTTCCCTATACTCTCCAGAGCTTAGTGTGTGCGACTGGTGCAGCAGGGCACAGCAGAACCATACACAAAAGCTGCCTGCTGCTGCAAGCTCTGTGTTGCCCTGGCCACACTTCCTCTGCATGCCCAGAGGCAGTGCACATCTGACTTGCCCCCACCCCCCACACAGATCTGGGGGCACAGGCCCGTGGATGGGGGCAAGGGGCACTAGCTGGGCTTTTGAGGGGAAGTGAGGGACACCAGCAGGGCTGTGGGGGGCATTTAATTTTAACCACAGATTGGGGATTTTTATCAGAGAATTTGCAATTTTCTATAAGAGAATGTGTGATTTTTTAATCACAGAAAATCAGGATCCCTGCATCATGTATCAGCATCCCTGCACTTAAAAATGATGGCAGGGCATTTGAGCTAAAGCCCATTGAACAAACTTGAGTCTGAGTGGCCCTGCTGCCATTGCTTTCATTAGAGCAGCTCTTGGAACTGCTCTAATTAAAGCTTGCCCCTGCTGCCCCCCCCCCAATACATGTAAAAGTTACCTAAGGTACCACCCGGTCCTGCTCTCTAAATATTTTATTTTGCGTAGGAGCCTACACAGCCCTAATTACATACTGTCTGTACATCCTCCAGCTGTGTATTAGGCAATGCTAACAACTGTTACCTGTGGTTCATGCTTTCATTGTCTCCTTGGAGGAGACAAGTATTGTTTTGTTTGCTTGTTTTTCCTAAATGTACAGTAGGGTTACTGTATGTTTACATGAGGGCAGGCAAATTCAAAGGAGCATGCCTTGCCAATGGAGCTGGATTTGGTAATGTTTGTATTGGTCTTTAATGCCTATGGGAGTTCATTAAGTCCTGATTGCCCCCGACAAAGTCCTGTCTCTTGCACTGATGAGCTTTAGATTGAGATCTGTGTCAGTCAGTGAGGAGAAAAGCAGTTAATCACCTTAATTTCACAGCTTTAGGTGATTTTTTTAGATATGCTTGGCCTAGGTAACTGTGAAGATAGCCGTTTCACAGCATCTGATGAAGTGAACTCAGTTCATAAAAACTTGTGCTCTCTCTAGATATCTTACTCAGTTAGTTTATAAGGTACATATCTAATCTGCCGTCCTGAAGACTCTTGGTATTCCAGGGTAGTTCTGAATACAAGAATGCTCCAAAATGGATTCTTCCTAAATTTGGTAAAAAATAACCCCCCCACCCCCCAAACTGCTGAGAGGGTGAAATATGATGCTGCCTGGTTCTGCAGAAGGGTGGCTACTGGCTATCTTGCTGGGCGGGCAGTTTTGTAATGTTTACATGGCCCTACACCTTGACCAGTTAATTAGTGTTGTCTCTTAGCATTAGTTGAATCTATGCTCATCAGGTCTGCTGACAGGCTCAGGCTATTTCTCAAGTGGGTTTAAGTGGTATTTCTGCATTCACATGGCTCTGGGCCCAAGCTCTGCACTTAGCAAGCTAATTAGTCCATCCAGAGCATTACACTATGGCAACTACAGTAACTGGAACTACTTCATGTTCCAGAGATCTCTGAAGTAGTTTCTTCCCTCAGTCCTTTCTCTCAAAATAATTGTATGCCAACCATGCACTGGGTCCAATAAAAATTATTACCCACACAATTCTTTGCCTCTAGCATAATTCCTAGACCATCACAGCTACATCACTTCAACACCACCTCCTTCAGGTAGTCATTTTACTTGAAGGTAAAGACCAAGAGCTTCATTCTCTGCTACTGTGCTAGACGGACTGACCTCTGGTTTGACTCGCATGGCATTTCTTATGTTCTTATGAATCTGACTTCCTTGTTTTGGTATTAGCATTTGTATTTACCTTCATGTCTCCTGCATATATGTTCTTTCTGTTTGACTTTACAGTGTTGCTGAGTTTTACAGATTGTTTCATCTTTTTTGACACTGGGTCTAATGGGTGGGATTTTTAAGTTTCAGAGGGACTCGGTCTCCTCAGTCCCTTGCTTCCAAAGCAATCCTGCTTTGGAAAATCATCTCCTGTATATGGAGACTCTCCTTCACTAACATTAACCCAGCAGGGTGTTTGGCTGCTGTCATGCTGAGTCCACTGCCCAACATGCTGTCCCGTCATTTCTCATTGTATCTAGTGCTGCTATTTCTATCCCTTTTCCCTGGCTTTATACATAGCTTGCAAACTCTTCCGGTTGGGACTGTTTTTTTGTTCTGTGCTTGTAGAGGCTGTAGCACAATGGAGTCTTGATCCATGTCTGGGGGGTCCTTGGTGAGATAATGATACAAAGGATCCATTTAAAAAACATAATTTGCTGCATTTTAAAGGATTGTGACAAGAATCACCACAGAAGCATTGCAAGCCCTGCTGGGCAACAGTGGCAGCATTCATCATACTGATGCTCTGAGGTTGATTATTACAGGCAGAAGCGGTCCTTGTGGGAGACATCTGTGAGCAACAATGTAAAGGACGGGAGTGGGATGGTAAAGAGCAGAACCCAGCAGAGCAGGAGAAAAAGCTTCAAAAGCTGCTGAGTGAGAATGAGGACAAATCTTGCCCATGTTCCCACGGGACAGGCAAAGCTCAGGGAAAAAAGGAGATGTGAAGGACATCTAAGGCTAGGCTCCAGGATGGCTGGAGCAGCTTTATCACGTCTCAACATTTCTGAGCAAGGGGTAGGGTGGGCATCATAGAGGACAGTCTGGTTTTCTGCTACTCTGTTTACTGCTATTGATATGAAACCTAACACCTTCATGTCCTCTATTTTTCTCTTCAAAAGAAAAAAATATAGAGGACATAAAGGCGTCCGGTTTCGTATCAACAGTGGACAGAGGACACCTGGACTGTCCTCTGTGACAGCCACCCTGGCTAGGGCCGAGGGCAAACGTTCCTGGGGCAGATGAAGCAGGAGCCCCTGCCCGCAGTTGGTGCTTCTACAAGGTTTTCGCTGAATGTCTCTGGGGAGACTCCCTCGTGGCCCAGGGACCTGGAGGCCGAACAGGGGCTGGGACTGCAGCAGCCCTCCGCACCCCGGCTCCTGGCCTTTGGGGCCTGCCAGGCTTCCCTGCGGGGACGGAGGCTGAGCTGCTCCCTCACCGCCCCGGACCATTCCCGGCTGGGGGGTGGGATTGCCCCCGCCCCGTGCAGCCGGGGAGGAGCGG
>NW_017728948.1:55542864-55553874 GCF_001723895.1 Crocodylus porosus
GCTGCTGCCCCCCTCCCGGCCCGCCGCGCGCGCGGGCTTTGGAAACTTTTAATGACCTAGCCCAGCTGCACCCCCGCCGGCGGGTCCTTGGGCCACGCGCGAGCGCCCGCGCCCGCCCCTCGCATCCCTCGCGGCCGGCTCCCCCCAGCCCTGACCCGACCCGACCAAGCAGCCTCCTGGGAAGGCAGAGCCCGGCATCGGCTTGCCTGCTTGCCACTTAATACATGACCATTTTTTCAGGCTGTTTCGGTTTCTGCAGCGCCTTGAGGTGAAAGGATTGGCTGGAGGAGAAGGGGAAAAAAATCCAACCACAACCAGTTGCTTGGAAGCTCTGAAGGGCCCATGGGACAAATCCACCTGGGGATCGGGGGAAAAGCTTGAGGTGTAAAAAGAAATCTGTGCCTGAGTGTGTATCTGGGATGTTTTCTCAGCCTCTTGTGGGCTAACATTGAGTGTGGTTTGGTACCAGCACCTGCTGAAGAGCAGCAGCTTTAAGCCCATCTTATGGAAATGGAAGACTTCTCCCTTGCTTGCTCACAGGGCCTTATGGCTAAAGGCAGGCAAAACTCGGGGGCACCTGAACCCCAAGCCTCTGGGCTTGGGTTTGCCATTAGGATGCCTGCCAAAGGTTTTAGAAACATCTGAAGTCCCAGGTCCGGGTGGAGGCTGTTTGCCGGTAGTAGGGCCACATATGGTTCTGGATTCTTGGATTTGGAATTAGTTTTTGTCAATTTGGCCTCAGATACAAAGTATATTAAAACAAAACCCAAGTTGAGATGGATTTAAATGGCAGTGTGTAGTGGAGGGTGCAAAGGCACTCCAGACCCATGTCTGGTAATTAGCTTCCCACTGGCCAGCTTCCAGTGGGAGGATCTCATTTACACGCCTACTTAATGGAAATGGGGGACTCTTCTGTAGCTTGCTCCTGCAGCCTTTGGCCAAGGGCAAGTAAAACTCGGGGGCATCCGAACCCCAATTCTCTGGGGTTGGGATGCTTGCTGATGGATTTGGATGTATCTGAAGCTTGCCATTTGGAACTGATCTGACTAATTTGACCTGACACATGACACATTCGTGTGTGTGTGTGTATCCATGACATTTTCTAAAAGTGGGATGTTGCCTGCCCCCATTCTCCTGCTTCCCTTGTGGCAGGTTGGGGTGTTAGGTCTGTGTTGTGTCCTGTTGAGAGTAGGCTGATGTAGAGTTTAGGTTATGGTTGTATGGGATGGTTTGTGTGGGAGGTTGGACCAGATGACCTTTTGAGGTCTCTTCTAGCCCTACTTCTCTTGATATATTAAAGCCTTAAGGGACCTACTGACAGTAGAAGCAATGCAGGGATCTGTAACTGAAGAGTTCATGTCTGGATGGGAAAGAAAAGTGGGCTTAAATTTCCCTCAAGTGAAATGGACACTAAGGAGTCTCAACCGGGCCCAAAGATGTGAAAGTGAAAAATGCCAGGAAAGATACCATCATTGTTAGATCTGAATCAATGCAACATGCAGTCAGTAGTAGGGACTAGTTGGTGATACTTGCACTAATTTGGGGAGTATGTCATTCCTGGGCTTACCAGTGGTGCATTTATATAGACCAATGGTTTTCAACCTGTGGTCTGTCTAAGGGGCCCACGAAAGATGACTATGTTCAACTGAAACCATGTGAATATTTACACTTACAATTCAAATGGGTTCACACCTCCACTTGAAATTTCCAAAGGGGCCTGCCGCCTTAATTAAAATTTGTAGGGATCTGCAAGTGAAAAAAGGTTGAAAGCCACTGATATAGACTGTTTGGTAGAAAGGAGTATATACGGATTTTTTCTCTGCATGATTATCTTACATTTAACCTCATGTATCTGTGTAAAACAGTATCTCAATACACAGTTATTATAGAGAAGTAGGGCTGGAAGGGACCTTCAGAGGTTATGTAGTCCAACTCCTAGAAGAAAACTGAGTAAAATATTCCTACTGGAGTCCCTGAGTCTTAGTTGCTCCTTCCTGCATGAGGGAGTGAAGGGCAACAATGCTAACAACTCAGAATAAGAGATCTGCTAAGTCATAACTGTCTGTTCATTTTTCTTCATTAGTAAATTCAAAATATTATCCCAATATTGCCATTGTTATTAGATGTATCATCCTTAGTGCTGCAGATTGTTTAATGAAAGTATATGGGATAATTCTATAGATGGTGAACTCAGCAAGCTGTGGGTATTTAGCATCTCTAAAACCAAGCCATTAGTTCTTTTTTCTTTTGCAAAGGAAGAAACAGACTTAAATTTCAAAGGCATGTCTGTGTTGATGTGGTCCAGGGGATGAAATTCTATGCAGACATCACTTGTTAATGACTTTGCCTGGGCAGCATGTGGAGTATGATGTGAGAATCAGGAAACATACAAAAAGCACCAGAAGCTTTCTGTACATGAGCTGTAAGAAAGGTCATTCTGACAGCTGTTAGGGTATCTGTAGATGAGCCACTAGCCTGCTCCGATGTTCTGTAATTACAGCGTGTCAGAGCAGATTTGATTAATCCAGTCTGTTGGGCATGCTAATCAGCATGCTCTGGGCAGCCTCTGCATCTCATGTATCAGTGTCATCATGCTTCAAAATGGTGGCAGGGTCGCTTTAACTAAAGCTTATTCAACAAACTTTAGTTAAAGCGCCCCCACTGCCATTTTGAAGCTCAGGGATGCTGATACATGAGACTCTGTAGGCGCTTTAATTGGAGCGCTCTCAAAGCCACTCTAATTAAAGCGACCCCCCAACCCCCGGAGCATGTGTGAAAACACCCTTAGGCTACGTCTAGACCAGCACAGTGTGTGGCACCGCAGAGACGTCTGTGGCACGACATACTGCACATTTATATGTTCTCTGCGCTGCAAGGGAGTGCTGTTCATGTGTGCACTGCTCGGCTTTTTTTTTCCTGTGGGTTTTTTTGACCCCTGTGGAAAAAAAAAAAGTGGAGCAGCATACGTAGAGGCAGCACATGCTGCTCAAAAGCAGAGCTGAGCCACCCAGAGCCATGCTGCAGCTGCTGGCCAGGCTTCGCGTGGCACAATCTCCATGGCTGTAGCCTCAGGAGGTCCCCAGGACTTGAGGTAAGGCTGCTGGGGCCAGCACAGTGCTGGCTCCAGCCTCTCCTACCCCACCCGGGGTAACTTGCCATGTGCCAAAGCACACGTGGCATGGGAGTTCACTGGGGACAAGTAGTGGCAGTGCAAGGGGTGCTGCCTCTACTTGTCTCCAGACCAAATGCCCACACTTGTCTGGATGTGGCCTTAAAGTCCAAAAGTTGGTTCTGTCAAAGACAATACTCAGGGAATGCGTGTTTCTTTATTATAGATTTCAGGCTTATATATTTATATTTATATCAGTTATTGATACACTTTGTAGAAAATCTTTTTAGCTGATGAATTTGTATCCACTCAAGAAGAGTCTTAATTTTAGAAAGATAAACTTAGGGTGCTGATAGTCCTGATAGCTTTCATGCTGAGGTATTTCAAATATACTTATGTCATTTTACTTATCAAGGGAGATAGATGTAAAATTGAGGCAACTGTTTGCATGTGTAATTTAGCTTTGCCTGTGCCAAAGACGCATTCAGAGGACTGTTAAATGTTCTCAGACTATATATATTCATTTAAGTCAAATTGCATTTGTGGGAAAAAAGACATGCAAACTGGTTTTTATAGTTCTCTCATCAATTCTAAATTAGACTGAACACAATTCTACCCCCAGGCATATCCAAATTTTGAAAATATTCATGCATTAGAGGAACAGATAAAGAGCCATTTTCATAGTTATTTCACCATCCATTTTTGACTGATGAATCAGAGTGGCTGGAATATGACAGATGTAATCGGGTACCCATCTTAATCATACTTATGCCCATTTAACGTTAAGTACTGTGAATAGGCACACTGAACTCAACACGGCTGCTCACTATGCATAATATTAAACGGGTGCGTATGTCTTTGCAAGCTCTGGCTTCAAGATGCATGTGTTTTTATGTATATAAACAAAACATACATAGTGAAATATATAATAAAACAAGATGTATATAAGCTTTACTGTTCTTATAATGCTTGGAGATTGATTGCTGTTTTTTCCATTACATATTTTTTCAAAGTATAGAATTGAGCCTATTCTTTTTAAAACTAAAAGAATTTAACAACAATGACACAATTTCTTTAAAAAAGTTCAGTAAGCACCCAAAGAGAATTTTCTTTATGCAAGTAATGTAGAGAAAAAATAGTACTGGTATTTCCTAGCTCAAAGGGAGTAGAAAAAAATATGTCATACTGTGGCTTTATGTAACTCTGAAATTTACTTGAGACACAGACATAACCTGAATGCTTTATGCACTAAAAGATTTGGGCATAACACAAGTACTGAATGTTATGGGGGAGGTCGGTTTGTCAGTGAAAAATCTTACATTTCGAGCAAACTCCTACTTGTAGAAAAATGATTAAAGTAGGCTGTAGTAAACTGGAATCTTTAAAGAAAGTATTGATAATACGCCAGAACCTAGTTGTTGTAGACATCTTTCTTCCATATTTTAGCTCAGGTGCTTACAAAAATATTTGCTTAATAAACAAAGTAAGTGAATGAATACATATTCAGCCTAAAAATGATGATGTTGCCAGTGCCAGTTTCTGTAAATAGAACATTAGCAGTGAAGAGATGATATGGTAGCTATCTCAGAGATGACCTTGGTTATTTCCTTCCCAGTTGAACAGTTAAGATTGCTTTATCAAAGCAGGCCTTTAACATAATTCCAGGTCTGGGGGCCTTGTTTTTTCTAGTAAAAATTATCATCCTGTCTCTGGCAGTGGCTGAATGTTTCGTAGGAGATGCCACATTAGGCGACTGTGGTATAATGTACTCTGCATACAGGAGTCATCCTAAACCCTAATAGGTGGAGATTGGTTGACCACTTGAAACATGAAGTATTATCTTCCTTCCAATATCATTCTCATTTCTTAACGAAATATATGTATCATAACTTAGGATATTCTTGCCACCTGTATAAACCTCCTATCACTACTTGAGGCGTACTGTGCATTTGTGGTTTTAGCTATATTATTAATACTCCTGAGCACACACTTCAAAGGAAAGGACTGAGAAGTATTTTCTTTTTCAGGGAGTAAATGCATGAGGAGAGGAGCTTCAGTAAACCTGAAAGCTGTTCAGTGGGATTGCTGCATGCTACAGAAAAAATACAAAGTTGAATTGACTTTAATCTGATTCTGATGACAATTTATATACGGAAATCTAATGCCCAAAGGGCCAAATCTGAACCGTTCTTACAGATGCCTCAACTCAGGTGTTGCATTGCCTTTCTCCAGAGGGATAATTTAGATAGTGAGGTTAGGCCCCAGGATCCCTATGTGGTCAAGGAGACGGTTAGGGCAGGGACAGATGTCCATTTGGAACAGTTTCAAATTCAGGTTGTTGTTGCGGACTGCACAGTAGCTGTTATGATCTAAGTTACATGTGCACAAGCCTCTCCAAGTTGAATTCTAGGTGAAGCAATGTTAAGGTTGGAGCCGTTTTGCTACATTTGTTTCACATCCAGCTTCTGCACATGTAACTGCTCAAATTGAATTGTGTGGTCAGAAGTAACAGACCCTCCTTTGCTTTTGAAACAGGTCTAATTGTATGCTTGTCCGTACCCTTAAATATCTCCAAAGACCAATCCGGATGACCTAGGCACAATAGAAAATGCCAGGTGTGTTTGAACTTCCACTCTTCATCCAACTTAGGAACCTGATTCAGGGCTGCACACTTGAATACCTCCATCCTCTTGGGATCCAGAGTGCCTGGAAGGGAGGTGCCATACTACCACTAATAGGACCTTTAACTTACAAATAGTTCACTTTCTGGATCCCTTTCTGTGACTTGTACACCTAGATTCCACTTAAATTCCATTTAGGGCCCTACAGAAATGATTTTGATCTGGCCCAAAACTGATTCTTTTCCATGATTGCTCTTCTTGTGGAACTGTACATTGGCTTTATTGACTGCAAGTGATGAACATGTTGAGAGAAAAACATATTTTTAAAAATAATAGACAAGATAAATGTACTAGGGAAAATATACAGTAGGCATTTATTCTACATTACTTTGAAGATTTTAAAGGAAAATCCAAAATATTTAAAAATGTTTTTGTTTTAGGAAATGTTTTTATTAGTATGAGAAATATGTGAAACATAATTTAGAACAGTGTGTTAACTGTATTTGGTACTACTAATCTTTAATTATAAACATTTTGGGGAAGAACCAAGGTTTTGTGTGATTTGATGCTTAAACAATAATGAATCTCTCTGACGTGGACAGAATCAAGAGATATAGGGTATCCCTTCTCTTGAAGCTGGCTTCTAGTACAGCCAGGGAAGGAAGACATGTGGGGTTAGGAAGAGGACAGTATGCTAGGGGAATTGTGGCTTACTGGGATGGCTGCTGCCCCAGATTTGAGGGGCCCTGGCTTCTAACTTGGATTCTTATTCTTCATGGGATAGAAATTTCCCCGGTGCTTTTTATCCACTAAATGCTAAATACAAGGTACATTGGCTCAGCTTCAAGAGGAGGGCTAGAGGGGAGCTGGATGATGTCTAACCCAGTGATTCTCAACCAGGGTGCTATGATATCCTGTGATGCCTTTAGTTCTTTTCAGG
This sequence comes from Crocodylus porosus, assembly GCF_001723895.1. Taxonomy (NCBI): domain Eukaryota; kingdom Metazoa; phylum Chordata; order Crocodylia; family Crocodylidae; genus Crocodylus; species Crocodylus porosus. The sequence goes on from NW_017728948.1 coordinate 55,549,535, forward strand.
GGTGCCCCACCAGGAAGTGTTAGTATTATAAGGTGTGGAAACTTAATTGATAACATAAACCCAGAGATTTCAATTAGGAATCTATGGGGTTAAAAGTATTCTGAGCTGTTGTGTTCTTTCTGAGTCGTTTGCAAAAGAAAATTTGTATTTTTCAGCAGTAAAAAAATCGAGTGAAAACTAAGAGTTGACATTTTCTGAAGGATGCCTTGAGTTGAGAACTACTGGCTTAATCTCTGGCCTCAGGGTTATATCACTGCCAGGATGTTGGAACAAGTTTCCAAAGACAGATTCTTTCATCTTGAGGAAATATAATTTACAAACTGCTTTGAGAGCTGAATCTCTGCTTAGACTCCTAATCAAGCCTTCTGTGCTATGCTTGGTTTATGGTTTTCTGGGTTAATGAATTATGACAGGCTAACCTATCTCATGGAATCTGTATAACCATCACATATAATAACATCTAAACAGACACTGCAGACATACTTAAGATAGGGAAAAACCAACTCTCCACCTCTGAAACAGTCTGTAAACTAACAGAATATTTTGATCATCCCTCTTGTTGAACCTTTTAGTATTATTAGTGGATATCCACAGAAGATTGAAATACAATTGTCTTTTTGTTAGCAAATGCAGTAATGATAACGTCATCCCACTTTGTAATGACAGTAGGACAATGGAACAAGCTGCCTGGGGAGGTTTTGGTATCTCCTTTTTGTGGTATCTCCTTTATTGGAAGTTTTTAAGAAAAGGCTGTATTAGATCTAGCTATCTGTGCATGCAGTTGCATTAGATGACTTTAGCTGACCCTTCTGGTACTATGATTCTATAATTTGAAAGAGAATAATATCAGTTGCTTGGAACTTAATAGTGTGATGGGTTTAGCTAACTGATCAAGCAAGTAATTAGTAGCCAGATTTTCATCAATAAAGCATGTCACTTAGATCTATATGACTTAAGAATCACCTTTGACATCCCCATTAATTAATCCAGGCTATGAACAAATCTTTTATTCTTTTTTCCTCCACACAGTTTACTAAATCTAACCCTTCTAGTTTATCCAAAAGTCATACCAAGGGCACTCTTATCACACCATTGTCTACAACTGTTGGCCCGTGTCTCTTTGGGTCCCTCCAAAGGTTCCCTTCCTTCTCCCTGTGATGGTCCAGATTCTTCACTTTTCTTTTAAAACCCTGCCCTAAAACTCAACATTTTCTTTATCTTTTATATCCAAATCAGCAATCTGTTAGAGCGATGTGCTGCAACTTGTGATCTGGCCATTGCTGCAGGCTGTCAGTGCCCCTGCTACTGCAAGTTGCCACTCCCCTCTACAGAGCCCAGGCTGCCTGCTGCCACCTTCAGCATGCATGCCATGCACTGGTGATTCCCATCCCTAGCAGCAGTAGGGAGAAAGAAGTGAATCTGGCAGTGACTGAGAGCAGCACCTGCTATATGGGGTGAGAGAGAAGTGGCGATAGAGATGCTTCAGATGAAAGTTGTTGGCATGTGTGGGGGAGTTAGGGAGGACATGCTAGGTGGAGCTGTGTGCTGCCAATGCCTCATTTCACTCTGGGCCAATTCCAATCATTTCCTGAGCCAGATCTGGTCTGCGGCCTTGCCAATCCCTGTTTTATATCACACCACTCCCTGCTCTCAGCAATGGCACCAGCATTGTTCTATCATTTTTCTGTTTGTCATGCCTTGTTTGTATTTGTGTTTTTTTCCCAGCCATCTTTTACAACCAGAATGATCTCTCTGGTTTTAGGTCAATGGGTTATACCCTCTCTTCCTACAATATTTCCTTAAAACTAGCATATGTCAGAAAGCTAACAAGAAATTGCCAATATAATACTTAAGGAATGGTCAGTTGCAAATCAGCTACATACCTCATTAAACAGACACAGCATAAAAATACTGCTATTCTTTCCCCGGCTATTTGTGTGCTTCTTTAGTGTTTTTGGAATAGAAACAATTTGGATCAGGGCTGTGTACAAAAGTAACTACTTCCTGTACTCTTTTGATATAAGATAAATTTTGGAAACCCAATATTTATTCTAAAAATGGCCTTCATCTTACATTCAAGTAAAAAAGTTAAAAAGTTCTATGTGCTCCATAGATATATCTTTGTAAATGTGTCTTTATTTGATGTTTTCTTTTTTTCCTTAAATTTAGAGGAAGAAAATTTGGGTGCTAATTAAATTCAAGGGCATCTTTCATTCAAAGAAATAGAGTAATTGTTGGCACTTCCACATACATAACAACAGTGAAGGCTTCTGCAGGCTTTAATAAAAGTATAAATGAAGTAAAATTACAAGGCAATTTATACTTGTTTTCAGAGTAAGAAAACAATACACACCTCACATCCTTCTCAGAAAGCATGTAGCTAGTAACAGTAAGGCATACATATAGCTCAGGGTCATCATAGTAGGCGATAAGTTACTGGTAACCGTGTCTGCCCATAAAATTAATGCTAATGAGAAAACATCACATGCAATGCACCCTTCTAGCTCTGCCGGGCCTAAGTAAAATAAATAGCAATACCTAAATGTCAGCTCAAAAGTCATAACTTAGCCGCATGTGTATAACAATACAGTGAAACATTAAATGACTAACTGATAAAGAACTGAACACTCAGAAATATTTTCTATATTATTGCTAATACTAGTTTTTCTTTGGACTAGAAGAGAAAATTAAGGAAACATAGATGTGATTGTGAAATAGATGTTTTCATTTGTTAATGATTATACATCAGCTGCTGCATTCATTCAAGTTAATACAATTTATTGTCAATAAGTAAACTTTTAATTAGTCTGACAGCTTTTAAAAAGAATCACAAAGCTTTTAATCTTTTCATGAGCAGGATAAGATTTACTCTTCCTCCCTTTCTTGCTTTTTTCTCTCTGTATTTTTAATAGGCAAAAATATAGTTTTTTAACAAGCAAAAATATAGTAATAGCAAGCTTATGCGTGTCCCATAAATAATTCAATTAATGGAATACCTGGAAATCTCTAGGCTCAAAACGAGCAATTTCTAACTGGCAATCATTGATGTGAAGCTTGACTTTGAGCTTGCTCTTTCAATCCTGAAAACAAAATTCCTACTGAAGTCAATGGAAATTCTGCTTAAGTAAGGATCTGGGATCAAACTTCAGTCACGTAATACCCAGACATATGTTTAAACATTTATCTTTAAGCTGCGCCTAGCAATCCATTCCTAGGGGATAATTATACTTCATGAATGGCTGAATTTATGTAGCTTTTTGCCTCATGTACCTGATGGGAAATGGATACCCCAGAGCAATAGAAGGCCAACCTTTTTGGCAGGTGTGCCACAAATTAGCCTTGGAATCTTCCCTGAGTGCCACTCGGATCCCTTTCCCTTACCTGAGCTCCCGCTCTGCTTTCTGCTTTCTCCTCCTTGCTCCCTGCCTGATCTGCAGTGCTGCTTTCTGCTTCCTGCCCTATTGATCAGTGCTGCCTCTTTCCCTCCTGATCTGCTCTGTGCCACACACAGAGGCTGCCAATGCCACTTGTGGCACTTGTTCTGCAGGTTGGCCACTCTGTCCTAGTACATTTTTTGTTCAGCTTGTGTGGTTAATCATTCTTTTTGGGTTATTATGATTTTGCTTCATTATTTTATTTTTACTAATAAAGCTATTTTTACATATTGATCCATATCTAGAAGCAGTTGAGTATGTCACCATACCCCTAATGTTTTTGTTGACTTTATTTATTAATGTCATGGGAAAAGCTGATGGACTGAGCTGATGGCATTATTGTGATTTATAAACTCAGTCTCGAGGGCATGGCAGCCTTGAAGGAGCTGGTGGTGAAATTTGGGGTTGGTTTTAGAGGAGGGCTACAAAGAAATTTAAGAGTTTAGGAGGAGCCGAAATGCAAGGTGTTCAGGCGATTTTTGTGGAGGTGTGCAGATTGGAAGACTATGGTGTGTAGAAGCCTTCATGGATTTATACTCTGCCCTAGATTAGGCTGTTCAATGATTGTTATTAGTTGGTTGAACCCCGCCCTCCAATGTTGTTATAAACTGGAAAGATTGATATCTGTGGAAATGGTGAGGAGGTGGAATCTGTTGGCTTGCTCCTCTGCCTTGTGGTGGGCAAGAAAAAATGAGGACTACATAATTCGTTAGGTGGATACCAGGTTTGTTTTGTTTAACATCTGTTCCACTTGTGCTATCCCCTCCAGGGAGCGGAGTGTTAAGGGACACACACCTATACCTTATAATTTATTTATTTCATAGATTTCATAGACATCAGGGCTGGAAGGGACCTCGGGAGATCATCGAGTCCAGCCCCCTGCCCAAAGGGCAGGAAGTCAGCTGG
>NW_017728948.1:55553885-55568302 GCF_001723895.1 Crocodylus porosus
GGTCTGTAGTAGACTCCTACCGTTGTGTCCCCTGTGCCGTATTCCCCACGAATTTTTACCCAGAGGGTCTCTAGCTGTCCATGCTGGTCGCCAACATCAGCTTGCAGGGACGTGTAGCTTTCCTTCACATAGAGAGCTACGCCCCCTCCCCTTTTGTCAACACGATCCCTCCTGTACAGGGTATAGCCCTCTATACCCGTGGTCCAGTCACGGGTGGAGTCCCACCAGGTCTCCGTTATCCCTTTATGCTGATTAAGGTAAGATTAATGACTGAGTAAGGTGAGAATTAATGACTAATCAAATTAGTATCATCTTATTCTCCATAACCTGAATATGAGAAAGGTCTCTGATTTTTCCATGTATGAATACAAAGGATGGATGACACAGCAGTATTGGTCAAGCGATGGTTGAAGAGGAAATACAGCTGGGCTGCATCTGGGTTTTGTGACTGGGCTGGTGTTGAAGACGAGAGATTGAGATGATACCTTTGATATGGAGGAAATCTACTTCTACATATTAATAGCAAAGCCAATCTCACTGATGAGAAGAAAACCTATTTTACTGTTTCATTCCTAAAAGGTAATGTAACTGGTCTAGTTTAGGTCTTTGAGGACTGCTTCAATGTTGCCAGTCCCAGAAATTAAAAAATCATAGATCCTGAAAAATCATGATATTGGCTTAAAAATATAAATATTTTTCTTTCAGGTACACTGTTTTTTTGGTCTGTCTTGTTTTATGACTTCTCTGTCTAACTCAGTGTATCAGTGGCAGTTGCCCCATGATGAATTTTTGCCATTGTATAAGGTACGGTGATTTTGGCCTCAGCTGCAAGAACCGTCACAGATTGCCTCAGCTTCTCCCCACACTATTAATTATTTTTGGTTCCCACCTGCCCGTCTCCCAGCTCAGCAACTAACTACTGGGCTCCAGCTCAGTTTTTAGCTCTTGGTTCTGCATCTGTCCCGGCAGTGCACCTTAGCTCTAGGGATCTTTCTCTCTCCCAGGCCAGGTACAGTGAGGTCCTGGTCTACCTCTTCCAAGGTTTTTAGGCAGTTCCTACTCTCCAGCCCTGGTGTTGCACAAATAGGGGTGAAAGGGAGGTGAACAGAGTGACCCATTCTTTATAGATTGGCAAAGAAAAGGAGGGAGTGGAGCTGCCTTGAGTTGCTGGCTCTTTCTGATTCCCTTCTTATCTCTTCCCTTTCCCACAAGCTTCATTTATCTCCTGAGGGATGGATGGTCCTTTGAGTGACTAATACCAAACAATGACAATCAGCAGAGGAAGCTATTGCTGTGAAAAGTCGGCTTAGCAATGGCAGGAACTCTGTTTCAAGGTGTCTGGCTAATGATTTCCATCAACTCAGGGGAGTGACTTTGTTCAAAACATCATCAGTAAACATGCACTGTTTAAATGGTTCCCCTCCAGCCCTGAAATTTGTTATTACTGGCATAACTGAGGAGTGATTTTGAGATGTCCATGCCATGGCAGGATCATCTTCAGAAGTTAGGCATCTACCTTTATATCTGGGATTGAGCATGTTTGCAAGAAAATGAGGTGGAGTTAGTGCTTGATTCACTAACTTCTTTATTGCCTGCAGTTTAACTTTCTGGTTTGGTATTTCTTTCTTCAGTGTCTCTTGAAGTGCCTTCCAAATTTGAACATCATCAGCAATGCAGCAACAATCTCTACATCCCCCTTTAATTCAATGTTAGATACTTTGGGTGAGATGCTTCCATCTATTTCATCATGGTTTTCTTCACAAATTTTTATGAGACTAGGTCAGTTCTTAATAAATTGTTCAAAACAATCGACCACAGAATTCCATCGAACATCTTGAGGGAGAATTAGTTTGGATCCTCCTGCTGTCTTCAGTGAAGTTGAAGCAAAATGGTTGTTATGGAAGTATTTTGCGACTTCAGCAACATTTTCTTTCATTCTTGGAGAAGTACTTAAGTCTTTGGCTAAAAGATGCATTAAATGGGCACTGCAGCCATATGTTGTTAAGAAGCATCCTTCCGCTTCTTCTAAGTATCTTCTCATCTTTGCCACATTTGCAGCATTCTGTGACAGAATTGCACATGTGACCAGTTGAATTTTTGTTCACAGTGGCTTTCACTGCCACTTCTTTTAAATATTTTGTTGTGTGGGCATTTCCTGATGTATCTATTGTTTCTGAAATATATGCAGCCCCATCTTCTGTTGTCACATGGGCACACATTACTGGATCATTGTGTACATTGCTCCACCCATCAAGGCTTAAACTGGCAAATTTCCCTTCAGTATTTCTTGCACACTGTTCAAATTCCTTCTCATGCACTGCTTCTAGCAACCTTCCACCAATTTCTGCTCTACCAGGTAGAGTGTAGTCTGGTTGTAAGGACTCAACCATGTCAATGAAGTGTTTATTGTTAATAATGCTAGAAGCAGAATTTGTGGCATAAATAAACCAAACAATCTTTTCATCTATTGTATTTTGCTGGTATTTGCTGGTCCTTACTACAAACCCATCCAGAGTGGTGGTTTTACTGGATGATTAAAATCTTTTGCTTGCACTGATACTTTGTTGTCTGAAATACATTTAGTTGCTGCACTGTTGCTAAAAGTACCGACAGATGACTCTGAAGTTGTTGCAGATGGACAGTCAAAGTCTCTTATGCTTAAATGGGATCCTGAAACAAAAATGATTTTTGAATAGTCATTCTTCTTAGTTCTTTTTGCTCTATTGTTCAGTTAATCATTTACATTTCTTTTTTTTAGCAAGGATGCAGATCTGATTCTAAATTACCAAAAAAGTTAAGACTGGGTGCACTTAGAGTGCACTTAATTTTGGAGCAGGCCTGATTGAACTCACTGGTACTTCTGTTTTTTGCGAAAACAAGTATAGGATGGGGTTCCCTTGGGAAAGCTGAGTTATGCTGAAGTAAAATAGGGAATAGACTTATGGCATCACCATTGTGGTCTGGGGCCATGATGTTCTGAAATAAGGGACATGTATTCTGTGATACAAAATAAGAAAATGACACCCAGTGGCAACTAGCAACTCTAGTTTTTCTTACTGTAGTTTTCTGTACCGTAGACTTGGGTGATAGATTCTATACCTCGTTAACTAATTAAATAAGCCATAAGAATTAGCTAAGCTAAACTATTTTCTAGCAACATCCAACATTGTAAACAGCTTGGGAATTTACTTGTTAAATCACACTTATACTAAAAGGCATAGAGAGAGTCTTGAAGAATGATGCATTGCAAAGTGAATTATTTAATTTTCTAACCAGTTCATCCACATTGTTCTTCAGACATATCCACATCTTCATCCACATCATTTTCTCCTAATAAGCAGTTTTCATTATGATATTTCATTCTTGTAACTAGGCCCTGTATCTCCTTCTTGCACTGGTTACACTTGACACATTTTTCTTTTTTACCCAGTGAAGGAGTTTCTTCAAAGCATTCCCAGATAGGGTCTCTCTTACACCCAGTAGCCATGGCAGTTTTTCTGTGGCAAAAGTGTGGGGGAATATAGGAAGCTGTGTGTGTACTACTGTCTTCCCTTTTTCTTTCCAGTCTACTCGACTCTTCCTTTCTACTCTGCCTCCATCCTTTCCTATGTTGTCTGTCTTTAAGACAGTGTCTTAACTAACTCCTCTGCCTTGCTTGGCCCAGCTCTACCATCACATAAGCACAGAACAACAATCCTATCTAGCCTGCATCTGTGCACGTGACTTTAGTCTGCTGAGAAACAGAAACTGAAAGCCCAGAACTTTCGAGAAGCAAGAGCTGGTAGTTAGTCTGGACAGACAGACTAGAGCCATTTTCATGAGATGAAAAACTGAAATGAATGCCCATGTTTGATTGGTAGAGTGTGAGTGTGACAGAACCATTAATTCATTTTTATGAGACTAAGTGTAGGTTTAGTATGTTTGTCAGGAGATTTAATTGTAACTGTTATTTTTTTAAATGAGAGAGAAAATTAGCATTTTACTGATGATTTTAAAAAAAACAAACATCTGATTTAAATAGAAAAAAAATCTGATTTTTTTTTTTTAGTTTTATCTACCCTACACAGAATCTTATACTACCATCCTTTTTTTGGACAATAGCCATGGGAGATGCCCAGGGGCTGTTTGATTCTGTAATAATCCCCAGCTCTAGCATGCTCTTTATCTCTTCAAGGTTTTGCTCCCATAGGTTGCTTGAGGTGCAGTATGCCAGACTTTGCAGAGGCTGTCTCTTCTTTGTGATGATTTGATGAACTATTTTTGGTGTCACTATTGGCTTGTTTTAAAATACATATTGATGTCTGAGCAACACTTTCATTAGCCCTGCTTTGGTATCTGAATTAAGCTTATCAGATAAATCAGTGGTGTTTAGGGGCATTCCCTTTTGTTTCTCAGTAAGTCAGGCAAAAATAGAATTATGCAATCTATTTAAACTGTGGAATAGTCTGCAAAAGAAATCAGGGAAGGCCCAACAGTAAAAACATTTTAAACTAATGGTGCTCAACACCCAGCATGCTTAACACCCATATCTGGCTCATAGAGTCATATATTTCGGCTTGCAGGGCTCTCCATGACTAGGTACAAACATTACACACAAACCAGGATAGGTGATCAGTAAAGAGACGCTGTAGACCAGTAACAGAAGAGAATATACATAGATTGGTTTAAAAATGGTGGAACCCAATCTAAGCTAGACCTGGATGAATGCAGTATCGGATATAATCACTTTAGGTTAGACTGGTCTATTGAACTTCTGTTCAGATCCCCTCTGGACTCAAGTTAGGTTACAGTCCCATGGCATCCCAGGTTGCTTTGTGGCTTCTCTGTGAACTGCCCCTTACAGGGCAGGTGGGCTAGCCTTGGCTGGTACTTATCTGCACTGGCTCAGTGCTGGGCTGGGCCGCCCCCACCCCTGGGCTCCCCAGCCCTGTGTCCTGCCTGGGTCTGCAAAGTGGGCTGGCTGTGGGGTGGAGAGTAGAGGCCCCTGACTCCCACCCCAGCACTCCCCACAGCCAGGATAGGTGGTAGGGGTTATGTGGGGTTATTCTCTCCTTTCTCACTGCCTGGGCCAGTGCAGCTTCAGTCCACACTCTGTCCCCCCAGCTGTCAGCCAGTTGGTTGGGAAGAAGGGGGAGAGCAGAGCCTCCTATCACGTGCCCCCCTTGCTGTGCTGGTTCAGGGCCAAGCCCACATAGTGGGGGGCTGTGCTCCCCCATCCCCCTGCCTGGCTGCTGCTGCTGCCAGCTGCCAGCAAGAGCCACAGCTTGGACCTGTGCAGCTATCTGCTGAGCCAGAAACTGGGGGCAAGGGGAGAAATCAAAGTCCCCTCCATCGTGTGGGCCCCTCAGCTTGCTGGCTTATGTCAGATGAGGGGCTATGCCAGGTCCATGTGGTAGGATGTTTTGATCCCCTGCCACTGGTTTCTGGCATGATGGAGAGCCACGCAGGGCAGTGCCACCCACTGTGCAGACCTGGTCTTGAGCCAGCAAAGCAGGGGGTCTGTGTGGCGGGGGCCTCAATTCCCTAACTTCCTCACCTGAGCACCTCACAGGAGCTGCAGCTTGGTTTTGTGCAGCTGTCTGCCATGTTGGAAAGTGGGGGCCTGTGTGGGGGGAATAGAGCCCCCCACAAATGAGTCTTTCCCATGGCTATGTTGGCTGGAGTGTACAGGCTGGACATGCACAGCAGGGGGGCTCCACTCCCTCCCTTTCCCCAGTTCTTGGCACAGTAGACAGCCATGTTGGGTCTGAACCATGGCTCCTGTTTGCAGCTGTCAGGTGGTTGGGCATGGGAAATGGAGCCCCTGCTGCATGGGCTTCCCTTGTAAGTGTATGTAAGCAAGTAGATTTAATGTTGGTAGGTTGTGTTTATAAAATACCTAGCTAAGTTTCAAAATACTTAACCATGTTTATAAAATGTGTAAGCACTTAGCACAAGGTACAAGAGCATAAGGGGAATCTAACCCTCTTTTTTGTAAGTGCTGCAGTTTGGAATTTGTTCTGTCATTTCAAGGTTACATTATAAATATAAGTCCTTACTTCAAGAGCAATAAAACATTTACAAGCAGCAAGTTTTTCTCTAAAGCTTTTCTCCTTGAAAACTTAATCATCTAAAAGGTTTGAAAATGTTAATGGAAAAAGAAAGAACTGGATTCCCACAGACTGAAGGGAACCTTTAGTCAGATATTTGACTATAAAATTTATGTGGTTACGTGTTTTTAAGATCTGTGGGCGCTGACTTTTATAGGTGTCCCGGGGAGCTAGGACGGGACTTACCGGCACTGGCGGAGAAACCCACGCGGCGCGTCTGCTGCTTGTTTATACCGACACGGCCGGAAGATGATGTCATCGTGAGCAGGGGGCCAGCGGTGATAAAAATGGCTGCGGGAGAAAGGAAGACTCGGGCGGAGGAACCGGGACCGGGTCCCGCAGCAGGAGGGGCAGAAAGCCCTAGAGCGGGACAGGTGCCAAATTCCCCAGTAAGAGGGGCAGAAAGCCCCAGAGCAGAATCGGTGGCAGATTCCCCAATAAGAGGGGCAGAGAGCTCCAGAGCGGAGCAGACGGAAGCTTCCGCAGGAAGAGGGGCAGAGAGCCCCAGAGAAGAGCAGCAACCCGCTCTGCCGGAGGAGGAAACATTAACAACAGCTGGCTGCAGGGCGTCGAGTGAGCAGAGGCAGGCAAGGAGGACGGAGACGGACCACAAGGATAGAGAAACCAGCAGAATGTTCGATGAGGGACCTTTGGGTTACGGACCTGAAGCCTGTGAGACCCACAGGTTGAGTGCTGAGGTGGTGGTGCAGGGACACAACCCTGCCAGAGGGGGCCAGGACCCGGAAGAGCCATGAGAGGGTGTAGGCGGGCGGAGGTCGCCGCCAACTGGCCGTGGTCGGAAACCTATAGGGGTACTAGGGGGATTGAGCAACAGATATTGCCTAAGGGGACCCGGGGAGGTCCAAATAGGAGCCCCAGCCGGTAAGGGGCTGTGGGGCCAGGTTTTAAGTTTATATGTTTATAGGTTTTGTTTCCCAGTCAAAAGGGTACCCCAGCAGGAACAGCTGAGGTGGCACATTCAGGGAGATAGGGCAAGGATACTTTAGCGGGGCCCAACCTGTTCTGCAACCCAGTATCGGCTCAAACAGGACATAGGGAGGAGAGGACGGGGCAGGCAGGCCTACAAGTAATCCTACGAGGGCAGGTCAGGCCAAGGGGAGCTACCAGCCCATCAACAAGAGGTTGGACCTACAAAAGAGGGGAGAGCACTAGAGGTGGTGTGAGGCTGGGGTGCAGGGATGGCGGAGCCCCGCAACATGACCGCCGAGGGATCCCGGGCCATGGAGCACCCACGAACTGACCTTAACTGAACTTAACATCAAGTTGTGGCGGGTGAGAACTAAGGCGGGGACTGGACGTTAAGAGACTTACTCCGAACCCGTAGTGATCTGGTGTGATCAGCGGCATCCCCCCTATCGAAGGTGAACCACCTATGGGGAGGGCCCTAGTCCGGCGGTCACAATAGGTTTTGAAGGTTTTTCTTAACTGAGGGATAAAAAACTGAGAGTTGTACAGAATATAGTCTTTGAAATGTAATGTATTTTCTTTCTAAGCATTCTGATTTATCTAGGCACCATAATTACAAGTAATAGACTGATGATTAATTTTCTTACAAGACCAGCAAAAAATGGCACTAATAGCTCCAACTAGTATGCCCACTTTTCATAGCTAGGCTGCAACAAGTGACTATTACATTCTTGAAGAAGATCCTAAATTATGTTAAAGAAAAAGCTGTTGTTGCTTAGCGTTTTAAGCTAGCTATGTCTGAAAAAATCTCATAGTTCTTCAGCTGTATCCATACTTTAAAGCCTTGTCTACAGAGAAATTTGTGCAGAGCAAGCTGCAGTGTGAACTTATAGCACATTAGCTATTCCTCACTAATTCCTGTTTGAAAAGTTGGAAGTAGAGTGAGCTGCTTTGCACACAGATATTCTAACTACACACTAAGGTCTAAATCCTACTTCTTTAGGCAGTACTTACATAGATAAAGAGAGGTAGTTAACCATGGACAATGCATAGCGGGAGCACGGGGGCGTATGCCCCCCCTGAGATTGGCCCTCACCGGCTGGGGAGTGGGGGCATGGAGTGAAATGCTGGCTGGTGCCCCCCTGAGATTGGTGCTGGCCAGCACTGAGAGAAGTGCTGATGGCACTTCCGGTTTTGCTGCCTTATCACAAGATACAAGAGCATTGGCTGCTGGGGGACCCCTCCCCCCGATCAGTGATTAGTTGCTGGTGCCCCCCCCAGATTCTGAAGGTACCAGTCGCTCATGAGTTAACTGGTGGTAATATGAAGTTAGGCAGAACGTATGGCAGTGTGACATCTTAGGATAAATTAACACGGTAAACTTAGTCCATACTGGGGACATTTAAAACGTTAGTATTCTCATGTTAAAACTCATTAACTCATGCTAAGTGCTCTCTGAACATCTCAAAGTTCAGGTGAAGATTAACTCTGGGCTGTGCTACTTAGCTCATGTCAGGGTAACTTCAGTCTGCTCAGTGGAGATAAAAGGAGCAATTTGCATTTATCCAGCATCTCAGGATGCCTTAGCTAATGGGCTAAGAGGTGGGAGGAGGTTCCTCTCCTGTATTTTGTGATTTACATGCAATTATACACCCATAGAAGTAGGATCTCCATCTCCCCACATGGGAGTAGTATTTTTCCAAATAGTGGACCACTGAAAGAAGAAAGAGTGCACACAAATATCTTCAAAAGTATGTGTGAGAGTGAGAGAGGGGGAGTCAGCTTTTCATAATATGTTTACACATACTCAGCTTACTATCCAGGATCAAGCCCTCACTCCTGGTTGGCTCTCTTCACGTTAAGCCTTATACAAAACTCAGTAAAATCAGCGGAGAGAACTTACTTCAATGGAGACCTGAGTAGGCTCTTTTTGGAAAGAACTACTGGACTCTAAGGCTAGAGACAGACGTTACACATAAACACATTTAAGTGATCGGACACTGGTTTAAACCTGTAAGAGAACATAAGTTCAGTGCACATAAACAAGTTTCAAAATGGCTGAAGATGGTTTGATAAAGCTGGGTGAATGTAGTATCGGACCCCTTCCTGGTTTAAGTTAAACCAAAGTTCCCCAGTGTCCCAGATGCTTTGCAACTCTGGGTGGGGCTTTTCTCTCTGCTCTAGCTCAGCAGGGGTGGCCCCTCCCACCCCTCCTCTCCCTGTTCCCTGGCTGGGGGCTCCAGCCGAGACTGCAAGTAAAGTGGTATCTGCCTGGCTTCCTCCTGCTTCACCCACCTCCCCCCACACTCCGCTTTAGCAAGGATTCCCCCTTCCCCTCTGCTTTTCTTGGACACCTCTGAGCATTAGCTAGCATACCTCATGCTGGCTATGGTCCGTGCTGTAGGAGACAGAACAAAAGCAGACAGGACACTGTCAGCTTAGGGCTTTTTGGAGCTAATCAACAGGTAGCTGGTAATGTCCCTCTGCTCTTTCCTTGGTAAAAGCTGTGGTAGAGAAGGGAGGACTGGTCTAGCGCCCCCCAGCTTCTAGCCACTGCAGGCATATGCCTGTGTTTTTTCAGTCCAGGGGGAATGTCTGTACAGTTGCAAACTGATTCAATCTAGGCAGGTTAGACTAACCTGCAAAGATTGAATCAATTCATGCTCAGGCTTTTTGAAGGTCTGCCTCTAGCCTAACAGAGTTGGGTGGTGGGCAACCTTCAGTAGTGTTACCTTTTTTCCTAAGTAGACTCTCCAATATTATGGAAGTTCTAGACCGGAAATCAGAACCTTGAACACTTTTTACTGTGTGAACCAAAGAGATGCTGTTAACTTTTTTGAAGTCAAGAAACATATTTTGTTAAAGAAAAATAGAGTAATGTATCTGTGCTATGCAGGTACAAACTATAATATGATTGTACAGGCCTAATTCTCCTCTGTTAACACAAGTTTTACATTGATGTAGCTTTAATGACTTCATTGGAATTAAGCTAGTGTGAAACTGGTGTAACAAGTGAAGAATTAAACTTTACATGTTTTTCTGCATTTAAAAAAATTAATGTAAAAGCTTAGGACATTTCTGAAATGTTGCAAGCTGAAATATAGCACTATTATAAGGTAATGAATAGAACTAGAGAGTGAATCTGGCTGGTTGTATTTCATTATTGAAGCTTTGTCACTGCAAAATCCAAGCAAAATACATTATGAAAAGTAAGTTAAGTTGACTATCATTTAAGGTTTAAAATTTTTTTTTTAATAATTATATTTACATTACCTTGCCTCTAACATGTAGATAATTGATGGAGAACCATTACTCATCATAACTGGAAAAATAGGCCAGATAAAATGTAATAATTAATAACATAGACTGCAGTGCTGTTACCAGAGAAACTTCTAGCTGTTACAGCAAGTGTACTCCTCACTGTAGGAGAAAAGTCAAAATCAATCAGAGTCAATCAGACAGTTGAAAAAAAAATGATGTAGGAGATACAGCACTTGACAGCATATGGACTGGTGGCTGCTGGGCTGGGTGCGGAGTCTTGTCCAGTGCCCATGAAAATTAGTTCTAGACTATCCACCCAAAATGCAGTCAAAGAAAAATGTTCACATTTAATTCACTGGATTAACTACAACTCACCTTACATTGGAATTAAATTGAGATATCTTATTTAATGTGAAACTTTATGCTGCCAGTTTGAAAGTTAATATCTATTAGATCAGTGCCTTTATTTGTCTTGGTGTTTATTTTAAATATCTGATCTAACCTTCACTTCAGATAATTAATTTCATGTTTAGCATTAACGGCAGTTTTTCAGAAGGTTAATTTGGTCTGACTAGCTAAAAACATTCATTTTTTTTGAGAACTATAGTAATAAAAGAAAGAGTTTCACATGGAGAGATAAGGACACTTAGAAACATTGAATACATGGTCACCAAGCCTGAAATGTAAAAAAGAGAGCATGGGGTATATTGAATGACAAAGGAAAATTAATTATTGACAGTCTTGGGTGTTTGACTTATGGATAGAGAAGGAAGACTGAAAGCAGCTGGGATATAAAATAATATGAGTTTTTGAAGCAAAGGAAAAGGAAACGTAGGTATAAAACACCCAAAATAAGATAAAATGTAACTGGGCTATTTTATTAAAGGGTTGAATGAGATGAAAACTTTTGGGTTTAGCAACAGTACATGAATAGTAGTTTGCAATTACTGGAACTAACCCAACCTATTTTACTACATTTTGTGAAATGGCACCCTGAAGAAGCACTAGTTCAACAAATTTTGATATATGTCACAACATTTCATGTCTGTGTTTCAATGCTACGTGCTTCTGCCTGAGTTTGCTCACAGATAATTAGCTATAGTTTGGTATAACTTCAAAAGAACTAAACAGAAGTCAACTGGCAACCTTATTAAGCTCTTATCAAATTAGACTGAAAAATTGTACAAATATGGTTTTATGCATTTAGAAGTGATAGCAGCCTTTAACTGCCTGAAGGGTAGTTACAAAGAGGATGGAGCTAGACTGTTCTCAGTAGTGACAGATGACAAAACAAGAAGCAATGGTCTCAAGTTACAGCAAGGGAAGTTTAGCTGAAGCACTGGAACAGATTACCCAGAAAGGAGGTGGAATCTTCTTCTTTGGAAGTTTTTAACACCTGGCTCAACAGATTTCTGGCTGGAATGATCTAGTTGGTGTTGGTCACGCTTTGATCAGAGAGTTGGAATAGATAATCTCCTGAGTTCCCTTCCAACCCTAATTTTCCATGATTCTACAACTCTAAGTGCTCCTAGTTAAAACTTAGAAAATTCTGTTGCAAATAGTCACAAAATAAAATTTTGGATCACATAAGAAAAGATGAAAGAAAGGATTCTTAAGACTAAATGTAAATGCTTTAAAGGGAGATAGGGGTGTAGGCTGTAGCCGTGTTGGTCTAAGGACCTAGGCAGACAAGTTTCTTTGGGGAAATCTGATATCTTTTATTACTGGGAGTGGGCAAAATGCGGCCCGCGGGCCAGATGCAGCTCGCCAGGCCATTCTATCTGGCAAGTTGGGCCCCTAAAAAATTTAGAAAATTAATATTTATCTGCCCCTGGCTGCCTGTCATGCAGCCCTTGATGGCTTGACAAAACTCAGTAAGTGGCCCTCCACCTGAAATAATTGCCTGCCCCTGTATTAGACCAACTCTAATAGTTGGCAAAAATTCTTTTTTGCAATTACCTCTCATCAGGCAGATCAAGCATCTGCAGATGGTCTGTGCTCTTCTTGGATGGAGTAGTAAAGAAGCCAGAGCCAGTATGTATGCAAGAAGATCAGTCAGTTAAAAATGTAAATTGGGTTGATCAATAGGTGAGAGAGGGGTGGAGGGGTGGGGGTAGGAAGAGGAGTGAATATAGCTGTAGTCAAAGGATGAGAGATGCGGGGGTGGGGGAAGGGAAGGGAAGGGGAGGGGAATGAATGTAGCTGGTAAAAAGTTTGAGAGTCAGATGTTAGGCAGTTTATAATGTGTCTTAAATCCAATGTCTATATTTAGTCCATGACTTTTGTATCCAGTGGGTTAATGAAGTGAAGTTCATAGGCTCATCTGTGAAAGGTGGTTTGTAAATTCCCTTTGAGGATTAGAACTGAGAGACTGGAGAGAGAGTGGTTTTCTTGCAAGTAGTGTGCTCCCACAGGTAATTGGGTATTTTTGTCTTTGATGGATTGTTTGGTGTGTATTCATTCTGGTATGCAGTTGTTTGGTTTCTCCTACATATTTTCCATCAGTGTATTTGGTGCACTGGATGAGATAGATAACATTCCTGGAGGTGCAGGTGTAAGATCTAGGAATATTAAGGGTTCTATTGTGGGGTGTAGTAATTGTGGGGGTGGTGGAGATATGTTGGCAGATTTTACATTTTTTGTCATGACATGGTCTGGATCCATTTGCTGTGTTTTAGACTGTAGGAAGTCTAAAACACAGCAAATGGGTGGGCTAGGATGGGTGGTTCTGAGAAGATCTCTTAAAGAATTGGGTCTCCTTCTAGTGTGGGTTGCAACTGTTTGAGAATTTTCTGTATAGGTTTCAGGGAGCGTTGATATGTCGGTGTGCAATTCATGGGGCTTTTCCTTCTGTACTGCAGCAATTCTTCAAGTAGTATCTGAGTGGCTTTTTCAAAAGTGCGATCTTTATCTCTGGAGGATCATCTTTGTTGAGTGAAGGCCCTTTTGAGATTTGTGAAGTGACGATCATGGGTGTTCTCAGTGCAAATTCGGTGGTCTCAGAGGGCTTGGCTGTATATTACAGCTTTCTTGGTGTGTTTAGGGTGATTGTTGGTTCTGTGAAGATATGTATGTTGGGCCATGGGTTTCTTGTATATGGTGGTCTGTATTTTACCATTCTGTATAGTGACCATCATATCTAAAAAGGAACTATTGGTGTTGGAGTATGCCAGAGATAGTCTGGTGGAGGGGTAATGCTTGTTGATATAAATCAATCAGAGATTGCAAGGTTTCAGTCCAAATGATAAAGATGTCATTGATATATCTTAAGTATATCATGGGCTTGATGGCGAAGTCCTTGACGATTTTTTCTTCCAGGTGGCTCATGAAAAAGGTGGCATACTGTGGGGCCATTTTTGTCCCTATAGCTGTGCCCATGGTCTGGAGGAAGTATTGGTTATTGAAAGTAAAGTTGAATGTGAGGATGAAGTGTATAATTTCAGTAGTATCTTTGGGTCTGTAGTCTGAGTTGTAATTTTGCTCTTGTATATATGTAAGGCAGGCACTGAATGCAATCCTAATGTGGGATGTTGGTATATAGGCTGGTAGTACGCATGGTGACTTAGAACGAAATGTTGCTGGGATGGTGGTATGTTTTTAAGCTTTCTTAGTCTGTTCTGTCTTGGACAAAACTCACTCGTTAGGTGACAAGAGATTTTAGGATTAATTTGATGAAACTGATATTTTTTCAGTGAGGGTTCCATGGTTGGAAATGATAGGTCTGCAAGGGTTCCTCGTTTGTGGATTTTAGGGAGCATGTAAAAAGTCCCTGAGTTGGGTAGTGAGGGGATCAAGTTCTGTAGTTTTTCTTGTAGTTCTGATGGAAATAATTTGATGGTAGCTTTGAGTGTCAAGGTGAAAAGGGGAGTAGGATCTGTGGCGGGCCAGTAGGGGGTGCTCCTGCATTGAGCTGCCCACCTCCCTGCGCCCGACCACCTTCCAGGCTCTGAATGCCTCCCTAGGGGCGCCTTATGCTCGGCCGACTCCTCCCCCGGAGCACACTCGCTAGTCTGAGGGTAATGTCACCGCCACCACCTCGAGAAGGGACTGTCTCGGCCCTGTGTCCTTGGGGAAACACAGGCCTAATAGTCCGACAGGTACTCGACCCAGTACAGGCACTTGGGGCACTTCCCCAAGTCA
>NW_017728948.1:55568692-55625449 GCF_001723895.1 Crocodylus porosus
AATACATCACCTGTTACCGGGCAGATTCCAGCCCACCAGGTAGATGCCCCTCACCCAGGTACCAGTCACGTAGGCAGAGGGAGCAGGTTTCCCCCCTCCCTCAGGAATGCAGCCAGCTCAAGTTACCTAAAGAGACAGGGTAAGGATGTGGTCTCTTCTGCTGAGCCCACCCTACTCAGATGGTCACAGCACAGAGGTTTTATCACATTGTCACAGGGCAGAGATTTTGGGGAGAAACCAAGGTGGCTTTCTGCCACAGGATCATCCTCTAGTTTTTTGTAGTAGGTGGTGTCAGAGAATTGTCTGTTGGCTTCTTTTATGTAAACTTCACAATTAAGAATAGCTATAGCTCCTCCTTTATCTGCTGGTCGTATTAATATTTGGTGGTTAGATCTTAGGGATTCTATGGCCCTGCTCTCTGAGAGGGAGAGGTTGTTATGGTGGCATGTGTTGGATTATTTCTTTGTTCATTCTTTCCCTGAAGCAGTCAATATAGCAGTCAAGGTTTGAATATTTTTTTAATACATTGAATTTAGCAGTCAAGGTTTGAATATTGAAGCAGTTAATATAGTGGTCACGGTGCTCTTAAAGGGAGATATTCATAGATGCTAACATCATAAGGAACCAGTATGATCACCTGCTCTTTATGTTCTGCATAACACAGGCCATAAAATTGATTAAGCAGATAAATAGCTGAAATTGTAGGTCTTATTTTGTAAACACTTATGTACCTAAGGTGCATGGATAGTTCAGTTGAAGTGAATAGGACTGCTCAAATATTGAAAGTTAAAAGCACATCTAAATTGTTTTCAAGGCTGGAGTGTTAAAGAATTTATGTTATTTTTGTTATCTTGTTTAAAACTGGCCTCTTAAAAGCTATTACAATGAACTAATTCTAGAGACTAGTGGTACCTAAAAAATAAGGACAATCATGAGGAATGCATTCTCTGGCAAGTGGAAATCCCTTTGACATTTTCAGATGCAAGCAACTGAATCACTTCGGTGATTTCATCTCTACGATGGGTTATTTGTTGCCTCAGGGGGAACCTGTAAACAGGTTTAGTCTCTGTTGGCAACTTGAATAAAAACACTGGATGATTAATAACTCCCATTTTAATAGTATGAAGGAACAATTTCTAAACCAGGCAGTCAGCTATGTGAGTAAACATAAAGAATACCATATAAATGCTTGAAGCCATAAAACTATGGAACGTAATGTCATCAGAACTCGTGAGATTAATAAGGCTGGACTGTAATGCTTGGATGGAAAGTAAATTACATTGTCGTGAAAAAGTTGTAGTAATGAGTTAGTGTTGGTACTATATCTCAGTCTGTATCAAGCAAGTGCCCTAGCACAGTTGTAACAGCAAGACTGAAAGGGCCATCTTTCAGAGAAGTCACTGAACTGAGATTCAGACTTAGAAAAGGGAGAAAGAAGGGTGTTTTGGTGGAAAATGGTGTTTTGATGAGAATTTTCCAACCAGTTGTGGATCATTGGGAATTAGAAATGTCATTGCCCTTTTCTGAAGGATTATGGGATTTAAGGTTCAATGTCTTGGCCACATTTCAATTCACATAATTACTTTCTGTGTACTTCTATTTTTTCAGTTGTATTCAGTACCCCAAACTGCTGTATGGTTTCCCACCCATTGAGACTGTCTGCATTTTCTTAGTAAAATTAGTCTGTCAGTGTGCATTCCTACATAAAGGTTATTGCATAGTGTTCTTGGGGCATTACCCTGTGTCCGTTGAGCTCAGTTGAAAAACTTCAGTTGGCTTGAATGGCAGAAGATAGGCCAGGATGGCATCTAAAGACTGGTTCAGAGATGCACCTGACAAAGTAGGTTTTTGCCTACAAGAGTTCATGAAAGCCTCTCTGAGTGCATAAAAGCTCATGCCTCTCTGAACCAATTAATCTCTAAGGTGCCATCTTGCGTTATCCAACTTCAAACTAACATGGCTAACCACCTCATTGACTTGAACGGTGCTAAATCAGATCCTTTGAGAAGAGAAAGCACTTTACAAAGATAACGTATTGTAGGTGAATCTTATAATTTTATAACTGGGAATTTATTAGGCCATGAACTCTAAATTACTATAAAATTTACAACCTCCGCTGCTACAGTTTATGTGCTACTATGCATAATATTTGTCGGTTACATCTTATGTTCTCTTTAGGATGGAACATGAGGCTACCCAGCTGGAAAAGCAGCATGTACACAGTGTGTATGAAAGCACAGCCTCCTATTTTAATGACTTGCAAAGCAAAGCATGGCCTCGTGTTCGTCAGTTTCTATTGGAGCAAAAGCCTGGCAGTCTCATTGCAGACATAGGTAAGTCACTGTTTTGTAAGCAAAGAGTATGACTTACAAATTAAAGTTATCATACTTGCACCTGAGTGTGTAGGATATTTTTAATAGTAGGCTGGGCGCTGTATGTCATGTATCTTGCTGCTTTATCTGATCACTCACATGGCTGTGACAGACTGTTTCACAAAACAGTTGCTTTTTGACTTCTACAATAGTGTGAAATTAATCTCTTTTTACTCTTTCAACCTCCATGCAATGAATCACCTTAACTATACAAAAAAATGCATATCTTCTTTTCTTAATCTGAGTGTCAAGAGTAGGTGCTGTAAGACCTGGATTCCCTCCAGCCTGATGTCTTCCTGACAGATGATGACAGGATGAAAGAAACCATGATTTCACCCAGCTGCTCTTTGATGTTATTCTCTTGCCCACCATGATTTTGCTTTTACTTATGTTAGGGAGCTAGTTCTGCTAGGTGATATCTTGGGCCTGTCAATAGAGTTTCTACATGGGGCATCGCCTCCCCTACACTCCACCCTTACCACTTCCTTGATGTTATATGACGCTCTTATCTTGGGGGTAAACCTTCCCCCCCACCCCGAAAGGTTGCATACAGCAGACCTATCCAGGCTGCCCAGGATCTGTGTCAGGCCCTACCAGGGGGTATCCTGAGTGGGGTGGTTTGGGGGATTTTAACAGGTAGTTCGACAAGGTCCTTCCCCTGTCATTGGTTTATTGACAGGGGCACACATGAACTTAAATCAATTCATTTTTTAACCTACTCTGGTCAGCCAGCCGAAATTCAGCCAGGCAAGCATTGTCTCCGGGGTCAATGTCCCATGCCAGTTGCTCTTTTTAACAGTCCTGCCAAGGGCCAAACTCAACAAAAACAAATCAACTCATGGCTCAGTCAGTTGTAACAAAAATCCCACAAATACTTCCATCAATTCAGCCCTTGTCTCTAAGCCAAGATTGATTGTCCTTTTCACCTCTGGATCACTTCTCTTATCAATTAATTTCCAGTCTTTTCTCAAAGAACAATCCACTCTGGGAGGCTTCCATGCTAAGCAGCCCCTCCCTGGCTCCCACCTCACCTGTGCCACCTCTGACCTGACTCCTCTTTAGTTGTGGCAGTTCACTGTGGTCAGGACGGTAGCTCCAACATCCTGGCCTTCAGTACCTGAATTTACTAGTGATCCTCCAACCACCCATGCCTGCTGCTTGCACTTCTTATCTGCCACCTGCTGCAAACCTCTGGCATCTTCTGCCCTGTGATGCTGCAGTCTCTCCCCAGCTGCCCCTTTCTGGGGCTGGAAGTACTTCCCCAGGCTGTCTTACCACCAATGAGGCCATTGGTGGTGAGCAGTGGCTCTGGAAATGCCCCATGGAGCTCCGTTCCCTCTGGCATTCCTTGCTCCATCGGGGGTAAGTTGCAGAGAGGGGTCACTCTTGGTTTTTTCTCCCCTCCCATGGTCTCTCCTTCCACACTGAGGTAAACCTTCTTTGTACCCCTGTAGAGTCAGGGATCCAGAGATAAATATAGAGCACTGTTACCCAAGCCCAGCCTCACAACTCAAACAATCCTCTGAAACACCTTACTTTGTGTTCTGTGCTTTAAGTTTGTTCAGTAATTGACGGAGTAATAAAATATTCTGTAGCATACTTTTATTCAGTAATCTTCCTGGAATGGTTTTTCGTAGCTCCTAGGGGCTATAAGAATTGCCTGTCACCTTGATATTTAGTTAATTGAAGCTATACAAGGATGCATTTTCACTAGGGACAGTCAAAAAGCCAGAGGCTGAATTGATTCACTCTTTGCAGGTTAGTCAAGATGCACAGCTTAAACTGATTAACTGGACAGACATTCTCTGTTAAACAAGGAAATGCAGCCAGAAGCTGGGGCCCACTAGAGCATGCCTGTCAGGCACTGCCAAAGGGGAGGGAAGAGAAATGCCCTCCAAGGCTCTCACTCCTCCCTGCTGGAGTGGAGGGGGCATAGCCAGGCACCAGCTGGGGCTAGCACAACACACAGGATGCCAGCCACCAGCTTGGGGGAGGGTGGGGTGGGCAGCTGCTGCCAGACTGAGGAGTGGGGATGGGGGAAAAGTACTTTCTCTGAAGCAAGCATGTATCAAACACAGCAATTTGTAAAGCATACAACAGGGAACTACCAAAAATCTTCATCTGAGCTAAGATACAGCCCAGTAAAACACAGCATACAGAACTTATTCTAACATAAAATGCAAACCAGGAAGACAAGAATTAGTTTTACTAATCCTGGGGGCAGAAAGTTTCCTTACAGCTGGCATTCAGAAAGGCTTTGTTTAGGTAGGTAGCTTTCCGCCATCTTTGGTGAAGCTGTCTGCAGCTTCCGTTAACTACATCTCCAGCATGTGTGATGCTTGTTAGGTCTTTGCCAACATTTCCCTCCTCTCAGTCTGGTTCTTCAGGTCTTAGCTCTGGGCTTACAGGTGCAGGGCTTGGATCTGCAGACAGGGGACTAGCTTACTTCACTCCAGCCCTCTCCAGGACACACTGTGGAATTAATCCTCTCCCAAGCCACAGAGACTGCAGTCAACCCCCTGGAGGTTCTGGGGGAGAGAGGGGACTGAGGGAGGAATTAACTCCATCCCTGCCTGGCTGCATGCAAGCCCTGGAGGTGTTGCTGGGGCTGGGAAACAGCAGCTGTGGTCCCCAGGGTTTGCCAGTGGAGGGTGGTGGGGAGAGGGGACGGAGGGAGGAATTTGCCTCAAGGGCCATGGCAGGCCAGTGTCTGGCTACCTCCTGCCCCTGCTCTAGCTACAGAGCAGAAGGGAGGGGCCAGCTCAGCTCACTGGAGCAGAGAATAGAGCTCTGCCCAGCCCAGAAAGCATGCCAAGATGCTGGGCAAGTCTGATTTAATTTAAACCAGCAAGGGGTCTGGGGCGGACATTGCATAAACCGGTTTGAGCCAAATCAGTTAAGTCTGATTCAACCAGGTTTATCTCAAACTGGTTTTGGCCATATTCAGACTGGGTTATGTGCACTGAATGTCTGTTCTGTTACAGTTTTAAACCAGTTTCTGATGACTTAAACTAGTTTGTGTGTAATGTCTATCCCTAGCCACAGTGTATGCTTAATAACCAATGTCCTTTTTTTTAACTTAACATGACATTTTTGTCAAAATACTTCTTGTTTGCTTGCTTTACATGCTCATATTAATGCTACACATGCATATTAATGGTAATAAGATGAGCTGTCCTTTCATTCATGGCCCTACTGTTGTTTCTTCATCAAGATAAACTACTCAGACTTTGACCTTATATGTTGTTTTCGCAAAAACTGATTATTATTTCATAAATATAAATCACTGACATATTCTCATGAATACTACTAAAAATCAAGATCCTGTATATATTATGTCATGGGGTAGTAATCAATATTCAGTTTTATTCTGATGTGGAACTGTAACCCGTTTATTGCCAGCACTAAATTTTATTAACTATTTTACAGTTCCCATATTCTGGAATAGTCACTGAGATGATGAAAAACACTTCATCAAAACTGCCTGTCAGTTAATTGAAGTAAAACATTCTAATTAATATAGATTTCATAGATTTCATAGACATCAGGGCTGGAGGGGACCTCGGGAGATCATCGAGTCCAGCCCCCTGCCCAAAGGGCAGGAAGTCAGCTGAGGTCATAGGATCCCAGCAAGATAAGCATCCAATTTACTCTTGAAGGTATTCAATGTAGGTGCTTGAACCACCTCCGCTGGTAGACTGTTCCAGACCTTGGGGGCTCGGACAGTAAAGAAATTCTTCCTTATGTCCAGCCTGAAATGGTCTTGCAGGAGTTTGTGACCATTCGACCTCGTCATCCCTTGGGGCGCTCTGGTGAACAAACGTTCCCCCAGATCCTGGTGGTCACCCCTGATAAACTTATAGGTGGCCATCAGATCACCCCTGAGCCTACGCTTTTCCAGGCTAAAGAGTCCCATGTCTCTCAGCCTATCATCGTAAGATCTGTTTTCCTGACCTCTGATCATGCACGTGGCTCTCCTCTGGACTCTCTCAAGCTTCTCCACATCCTTTTTGAATTGTGGAGCCCAAAACTGGACGCAGTACTCCAGCTGCGGCCTCACCAAGGCCGAGTACAAGGGGAGAATGACGTGCTGGGATTTGCTCGAGAAGCATCTATGGATGCAAGCCAGCGTTTTGGTCGCTTTATTAGCCGCAGCATCGCATTGCAGGCTCATGTTCATCTTGTGGTCAATGATGACCAATATACACATAACTTATATTTTTTAGGCAGGAGTATTCCAAACCAATAAGTAATAATACCGTATCTCAATTTAACTACTCTTGTTCTCTTATTAACATGTACCTCTTAAGTTTTTATCTCGTATTTTCTTTGAGCAGTTTTCACATATTAGCCTCTTCCATTTCTCTTGAGTATTATTCTTGGCAATAATTATGTAATTTTTTGTTTTTAGAAATGTGCTCTGTTTTAACACTTTAAGGCTGTGTATAGACATTTGGGGAGGTTAGATTGAGTAAAAAATGGCCACCTGATCTAAGGTAAGTCAGGATGGGGGGGAGTAGCAGGGGGTTTGAGTGATTGGAG
Source organism: Crocodylus porosus (assembly GCF_001723895.1). Lineage (NCBI taxonomy): Eukaryota > Metazoa > Chordata > Crocodylia > Crocodylidae > Crocodylus > Crocodylus porosus. The sequence continues at coordinate 55,575,607 of NW_017728948.1, forward strand.
GGGCAACCAGGCTCGTGGAGGGGGGATCGACAGGGTGATTGGAGGGAAGGCAGAGTCTGCAGGGGGTGAGATTGGGGGTGCAGATAGGGTCTGTGGGGGATTCGGGAGTAGGTGGTATCTGTGGTGGGGATCAGTGCCCATTGGAAGTTTTGGTGGGATCATGGGGCTTGCAGGGTCTGCAGGGGATTTGGGGGCTCTCTTCCTCATCCTCAGGACAGGGGCTATTTTTAGCCCCCCCACCTTTGGATGAACAACCCCCCCCAGTGAACCAACTCCCCCTCATCTGACCCTTCCCCCCAATCTCACTTACTTTGTTGGCTCCTGGCACTGGTGAACTCCAGTAAAGTGGCTCTAGGAGGGGCTTGTGGGATGTGGAGTCTGGAAGGCTTGGGGAGGCCGAGGGGTTGTCTGTTTGGTGGCTAAGAATAGCCTGGTGTGGAGCGAGGGGGTTGAAAAAGTGGAGCCCTAGGGCTGGGGCCAGCCACAGGGCTTTCCCAGCCTTGGGGCTGTGCTGGGAACTGTACAGAAGTTTGGGACAGCTAAATTAGTTTAAAAATGGCTGATCTGTTCTAAATTGAGTGCACCTCAGAGGTAGGGTTAATTTAGATTGGGTGAGCCATTTTTAGATTGATCTAACTGTCCTGAACTTCTGTACAGTTTGCACTTGGATCCACCTAGCTAGTGCAAGGTCCACACTTGGGCAAACTAAGTTAGATCGGGTAGCCATTTTTAACCTGAGCTAACCTCCCTGTAACCTTCCTGAAGTGTTTTGCTGCTCTCCCACCGATATTGTGCTGTATCTGTAGATAATGTTGTACATTAGCATCAGTGAGAGCAGCTGCAGTGCTGTTTCTAAAGATAACTGCAGGCTTTAAAATTGAATTGCTAATACTGAAATGGTTCTCTGTGTCTTGCTGTTTCTCTGCTGCTGGGCTGTAAACTTCCAGAGATTATTCCTCACCACTGACCCATAACTGTGCTGAATGTTTTCTAATCTAATTTGGAAAAGTGCCTGTGATGCATATGGTATTGAAGAGCACTCTGAAAGATTTCAGTTTAGAACAGCACCAGTCTTTTAGTAATACAAAACATACTTTCAGGTAGAAGACACATTCTGTAGTTGCTTGTCACACAAATGTGCTGCTGTAATGGAGTAAAGCAAAAATGGTTAGAGGATGGATGGACCTGTGACACTGAAATAGTTCTTTCTTGTATAGGGAGCACTGAGCTTCTACCATTTTTAACTATGTGTTTTGAGGTTAAAAAATCCCACCTCTAAGCTGCTGCAGCTCTTTAGGACATATGCAGGAGTCTGAGGGAAATCCTGCTCTCTCCTCTGAAGCCCTAGAGTTCCCACTGGGAAATGAACTCAGGCAAAAGGTAAGGGCAGGATTTGTAGCGGTATATGTACTGTGACACACATATAATATGTTGTTTTGCTTCATGATGGCCCCAGGATGGAGAGCAGGGAGAGACTCTTAAGTCCTCCTTTCTTCACTGATTCTTCTTGTTAGTGTTAGTCCTTGCAAAGAGACTAACAAGGGATGTGTGTAGTAGCCCAGGGGATGTGTGTAGTAGTGGCTACAGAGTAGCCCAGTACCTGCATAGAAGGATTCCTTTAACTTCCACCTGAACAGCACCTCAAGGAGACTACCCCCTGTACCAGGGTATTTAGGCTGCATGGCAGCAGTTGAGCATAGTGTAGAATTTGCAAATGTAGAATTTCTCCTTATAAGAGAGAAACCTTTGCAGTCTGTGTAAAAGTGTGTGGACTGTGGATCAGAGGGGAGGATATTGATTTTTAATGTTGTTTGTTATCTTTTGAAGCTTTTTAAAAGTGTGCTGCCCAAGGAACAAAATGTTTATTTAGTCATTGGGGAAATGACTCTATGCCTGGTGATGTGAACATACTGGTTAAATTGATAAAATGAATCCAGTGAGCAAGAGGTCTGCAGGATCAAGCCCCTATTTCATTTTTCCAGCCTATTTTTAAACAATGAAATATTAAAAAGAGTATTTTCACACTAAATGTTTTCATTCTGGGGGGGATGGCAGATGATGATAACAAAGTGTGTCTTTTTTAGGTTGTGGGACTGGAAAGTACCTCACTGTCAACAGTCAGGTGTATAATCTGGGCTGTGATTACTGTGGGCCATTAGTGGAAATTTCAAAGAAGAAAGATTGTGAAGTATTGGTATGTGACAACCTTAATCTTCCATTTAGGGATCAGTGCTTCAATACAATCATCTCCATTGGAGGTAAGAGGATAGGGGAGCATGTTTGTGCTCTGCCAAAGTAAATGTGAAATATTGTAGTTAATTTTCCTGTTTGTTTCTGTGTTTCACTAATGATTATTGTTAAATGATTTAATTTAACACATGAATTCATGATTGGAAACCTTAGAATATTACCTATGTCCTGCGCATCTATATTTAAGTTGAATAGTAGAGGATTCATTTCAAAATGTGTTTAGTAGTATCTATCATCACTATTATATTGTACCATTTAACCTGCACAATACTGCTAATAGCATCTCATATACAAATGATAAAATATGAATAATACTGTTGTTCATTGTATTTGACCACAAAGAAATAATTCTGTGGTGAATAAAATGTTTTGCCATAGGAAATGCATGTTTCAGTAGGTCCATGCCTAAGTAAATTCACAAACTTTGAGTGAGAGAGAGTGCCCAGTATACTAGCAGATTTACCTTACTAACAGGTTTTACTACCTGCCAGCGAGACTGAGCCAGAGTCACCCCTTAGTTACACTTGCATAATAAATGGATATAAAATCAATATATCTGCCCCGCCTGCCTGCATCCTACCTAGGCCAATTACTAGATTGATGAGAATAAATATGATAATCACATTCTTTTACATATAACAGTAATGAATGTTCATCCTAAATAAAATGAAATCTAGTACATATTTGTCTGTCTCATTGCAGCCAAATTGTTTTTCTTTCATCTTCTGTGAAAAAGGAAAATATTCATATCAATCATCAAATGTTCCTCTGCTGTTGATCAAATTAATATGTCTATAGAATCACCAGGAAGATTATTCAAGAGGTAAGGATTTTTTGGGTTAAATCTTGTATTGGATCTGATTTTATTGGATCATGGCTGAGATAAAGTTAGATAAGCTTTTGAATAAAACTTTGCATTCAAAAGCTTGTCTAACTTTATCCAAACTATGCAGTTAGTCCAATAAAAGATATTACCCCAAGATATCCTTGTCCCTTGCATAATTCCTAGACCATCATTGATACAATCACTCTAATATTACTACTAGGATTATGACATTTTAGCTTTGAAGAGAATTTGATTCATTATGTGAACCTTATTTAGACAGGAACTTTACAGATTGTGTTGGCTGATTATATATTCCTGATATTGGAAGTCACCGTAGTGACAGAATCCTTCAGATCGGTCAGTAGCCTTTAGTATCATTTTATCTCATTTTGAACACATCCAAGGATGGCAACTGCACAACCTCTGCTGGGAGAGTGTTCCAGATTCTGGTAACCCTTATGGAAAAAAAGTTTTTTCTTATGTCCAGCCTAAATTTTCCCTCTATTAGCTTGTGCCCATTGGTTATCATCCTCCCTTCAGGTGCCTTCTTGAAGAGTTGATCCCCTAGATCTCAATGCTCACTCCTAACGTACTTGTAGGCAGCTATCAAGTCACCTCTCAGTCTTATCTTACTCAGACTGAACAGGCCCAGTTCCTGGAGTGTCTCCTCATTTCCTCCAGGCCCCTAATCATATGGGTGACCCTTCTTTGTACCCTCTCAAGATTATCCACATCCTGCCTGAAGTGTAGTGCCCAGAGCTGGACTCAGTACTCCAGCTGTGGCCTCACCAATGCCAAATAGAGAGGGAGAAGCACCTCCATGGATCTATTGCCAACACATTGGCTGATGCATGGCAGAGTTCTATTTGCCTTGCTGGCGACTTCATCACACTGTTGACTCACGTTCATCTTCTGGTGGATTGCGACCCCCCAGGTCCTGTTCAGATGCTGTACCAGCCAGTTTACCACCAACCATCATGTAGTTATGGTGAAGGTTCTTCCTACCCAGATAAAGAACCCTGCACTTATCCCTATTAAATCTCATCTGTTTCCATTCCATCTATAAAACCAGTTTGTCAAGGTCATCCTGGATCCTTACCCTATCCTCTAATGTGCCCACGTTTCCCCACAGCTTAGTAAAATCCACAAACTTAATCACTGAGCTTTCCACCCCCTCATCAAAGTCATTAATATGTTAACGAGCACAGTTCCAAGCACAGATCCCTGGGGGACAACACTGGAGACAGCCCTTCAGGATGAGGCCATTGCATCGATTACAACTCTCTGTGATTGACTTCTAAGCCAGTTGTCCACGCATATCACTGTAGACTGATCCAGCCCAGTACCCTCCAATTTAGTTGACAGAACCTCTTGGGAAACAGAATCAAAGGCTTTGATGAAGTCCAATATGTATTATCTGGAATATTTGATGGACATGTTCCAAATGTACTTATATAAAACCATGTTATCTTGAAAATATTTATATTATTTAGTGACATTTGGTTGCTGTCATGATTATGTTTTCTGTATTCAAGGTTACTTAATTCTCTGAATATTAGGGGGAAAAAAGTGAACAACATATAAAAATGAAATGTAATTTAATTCTGTTGCATACAGCAAGAGTGGATAGCTCAGGGTACAGTAACAATATGATATTGTCACTGACGTGAATTTGTTCTAGGTTAGTATTGACCAGAAGTTTTTATTGTACCATCTGTTAGCCATGTAGTTCATTGAACATAATGGGCTCCTATACATGTTCAGGGAGGCTGCTTCATGCACTGTAATTGAGTTTGCTGAAGCATGAGAATTACTGCAGTCCAGCAGACTCCAGTGTTATATGTATCAGTGTCCCCACAGTGAAAAAATGGCTGTGGGGCACTTTAAAGTAAAGCTTGTTGGACAAGCTTTATTTCAAGGTGCCCGCTGCCATTTTTCAGCATGGGGACACTGATACATGTAATGCTTCAGGCACTTTAATAATAGTAATTCTTATTATTACACTGATACATGTAATACTTTGGGCACTAATAAAAGTGTCCCCCTTCACTCCTAGCCTCTCATAGCATGTTTATAAATGCCTATTGATATGAACAGGTTGGATCAGTTAATACTACTGTTAGTTGTAAATTTCAGCAGGATCCCAGTGGGTGAACTGGACATGGAGTCTTAGGTGGTGAAGGAAAAATACATTTCCTGGTGTAATTGACATCCTTTGTATACCAGTGTAAATTACCTGATCATTAGGAAACAGACAGGCAGCTGATCTGGAGTAGGTGCATCTGATAGATATCTATATTCCTATGCCTCACTGCTGGGAACCCAGGGAGTAGGTAATCACAGAATCATAAAAAGTAGGAATGGAAGAGACCTCTTGAGGTCATCTGGTTCAATCTCCTGTGTGCAGCAGGATCATCTCTATCCAAACCATCCCATACAAGTCCTTGCTTAACCTATTCTTAAAATTATACAGTCAATCCTGTCATATAATGACAAGGTATATTGTCCAAATATACCAAAACCACTGTAATCTGCAATGGTAAAGCAGGAGGATAAGGGCTGTCAGTGTCATGCTGCTTCAAGGGTTGTTAAAATGCACTTGAGACGTCCAAGGAGAGGGTCATGCTCCCTGATAACAAGGAGGGCAAAACCCTCACAATCCATACCAGTCAAACTGTGCGGTAAACCTCTCTCCTGATCCCAAATGTGGTGATTGGTCTGACCTTGAGCAGAGGGGCAAGGCCCTCTAACAGGCCTCTGAGTTAGAATCCCAGCAGCAGCATTGGCACATGGCAGTCAAAATCTCCAGCCTTGGCTGCAGCTAGCACTCAGTGATTCTGAGGAAGACAAAAAAAGAACCCTTCTATGCGTAGCAATAGAAGTGGGAAAAATTCCTTCCTGGCTCTGTGAGACAACCAGGAAAGCCCAGAAGCGTAGGAACAAACAAACACCCTCCATTCTGCTCTGCAACCTGGGGACAGCAAACATAATTCCACAAATCTCACCTTTAACTGGAGAACCAGAACTCCCTTTTCTAACGACCTTGTTACACATTGCACTTTGAGCTGTTCAAATGCTCAGGGGTATTAGTGCTAAACTTTGAGTTTGGAGCAGTCACACCCTAAGGCTAAAAAACTTCTCTGACTGCCCCTCACCTGAACAGCTACAACTTGCCACTTGAGGACTGGCAAGCAGGGGGTGTGACTAGGAAGTACAGGTCTGGGTTGCCACTACAGGGCTGGTGAGCCAGACAGGCTTCTATCCCTGCTCTAGGGTGTGTGAGAGATGGGTTCTGTGGGGGCGGGAACATGAAGCTGGGAGGTGGAGAAAAAACATTTAAAGCCATGTCCATGTCTGAATCATCGAATCTCTCCAAATCAATTTGGAGCGTTCCGATTCGATTTGGAGAGATTAAAAGGTCTCCTGATTCGATTTGGATTTGGAGATTTGGCTGCTGAATTGGGCTGAATCTCTGCCAGATCAAATCAGCGACCAAAGCTTCGCACAGCCCTATTATCTTCCAGTTTGTGGGGTTGGGGGAGGAGGGCAGGGGAACGGACCTTTTGGGCTTCCAACTGTGTGCTTCAAAAAGCAACTTCAGCGTACTTACTCCTAGATCTTCCCTGACCAATACTTATCCAACCTTTTATTGAAAATTTCTAGTGATGAAAATTCTACAGCTTCCCTAGGCAGTCTATTCCACTGCTTTATTTTTGTAATAGTGAAGAGGTTTTTCCTGATATCCAATCTAAACCTACTTTGCTGCCACTTCAAGCCACTGGGATATGTCTTGCTCTTTGTAACAATGGAAAAAAGGTGTGCTCCCTCTTTATGCTCTTTATAGGACACCTTCAGATATTTTAAGGCTGCTATCCTATCCCGTCTTAACTACCTATCTTGCAAGCTGAAGTTGCCTGTTTCCGTCAACCTCATATGGTTTGCCAAATAAAGAGGCACTGTCACCTCCTGTGTCTTGCACCTGATGTGCCTGTTGATGCAGCCCAAAACTGAAAAACTCCTATTGACTGCAGCCTTTTGTGAAGCTGCATCACACTGCAGACTTGTATTGATTCTATTCCATCCAGGCTGTTAGATCCTTTTCTGTAGTGCTGCCACCCAGCCAGTTGTCACCCATTTCATATTTAGGTTTTTGATTCTTGAGGTATAGCATCTTGCATTTGTCAGTATTTAATTTTATCCTTTTGGCTCTTGCCCAGCTTCCTAATCTATCAAAATCTTTCTGAATTGTGCTTATGTCCTTTAGTATGTTTGCACTCTTTCACAGTTTAGTGTCCTCCCTCTGCAACTTTGCTCAAGAAGCTATTTATTCCAGCTGGCAAATCATTAAGAAACATGTTGAACAACACTGGGCCCAGGACAGACCCCTGTGGGCTCCACTTGGAACTTTCTGTCATTTGAATATGGATCCATTTATAATTCCCCTTTGCTAGTGAACCAGTTGTTTATCCACATTGTAGTAATTTTATCTGGCCTAAATGTGTAAGCTTGTCAAAAGCCTTGCTGAAGTCCAGTACATTATATCCATTGCATTCCCTTCATCCACCTATTTATTTTGTCAAAGAAGGACAGCCAGATTTGTTTGGCATCATTTGTTCTTAGTAAATCCATGCTGGCTGCTTGTGATCAGCCTTTCCTCTTCCAGATGTGTATAAATTACTTCCCTGATATGCTCCAGTAGCTTCCCAGGTGTTGAGGTGAGACTAACTAGTTTGTTATTCCCCAGGTTTTCCTTTTTCCCCTTTTTTTAAAGAGGGACTCTATGCTGGCCTTCTTCTGGTCCTCTGCTGCCTCACTTGTCTCCCATGATTTCATTATATTATTGTCAAGGTCTGTGAGATTTCTGCTAGTTCCCTTAGTACCTTGGGATTAAAGTTCATCAGACCCTGACGATTTATTAGATTTATTAATTTGGACCTGTCAAAAGCTGTTATCTCAACTTCCAGCTTGTCCCCTCCCTTATCCAAATAATCCTTATTAGTTGTTTCACTGCAGCTTAATTTTCTGTGAAGTCGGAGGCAAAGTAGCTATTGATTAGGTTCACCTTCTTTGAATCTTCTGTTAACTGGTCACCTTAGCTTTAAGCAGTGGACCCAAAGCTTTCTTGTTTTTCCTTTTCTGACCAGCATATTTATAGAACCTCCTCTTATTAACTGTAACTTCTCTTGCCAGGTGAAACTCTTTTTTTCACTTTTGCCACCTTGATTTTGTTTCTGCAGGTTCTTACTATTTTGTGGTATATTTACTTGGTGACCTACCCATCTTTTCATTGTCTGTATGCTGTATTATGAGGCATCCTGGAAGTTTGCTTGGTAGCCACATTGGTATGTTGCCACTCTTTTGTGCTCCCATTGTGTTGGGAACTTCAACAAGACGCTATTCTTTTAGAAGCTTCCAGAGCCCCTTTTATCCTTCAGTTTCTCCTCCCGCGGCACCATACCTACTATCTCCTTGAATCAGTTGAAATCCAATTTTTTGAAATCCAGTCTCTTAGTTCTGCTGACTTCATGCTTTCCTTGTCATGAAGTTTATGAGCAAACAGCTATTCTGGGATGGATGTGGAGAGACAATAATGAAACTGATGCAATTTACACAATAGTTTTACCCCAGATTATTTCAGGGATAAATCTTCACCAGGTTACTGTAGTTTTAAGGTGTATATTGTTTGTTTGCAATTTTTCACACCAGTGTGATACTGATTTGCTGGTGTAACCATGTCATCTGTTCATGCCTTCAGCCATTCTTTGACCATTGGAGGTGGTCCCTTCAGGACAGGGGTAAAGATAGTTGGACCTTGAAAGAGACAGAAGATTTATTTCCTGAAACATCCAGAGATTTCAAAATGTGTTTAATGGCATATTAGAGTTAAACCTTGAAGTTTTGAAATTCCTTACAAAGGAAAATAATTTAGTTTCAGAACGATCAAAATTGCTTTGATTTAATTCTCTAAAAAAATACACACAATTAAAAAGTTCAAAAGATAAATTACCTCAGAATGACACATTTCATTTAGAAAATGTTGGAAAGAATTATTTTGACCTTGTCCAGACTTTTTTTCCAAAGTAAAATTTATTTTAAAAAGTGACACAATTTTGTGGAGTATTTCAATAGGCTTGGTTTTCTGAAGACAAATAGTTTGGCTTATGTTTTTGCAACTAGCTCTAGGTAAAGCATGTTGTCAAGAAGGTAAAGAGGAGGCTTGCATTGTGTTTGCCTTTTGCTATATGTACTCTGTGGTTGAGAGAAGATTTCTAGTTCCAGTATTGTTGGTCTGAAATATATTTCCTGGACACCAAATTAACTAAAAAAGGGCTTTTAAGCATGAAGGAGGGAAATAAAGAAGCAGGAGTAATATTTAACATACCTTTAAATTTAACTGCCTTCACAGTGATTCACCATTTTTCAACAAAACAGAGGAGAATCAAAGCAATAAAGGAAATGGCCAGGGTGTTGATGCCTGGAGGCCAGATGATGATTTATGTTTGGGCTATGGAACAAAAGAATCGTCGCTTTGAGAAACAAGATGTATTTGTTCCTTGGAATAGGGCCTTGTGCTCCCGGCCTTTTTCAGAATCAAATCAGACTGGGGATAAGAATGAACTTAATGCTAACAATCAGGATATACACCTAAAACAATTTACAGGCTCTGAGTGCACTTACACAGTTAATCCTAAACTGGATTTTGATTCAAAACATTCCCACAGTACAGACCATTGCTTACCGGGAACCTGTTGCATGAAAATGTCTGAAGAAGAAAACAGATTCTATAGGTCACTGGGGAGATCTTTTCGTTTGTGGTTTTTCTCTAGATCCCTTGATGAATCAGCCTTGCGAAAGCAACCTGAAAAGGTGAAGCAGGAGAAGAGCATAGACAGATGGACACATAGTGCAATATCCATTCAGCCTTCAAGGCACTGCAGTTTAGATTTAGGTCATCCTGGGCCGTTGTTAAAAGAACGAAGTTTAGATGATGATGAAGTGTTTCTGGAAAATGTCTCTCTTGGGAAAACACAATGGATGCTAGCCTCAAATGCAACGAGAACTTTAAGTGGAGAGCACGACATTCAGAGCAAGCATGAAGAAACATCATCATTAAGTGGTCCTATGGAAGACAAAGATTGCAGCTGTACTTGTAAGAAGGATGAAGATGATAAGTCTCCAGCTAGCAAACTCTTTAAAAGAACTTCAACAACAGACTCTACTGATTCAATTTTGGATGCAGCAGTGGCTGTTGGAGATCAGACTACTGGCACATTGGATACAAAAGCCTTCATGCGTTATTACCATGTTTTTCGGGAAGGGGAGCTATGCTGTCTAGTAGGAGAGAATGTGCCTGAGCTTCAGATTCTTTCTTCTTGCTATGATCATGGGAACTGGTGCATAATTGCAGAGAAGTTAGGAAAATCACTGCAAACAGAACAACACAAAAACTTCAAGGTTGCGTAATTTGAGCTGCTGCTTGTATTCTTGTGATTGTGCAAGGTAAAATTGAATTTCTGTCTTATATAGGTGTGTGCCATCCATTCCTGATTTTGCTGTGTATATTTATTTGTAAATACTGTAAATAAGAATGTATGTGGCAAATGACACTTATGTTTTGTTAAAGATAGGCTTTTACAAAGTTCAAACCTGAGAGTTTTATATTGCTTTTAGCAAATGTCTGAGTTTTTAAAGTGTATTTTTATTAAAAAAGAGAGAATTTTTATAAGATAAGGATTGGGGCATCTCTTATGATAAATATTCCCCTTGACAACAGTGAGGCTTGGTCCTGCAAACACTTAAGGGTGTGTGTTACTTTACTCACTATCCCCCTGATTCTACAGTCCCATGCTTCTAAGATGCCTATTTGGGGACTTAAGCACATGTTTAAAGTTAAGCATGTGCTTAATTACATTACATTACATTACTGTAGTTTAGAATGATCCCATGATACTTTTATTATTGTTGGTAAAGTTCATTCATGGGCATAAGCATTTGGAAGATCAAGCCCTGAGTAATTTATTATTCGTTTTTCACAGTCTGGAGAAAATGAGTCAGCTGCATGTGATCAAGATTTTGGTTTTTTTTAAATAAATTAGTTTATACTTTGGGTTGGTATTCAGTCTTATGTATTCTCCATCAGAAAGAAATTAACTTATTTTCTATGGTTTTAGAAGATGTTTTTGGTCATCTGTAAATAAAGTTTACCAAGACTAGTATTAATAACCCATTAACTAATTTAACATGTAGGGAAAATCAAATTTATGTGATATGCATATACACAGGGGCTACATGAAATTAGTATGATTCCAATACATCATAGCTTAGTTCAAAAAGATTTCTTGGCTATTATATTGCATCAACTCAGTTAGGTGACACAGTTTGCTTTCTTTTGTCTTAAACACGTTCAGAGAAATGCAGAGAGGCAGAAGACTTGAGTTCAAGAAATACAATCCTGTATTTTCTCACGTACTTCATGAATCTTTTTCCCCAAAATCAGCCCCTGAAAACTGGGCTGTGTGTTTTAAGTGAGGAGACTGGTTTCTTCACTGGAAAAGCAGTGTGCCTTGAGACATTATGCAGACCATGCAGCTGTCAAGATGGCTGGTGCTTGTGTTTGCTCAGCAAACTGAAGGGGCAGCCTCTTGTGTTAACCCTCTCACAGCCATAGCTTTTGACTGAGCACTGTAGGTTTTGCTTAAAGTAGCAAGTGGGGTGCTGGTAGTATTTTGATGAGTCTTGTTATGTGAAACAGCACTTTATTTACAGGAGCTTATGTTAAAAAAAATGACTTATAGTAAAGAACTAACAGTCTTGCTACTGCCCTTTGAAAGGGTTTGGGATCTAACTTGTGTGACATGGAGTGAGTCCTCTTGGGAATGTAGAGTGTCCTGGATGTGTGGCATTACAGAAGACAGTCTGCCACCTGAAAAAGTTCCCAATGCCACACCTCCTGGACCTTTTTATGTTTCCCATTATGACTATATCGCACAGTTAGTCATCAAGCTGTAAAAAATATTTTTTCTATATTTTGCCTTCCAAAGATGAGGTGCATGTTTTATTTGGGGAGGGGTGCATGTTGTATGCGATAAAGTACAGTATTGGGAATTGGATCAAAAAATCCTTAAAATCCATGTCTTCCATATTTGAAAAGGAACAGTCCCTGATGTCTCTTGGTGATGGAAACCAAAAAAAGCCTACAGCATAATTTTGATAACTTTCTTCCCTTAGTAAAATGCAACTTATTAACAAGGGTAAGTTTGCTGAGTGCACTGTTCAATCATACAGCCATTGTATTGTAGTATACCACCTTGACTCATGCTGAGCAGCATTTGGCTCCTCAAGTAACCTGATTGATTGCAACCAGCAATAGATTGTAACATAAAGTTGTATGTCACATGAGGAAGAACATAAAAATCTGGTTCATTGGTTCAATAGCAAAACTGGATTTGCTATCAGGAGAGCAGGGTTAGGCCATCAGGACCTCTCTGCCTACATTTAGTCACTGCATTTCTAGGACTAAATACTGCACGCAGGCAGTGGAATTACACTGGTGAAAACTGGTCCATTGATTCTACTTACGTCAGTGAAACTAAATCAATTCACACTAGTTGAGGTTCCGCCCCGCTGTATCTGCAGCTTTTTAAGTAAGTAAATAATTTGACCCTCATAATTAAATCGTCCAGGATGTTACTGGAGATGCTTAGTATATAGGAGTCTTAACAGCAGCAATGAAGTAGCAAGCCTGCTGTAAGTGCTTTCAAAACTTTACCCAATTTACCATATGTAAGTTGAGAGTTCTTGGGTTGTTTAGTTGTACACTTGGATGGAAAAGAATACTTCCCTATGTAGCTGCCTACTAGTAATTTACATTCAATAATATATATTCCTATGCTAATGTTGTCTTAATAGACCAACCTTCATTGTTTTTCCTCACTGACCAGATTATGTTTATTTGTACCACTGTATTCCACCCCCTCTCCCCCACTTTGTTCTAAAAATGCAGAAGAGAGTAACTATGTCATTCCTTCCCCTGCCAAAAAATGAAGTCTGCCCTAATGGTGTAAACACCAAACCAAAGCAAAGATTATTTAGCTCCTGGGACTCTTTCTAGCCTAACGGGGCACAGGGCCTGCACCAGCTGAGCCACAGGCTGCATGGACATTCCCTCCACACCCCTCTCCTTACTGTATCATGTGTTTACATGGACACCCCATACTCTACCACTGAACTGGGTGTCCCACCACCCATTGTACTGCATAGGCATGTGAATGCAGCTCTTCTCTTCCTGCCCCTCCCCCTGCCCCTCATGCTGCAGACTGTGGATGTGTGAGCACAAATCCCCTCTGTTGTAATGCATACCTTTGTGGTACCCCCTCACCATTGCATCAATTGTGCAACCCTGTTTCTGCCCCCCTCCCAACCCCCTACTCCATGCATGGCTGCAGAGTTGCCCTCAGCTCCCCTTGCTTTTCCCTGCACTGCCCTACCCCCTGGGGTAGAGACAGGAAACAGAAGCCAGAGGAGGGTGGGGGAGCCCACAGACTTTGGTTCCTGTTGTAGGTAGGCAGGACCCGGGGGTCTGCAATTTAATCCGCTGGGCCACCAGTTGGACAGCCCTGGCCTAAGGTTAGGAAGTCCGATGACATTTTTAAACTTGGTTGCCTCCAGATGGATATTTCCTTGGGACTCTTGAGTGCTCAAAATCCATGGAAGCCAAGTCCCCTTTTTGTAGGGGTTTAATTATTCATTTAGCTATTTTTAGGCACCCAACTTTAATAATACACCCTTTATCTGGCTACCACAAGTTCTTTAGAAACTGGCATTATAAAAAAAGCAAGTTGGCAGCCAGTTTTAATTCATACAGAGCAAAAGCATTGCATTTTTGTTCAACATTTTTGCAGAGTCCGTCCTGCAGTATTCAAATGTCAGATTTCAGCATGAAAACTAATTTTCACAAAATTAAGTAGTTTTTTCAATTCTTGCTTTTCCTTGGGTGGCATCTTCTTCTTGTGAACATCTAAATTAACTTTCTAAACTCCAATTCTTCTGCTACTTGGCTGAATAAAACCTGTCATGTCAGGTGTTTTTAAAGGTATTTGCTTTTGGTGTTACTGTGATTCTTGGTTTGAGCAGGTCCAGCCACATCATAGATATTCCCAATTATTATTTCTTATTTGATTTCCTCTTCTGGTTTTAAACTGTGACTGCTGCATTGGTCTACATATGAGGGAGATTGATGACACTATTTATCCTATGATCAATTATTTTTTGGTACACTCCTCCCCTGGTTTTTTTCCCTCTGAGGCTACAAAGCCTTCATTTGACAAAACTCCTAACAGCTAGGGAGCAGCCAGATCATAAAACAGCATCCTGCACAGCAGGTATTTGAATCAGACCTTTTCTTCCTTTATGTAAAGACTGGGTAATGCTGTAAGAACTCATCTCTTCTCTTAATGCTTTTAATGTCTCTTTTGATTACCCTCCTTTATCTTGATCAGCATGACATTACTAAAAGAAGCTGCTTGTGATACTAAGGCCAATTATAGTCCACTTATTAAGTGCTTCAGTGGATTTAGGTGCTTAAGTATGATTCTATTCCATCTTGCTTAAGTTGCTGAAAAACAATGAATGCAAAGATGGTGGGGTGCTCCTCTTCATTACAGCTTTTTTGGACTCAGTCTTAAGCGTAGAATGACAGTGTGCTACAGAAGTAGATGCTTCAGTGTATTTGAACAGGGTGGAATAGAATAGAATTACACTTAGGTACCTGAGTTCACTTACATGCCTAATGGGTGAATAGAATCTAGTCCCTATTTCATATTTTAGCACATTTAGAAAAGTGAAAATGCTATTGAGAAGTCCATAATTAACATTACATACATAAACTTCCTGCACATCTTACAAAACAAGACTTTCAGTGGGCACATTAATATGAGACATTTACTGCAGACTTGACTAATTAGCTCCACAGTAAACATCTCAGCATCTACATGTGCAGTGCTATTAGGATGGGGTAAACTAATTAACTCTGCCACAGGTTAGTTCCTGTAAATGCAAGTATCATGCTGTGGCAGAGTTTTTTACTCCGCAGCAATGCACATGTAGATGCTGATGAGCCTGGCTGGGGCACAAGGGTGCTTCAGTGCAGGGGCTTACTGCTGGCTAGCTCCTTCCTGAAGCCTCCATGCCCCAGCCAACTGCTCCACAGCAAGTTGAGCTGGGTCAGAGCAGTCCCAGACTGGCACGCTGACCCTCAAGGCCACCTGCCAGCCAGGACTGCTCCACCCCAGCTCAATGTGCTGTGGTTGCAGGCACACATTCAAACGTGGCACCCAGAAACAATAAACTCTGATGCGATATGTACTGGAGTTTATTGTTGTTCATTAATTGCACATATAGATGAGCTCAGTAATGACAGAACAGCAGGATTTGGCCCTTGAGATTATGTCTGAATTACTTCCCAAGTGAACATGGGAGCAGCACTGAGAAATAAGCTCTGTACAATGCATGTGGGCAGGCTTATAAATTAGACAGTAAAGAAATCTTGGGATCAGTCCTAAGTTGCTTAGTGAGGCTTGCCTAGGTGCCAGACTCAGACTGTTCTGAGAGAGATGCTCAGGGCTGGTCCAAGGTGTCTATTTTGCTTTATTTACAGGTCTGAGCACATGCATAAAGGATTTATTTCTTGGTAGCCTTACCTCCCACCCCCGACTTATTCAGGCAATGGTATAGATGGTTCCTAAAATACAGGAGTAGAATTTGGATTTGTCTCTCCAGTTTGCACTGTATCTTTCCTAGAGATAACGTTTTGGCTCACTAGATTTTGAAGCCATTTTTAAGGCGTATTTGGAGACATCTTGGTCACACAATGAAAGATGCCCTGTTTCCTTCCTTTATAACTTGCTATTGAACATTGCCAGTCTGAATTGACTGAACACGTGCTGCTATCTGGTTAACTCTTAAAATATGTAATCTAAATGAACACCGGCAATAAGAAAGAACATATCAGATTACAACTGAACAAACTTATTTTTTTGATGGAACTGTAAAATTACAATCTTTGATAAATGTCATTCTGCCTTTTTTGAAGTAAGTGTGAATATTTATATAGTGAACACAATTGTTTTTCTACAAAATGTAATTAATTTTTACCTTCTTCCAAGCTGAAGAGGGAAATAGTTTTAAAAGCACAAATGAGTGATAAAGGCTGTATACTCACGTGATGGTGTTCTTTTGTGATACATGTTTATATTTCTCTTAAGGTATATGTACACTTTAAAATCACATTTGGTTAAGATGTATGCATGTTAGAGCTGCATAGCACTGTTAATGAGCAATCTGACTGTGGCCTGATTTAAAAACCATGGCTCTTATCCTGTAATTGCATTTGACCATATTTATTGTCCTGTCTGCAGTGAATTGACTTTAATGGTGCACCACAGGAGGGAACTGTATTTGTAGGAGTTGGGCTCATATGCAGTACAACTTGGATGCTTCAGTATTACTAATTTTAAAATATACAGTTTAATATCTGTGGTGAGTCTCATACTTGTAAATCTTATGCATTTATTCTGGCAGTTACCTATGACTGTAACTTCAAATCTTCTGGCCAAGTTTATGTTTAAATACCACACTGTAATCACTTCAGATATGAACCATCATTTGGCTGAAATTAATTATTGCTTAGTTAAAATATTATTTCTTGCAGATGTTACATATTTTAAGATACATTAATAAAGATGACATATCCACTGGCAACTCTGTATGGGAAGTTCTTGCTGGTTGTTCAGATTGAGAAGCTTTTTGCTGTTAGAGTAATCTGCTCAGTATTTTTTGGATCATACCAGTTTGATATCCAAGCTGATCTATGTTCAGCCCTTTAGAACCAA
Organism: Crocodylus porosus; assembly: GCF_001723895.1. Lineage (NCBI taxonomy): Eukaryota > Metazoa > Chordata > Crocodylia > Crocodylidae > Crocodylus > Crocodylus porosus. Next base: position 55,592,572 of record NW_017728948.1, read on the forward strand.
ATAGTAAGGTTTTTCTAGGTCCTGTTGCCTTTAAAAAAAAAAATAAAAAATTATTTTCTCTCTGTGATTCATGTTTTCTAAAGTGGCCAGTAAGCCAATCTATTCTCTTGCTTTGCTTACTATTCACAGAGGAATGGAAGTATGTATTTAGCTCTTCCTTTAACCTCTGCTTTAGGACAACAGGAATTTTACTAGTGGCATGAATGTTAAGGTGGTCGGATTGTCTCAGCTCTTCTATGTACTCTTATTTCACCATGTACAATCTTTGGATGAATGTAAGTAAGAGGTCAGCAACCTCCAACCAGTGGGTTAGATCCAGGCTCCAGAGCCACTGTTCTGGTCCATGGACTTGGAGCTGCACCCCACCTTGTACCAAAGAGGGGAGAAATGGCAGTGGCAGATGCGCCATGCCACAGCAGGTATAAATGGCAGTCATGTCCAGGTCCTAGCTCCCCCCTCACTATCTACACAGCCTTGACCCAAAGTGGGTGAATCTTGCCTATAGCCTGAAAAGGTTACTGACCACTGGTTTAAAGGGCTTCATAGCTTTTTAATAGTACCAATAAGTGGATGGTATTTCTCCCTAGTACTAGTCATATTATATCTTTTCCAATATGTTATTTACGCATACATTTAGATTACATTCTCCCTTGCTGAGAATAATCTCATCCTAGATCAAAATCAAGGTTCACCTGTTTACCTTTTAGTGACTGTTGCTTTCCTTACAGTGCTAGTATCAATTTCCACCACTATATTGGCTTGTGCACTTGTGCTCAGCTTAAAATAAATGTGTCATTTAGTTTCAGGAGCCTATTCATCTTCTACTGCAGTATTTTCCTTCATGCTTATGAATGCCTAAAAAATTAGAGGAGCGAACCTTGACTGTAGTGACTCAGACATCTCCAAACTGAAGAGGAAGTATGTTGGAAGAAAACAAAAGGTAAATTTTACTAGTAAGAACCTGAAAACATTCTGGGAGAGTGATTCCCTCATGCTCTGCGTTATATATGATGAGTTAAATTTGCTTTGCCAAAGCACAAGTGCAGTTTAGTGAAACCTGGGATTGTAGGATGGTATTAGGTTGCCCTCTTCTGGTGTGAAAAAGTGACCTGTATTTTCTGTGAGAGTGCCAAGTAGTTTGTTCTTACTTTTGTTACATCAGCAAAAATATGCTAGGTGATTTACAAAGCAAAAAAAAGACAGACTCCTTGCCCTGTGAATTATACACAGTGATTTTACATTTGTTGTGAGTGAAAGCTAGAGAAAAGGAGGGAGAGAAAATGAACAGTTTTTTGTCTTCTAAGGAACACCAGACATCTAAGGCACAGACAGAAGTGACAGTTTTTACCTGATCCGGTTCCTGAAAGTGCTCTACAGCCATGACCAAACATAAGTGTACAGCTGCAAAGTGCTTTAAAAGGCCCAATCCCACAAAAATCTGAACCCTTGTTGCATGAAGGTTCAGAAGAAGACATTTCAAAATATAGCATTTTCAGTAACTTGCATCTGTCTGCAGTGTTCCCTCTAAGCTGTGCGGTGTGCATGGCTATGCAGGCGCGGCATGAATGTGCCTGCACAGCCGCACACATTGCACAGCTTAGAGGAAACGCTGTCTGCCTGCCTCCTAGCCTCAGAGCTGTTTTCAGAATGGGAGGAGGGAAACGGAGTGGAGGAAGTTTGGTTTGGGGGGGGTTTCGATCTCAAAACTGCAAAACTGAAATGAAACGAAAGGGTTTGAAACAGCTTTGAAAGCAAATGAGGGCACTGCAAATGTTTTGAAAGTTTCAAAACGTTTCGAGTTTTGAAACTGGGCTCACTTGGCTTCAGTGCTGGTCACAGGTGATAGCAGCAGCAGCAGCCTTCTCTCATCTGGTATGCAGTTTGGGGGCTTGCACCCCGGGGGGAGTCTGACAGAGCCTGGCAGCCCTCCCAGGGGTGCCAGTCCCTGGATCTGTGTCCTGGATGAGAGGAGGCTGCCCTGTCACCTGGGACCGACACTGGGCATGGGCTGCGCCCAGCACCAGAGAAAATGCCAGACTGGTGGAATTAATAAGGAACAAGACACTGCATCCCCAGACCTGCTTTAAAATGACATTTTTTCAACAATGTGGCCTAACAAAGTCCTGCCTTAGAGAGGAGCTAAATGGCACCAACAAGGGTTTGTTAGAACCAGAGACAGAACAATCTCTGCATTGGTTGCATTCTGTTTACATTTTTGAGGTTTTCTTTTTCAGACTATATCTAGAGACTTACAGTTTTGTTTAATAAAAGCTGATTCTGGAGAACAAGATAGTATTATCAGAGAAGTGCCAACATGGCATAGAGGTGTACACTCAGGGTTTTCAAGCCCTCATATACTTGCTGAAACTGGTTTGGTCTGAATTTGTTGGGGACAGGAATAGAATGATTTAAGGGGAAATTTTCCTCGTTAGGCCTAGGCTGTTGCTAACACACCCGCAGTATGAACAATAGAAGGCTCTGTTAGGATTTTTATCACTTACTGATGGATAACTTTCTTCTGTTACCTGTGTGCCAGATCCCTACATGAGAGCAAGTAGAAACAATTGAAAAGGTTGACCAAAAGGGTTCAGAGAGAGGGTGAAAACAAAAAAGGGAGGGATAAAGTTTTCAGGAGAAAGCAGCCAGGAAGATTCTTAACAGAGGTGAAAGAGCAGGTAGTCAGAAATTAAATAGAACTGGGTCAGAAAGAGAGAGAGCCAGGAGAAACAGAGTAAAGTATGAATATGAATGAGAAAGCAGGAGTGGGTGTTTATGTAACTAAAGGAACTAGAAGGCTAGAAGCCTCTATTGGAAGGCAAAGAAAAGTTTCTTCCAAATTTTAAACACTAAAAGCTAAGAACTGGAAAGTCAGTAGTTCCGTGTATTTTCATTAAGGTCAAGAAAGACGCTATGTACTTGGAATAATCAAGTGTGTTTTATGGTTCCTGCTGATCCCACAGACCAAATCTCAAGTGAAAATGAGAGATGGTGAACCGAACACACTGAAAAACTAGAGTTTATGACACTCTCATAGCTAATTAAGACCAAGCCCAAAGTAACTGAATTTATGCAGTATAAAATACAAATACAAACCACCTTGCTGCTTAATGCATGCAGAATAATAAGTTAAAATATTCAGAAAAAGTGGTTGCTAAAATAAACGGTTCATAACTCTTTAGCTGTAAGTTTGTTAAAGTTATATTTGACAAATTAATTTTTAGTGTTAATGGTATACATTTTATAAGCTGCACTTTATTCCTGATAATGAAGCAATTGCTTCTTTTGGCTTCTTCCTATTGGATGGGCAATAATAAGAGTAAAAGCCCCTTCTGGATGCAGTCTAGAGTCCTGCCTGGGCTCATTAGGATGATGATCAATTTGAGTTTTCACTAAAGAAAGTCAGCGCTCTGATACAACTGTTCACTGTAAGTGCTCCCAGTAAGTCTTCTTCAGGACCTAATGCAATGTAAATTAGATAGCTTTCTCAGACCAATGGTGAAAAGATTTTGCACTGATTTCCTCTAGAAGACCATGTCAAATGTAATATGCAAGTCTGGAATAGGCATGGTCAGTCAGTACCTCTAAAAACATGCCACTTATTTAGTGGCCTTATGGCACAATACATCAAACACTTACATCAATGAATAACTACTGAGCAGTCTACATGTGCATTAATACCCTCTTCCTAATACACATTAAATTTAGTAGCTCCAATGTGGGGTACTATATAAATGCACGTTAGGCTGCCCCAATGTGCTATACCAAATGCACACATTTTTAAAGTGAAGCTTAATACACAGTAGCTTATTTTACTGTGCATTAGCATAATTGTACAGTTCTTTACATAATGCTTTAATGTTTAGTAAAATAGTTTACTGCATATTAAAGCACACGTGTAGAGACACCCGCTGCATATTGTATAGGCCTGTTGAATTAAATGGAATGATACATGTGGGTAAGACAGTTTGTAGGACAGTGCTTACATATAGATTTACATTCCTAACTTTAGGCACCCAGGTGTGGAAAATTTGGACATAGGTACTAGAAGAATTGACATGCTGTTCTCCATGGATCCACTGTCTCACACTGTTCAGGAATTATATTTGGAGCATTTACCCTAAGAGAGAACCTCTGCTGTTTAATTCAGCTCTGGCTGGGCCTTTTAAAATAACTTTTCAGCAAGGCCTATAATGAACAGCATTTTAGCAATCCAGATTAATATACATGTGACACAGACTGTCACATGTACATTCATTTTGGCAATTTAAGTATAACTCAGCAATGTCCCATGTTTGTCTTGCATTTCAAAATTGCTGCAGAGATGCTGGTCAGTCCATTAGGATGGATGATAAAGCACATGGCAGTCTAACTACTGTAGATAGAAATTCTAATGAGCAAAACTCTTTTAAGTCTTATCATCATTCCAGCCTAATAGTGCTGTGTACAGATCTTCTGTAGAGCTACTAGAGATCACTATCTAGACACAAATCATACTTTTCATTTCTTAAATATTTATACTTTCGGGTATTTACAAGGGAGTCATAAATCCTGGTTTAATGAAAATCAATAGGATACAACTCTCACAGATTAACCTATGTTTATTTATTGGCACCTATAAGGCCCACTGGGTGTTATTGATCTGTTCCTTGTGAGGTAGAAATGTACTATTTTACTATTGATCAGAAAAATTGTTAATATTCAAAACATAAAACAATATTGATTGTCTCATCCGTGATTTAGTAAGGCTCTGATGGTGTCAGTTTCCCACTAGATGGCAGTCAATCTATTTCTTAAATTTAATAGGTTATGCTTTAGGAGAAACCATAAAGAAACGCTATTAAGCAAAACAATTAATGTTCGTTGTTGAGAGTTCCTACCAGTTGTAATGTTAAAGTATAATCATTTTAACTATGCATTTGTTATTTATTTTCTTTTTACTTTCTGGTATATTGTTTCAAAGCTTCATTTAACAATAGTCAAAGGTGGTGGTGGTGGGGAGGGGAAATCAACCTGTAAACAGCTAAATAATTCCAGGGGGACAACACAGAATTATAGAAGAGCAAAGGGAGCACAGCAGATAGACTGAGATACTGTTAAGAAACATCACATCAATTCTTTTTCTACTAGAGTAGTAGCAAAATCCCTGTTCGTTTCAAAGGCTCTGACAGGATTTTGTCCCTTCCCTTGTAACATGCTGAATGAGTGGTTTCAGTTATCTGAGTCATGCTATAACTAAGAGCCTTGTTACATGGTAATTTTAGGCAGCTCCTGCAGCTCTTATCACCAGGACTAGCTGCATGTTGACACCTTAAAGTGGCTTAAATCACTTCTTATGTGGCTCAAAGTTATGCCACTCCAGGGCAGAATTATCTGTGATCCACATAACTTTGCTCCTGCTCCATTAAGTTGCGGCTACTCCCCAGAGCTGTGCTGCTCAAGTTGAAGTTCGCCATTATCCCAGGATGCTGTGGCCCCTTCCTTTACATCAGGCTTGTCCAACATATGGGTTGTCATGTGGCCCTCCAAGATGTTTTCTGAGGCCTGAGGTGCTGCGACGGGAAATGAAAGTACTTTTGCTTCAGGGGGGTGATGTGATACCACTTCCTGTGAGGTCTTTGAATATGGCTTGCCAGCCCACTGGGTGACTAAAAGCTGGAGTCAGTGCACCGGGATGCTACTGTAGGGTGGGTAGAGCATGGCCCATCACAAGAGAGAGGGAAGCTGTGTGAGGTAGTGCCAAGGATGAGGCGGGTCCTGTGTGGGGGGAGGGGGAGCTCTGGTGCCAGCTCTGTGTAAAGTGTAAGTGTAAAGTGTAAAAAGGCCCTAAGCAACAATCTGACAGTTTCCAAGGCAGCGTCAAACTAACAAGTTTCTGAACTCATTCTAGGGTTATTTTATGTCCAAGCCTCTAGAGCCAACACAGATTGAATTGGCTGCAGGAAGGTCATATTGTGAAGGGGAGAAAAGGGAGAGAAAGATGCTTGGGAAAGAAGATACTGACAGAGGCAAAAAAAAAGATTAATAAAGAGAAAAAGCAGTAATGAAGGTCAAGGAGAGGAGAGAAAGGAAAACAAATGGAGATAGTCAAAGTGAAAATGGAAAAAGGAGCAAAACAAAATCTTTTCCCTTTGGTGCTAAAACTTCACATCCCTGAACTCAGTTAGAACCGAACACAATCAGGACCTCATTTTATCCCACTGTTAAAGAACAAGGAGAGAGCAGCAGAAAGACATACAGTGAAGAACATTATATCAGAGGGGCACAGGCACAGCAAGTATGACAGCGGGCAAAATGAACAAAAGAGAGGGTTACACAAGGATAAGACAAAGAGGAGAAGGAAAACTGGCACTCAGCTTCCCCATAAAAGAGAGCTGTCAACCTCTGTTTGAAATTTCATTCTCTTTTTCCTATAATAACAAATTTTGAACAGAACAAAGAAAGCAGAACTATGTTGTTTCCCACATGTGCGCACATACATGTTAGCTAAAGATAACCCAAAGCCCCTTTTTATTTGGGAGTAACTATCTTGAGGCAAAAATTTGAAAGGTACTTAGATACTGATTATACAATGAAATGTTTAACTAGTGAGATTTTTCAAAAATACCTACAATGTTGGCCTTCTGAGCCTGGCATTTATCTTTGCTTGATTTTTATATTCTAAAAGATCCATCCACTCCACCAAGATCAGTTATTATTTTTATCCTGCTGTCTCCTCTGCTTATGACTGAAACTCATGGATGGATCAACAGGCCTAAAAAAATTCAGAAAATTAATATTGATCTGTCCTTGGTTCCTGTCAAAGATGACAGGAGCCAGGGGCAGTAGGACCCAGGGGAAGCCCCAGTAGGCTCCTGCAACAGTAGGGCCCACATGGCCCAGCCCTCCCCAGCCAGAAGCCCCACACAGGGGTTTCTGGCCTGGGACCATGTGGCTCCTTATGGCTGCACTTATGGGTGCAGGAAACTCAGGTTAAGGGGTGGGGAAGAGCAGGGTGGGGGGGACCGCGGGCAGGGAACAAGCTGATGCTAAGCATGGGGAAAAGCAGCCCCTCCCCCGCCCCGTGGCCAGTGGTCCCTGCTGTAGCTGCTTGCAGCCCAAGTAGGGCTGTCCTAAGCAGGCACAGGCAGCACCATGTGGGCTGCGAGCAGCTGTAACGCTGGGTGCCAGCCATGGGGTGGAGGAGAAGCCACTTTTCCCTGCATTCAGCACCAGCTTGTAACCTGTCCCTGCTGCCAACCTGGGCCCCATGCTGGCTCTGGGTTCACCTGTCAGGGCTGTGCCACGGCGGCAGCAGCTGCTTGGCGTGGAGAAAAGTGGTCCCCCTACTTGCTGCACCGGCCAATGTTTGCTGCTGCTGCCTGCGCGGAGCTCACACCATGGTAGGCTGCAGTGCAGCTGCCACCACTGCCTCTGTGCTGCCCAGCGTGCGAGCTCTGGGTAGGCAGCAACAGCATACACTGTCAGGCGTGGCAAGTGGGGGGGCTGCAGCTGCTGCCGCTGCAGAGCAGCCCTGATGGGCAAGCCCAGAGCTGGCGCGGGGTCCAGGCTGGCAGCGGGGGTGGGTTACAAGCTGGTGCTGAGCACAAGGAAAAGCAGCCCCTCCCTTATCCCATGGCTGGTGCCCCATGCTGCAGCCACTGACACACTCAGCACCAGCTTGTTCCTTGCTGGCAAGCACGGGGTCGGGGGTGCACTCCCCCTCTCCCTGCTGGTTCATCCCAGCCTGGCTCCACAGACCCCTACCGGCCTGCGCCCCACTCTGGGCCCCGCCGATGCTGGTTCTGGGACCTTGGTCCCAAGACACTGGGACAGCGGTCCCAAGATGGTGATCAGGGGGCAGGGCATCTGTCAAGGGGCAGGGCTATCGCTCTGCTTGCCAAAACTGGGTAAGCAGCCCTCTGCCTGAAATAATTGCCCTCCCCTGACCTAGGGGCTACCATGCAACCAGCTGAGGGGCACGGGGAGATGTGAGTGGTTTCAGCTGAAGCTGATTACTCTGTTAAGATTAGCAAACTCACTATGGGTCAGGGAAAGCTAGAGTTTGGCCCAAGAACTTTTGTTTGGACTTTGTCATGCAAGAAGTTGGGTGAGTTGAGAAATAGGAGAGGTGTTGATTTGTATATTTGCAAGGTGCATTCTGTGGTCTTGGTGTTTAAAGACCAAAAGGGAACCACTAAGTTTGTTTTGTTTTTGGTGAATGTGGGGCACATTAGTCTGTGGGAGGCTCTTTTAGCTACAGTCTCCCAGGTAAGAATCAGGATCAGTTTGATCTTTGCAGCATTCAGTTAGCATCTCTTCACAAGTTCTTCCATCAGGTGAATATTCAGTAGTCACTTCATTTCTGTTGAGTCTATTTGAGCAAGCCCTAGTGCTCATGGCCAGTGTAACAGGGCAGTACTAGTGTATATTTCCTTTGTTTCAGATGCCTTGGCTGTTTGAGAAGTGTTAAAATTCTGGTGTGATCCATGAGACTGGGGAGACTGACCTGGCCTGACCTTCTGGATCAACAGATATGTTACTCTGATGAATATTAAGGTTCTTTTTGTGGCAGCTATTCCTATTAATGTGAATGTAACTGTGATGGCCAGGAATAGAACTTGTAAGCTGTATATCAACATAAATGCTGAACAGCTGCATTGAAATAATTCACTCATGCTATCTCACATCATATCACTGTGTTTCCTTTTTTTCTAATTATTGTTGCATGATCATGCCACATATAACACGGGACAAAAAACATTTCTCTGTGTGTTCAAGAAGTATATGGTTCTATTCAGAGTAGAAAAATGTGTGTGGTTAGATGCAGTAAGATAAGTTTAGGTTGGATTTTAGGAAGACTTTTCTACAAATCAGGGTATTTTAGTTGTGGAATAGATTACCTAAAGAAGTGGTAACAAGTTTTTTAACAGCAGATTTTACAAAAACATGGATGAAAAGGTTATTCCTCTCTCAATCAATTTTGAGTAGGGGGTTAGGGCTAAATGACATCCTAAAGTCTCTTCCAACCCTATTTTTCTCTGTGATTCTATGTAACTCATATATAGCTCAGTGGTGTGAAGTTCTGTTGCTTCAGTAAATCTTGGAGTCTTCTCAGTTTTAATCCTTTCTCTTCTCAGTGTTTTGAGTTACAGTTTACTTGTAGAAAGAACATAATCATGACTGTTCTAAACCTTTCATTTAGTAGAGGAATAAATGCTACTCTGTAGCAAACAGTTACCAGATCAGAAAGCTTTGATTTAGTTTTTCTAAGCTATCAATAAAGTACCATAGAGAAACTGCCAGTATGCTCCACAAGCCATGTCATGGAGGCAGTGCTGTTAAGACAGTTCAGGGTCAGAAGTTTAATCCTCGACTCTTCTGCTCACTCTACATAAACTTTCCGTAGCTTGCTTAACCTAAATGCACCACAGTTTCTCTGTCAATACAGTGATGTCTTTGTCTTCATGATGTGTTTTAAGAGCCTTAAATAAAAGGTACTGCAGAGTATCTTCATTAGCATAGTAGCATACTTCCAGGCAGCTGCCTCACTTTCTTTCAGATCCATCTATCACCCAGATCCTCTATGTGTTCAGACAGTCAACCCTCCTCACCTTAGTCCTAAATGTGATTTCCTCTTGTCTGCAGGCATGCAAGACTGCATGCTTATTTGGAAAATAAGTTTCATTTATTCCAGTGAAGTAGTCACAGACACTCTGTGGCTAAGTACAGACAGTCACAAAGCCTGAGGCTGAACTGGTTCAGTCTTTGCAGGTTAGTCTAAATTGCAGAGATTGAACTGAGAAACAACTGGAAAGACACTCAGTTTTGATTTAGGAAATGTAGCCATGTACCTGCAGTGGCTCAGGCCAGAAGCCAGGGAGTGCTAAAGCATAGCTCTTTGGCATGTAGCCAGCATGGGCTGTGTGTTTGCTTCCTCTTTCTGCTGCCCCCCAGGTCTCTGAGATTTTTCAGTCCAGAATTAGAGCAGCAGATTGTTTAGGATTGCTTATCACTTCCTTTTCCTGCTTCCAGGTGCCCCTGGGATTTGTAGTCCATAGTTGCAGCTAGCAGGAAGTTTTTAGCAGGGCAGCTCTGTACTTGGGAGAAGGGAAGTTTAATCCCCCTCCCTGGTCCCAAGAATGCTGCATTGTGGGATGCTGGAGGACTGACATACTGTTCAGACATACAGTGGGACAAAAGCATACCTGCTCCTTCTAGGCAGGTCACGTTCAGGTCACACTTCAGAGCATTTTATCCCTCCCACCCACCCATGTGTATGACAGTCTTTTGAAACATTTTGAAGACATTTCTAAGTTATTTGAACCATTTCAAATGTTATGTCTGTTCCCAGCTAAATATGAAAAAGGTTACATTTTCTACTACCTAGTAAGGGAGAAACTTTTGGATATCTGGCACATGTCAGTTATTTGCTATACTTGAAATATCATTAGGTTTCTGGCAGGTATGCAGAACAATGCCAAAAAAAGAGAAGACCATTATGCCCATTCAGTATCCCTTTTGGGGAAGGAAGCTTCCTCGAGCTGCCATTTGGGGTTGTGTAGATGTGCCCCTTGAGTGCCAAATGCATGTGCTTTAATGCTCAGTAGCCTATTTTACTGTCCATTAAAGTGTCATGTAAAAAAAGCGCTATTACGCTAATGCAAAGTAAAATAGGCTACTGTGCATTAAGCATCACTTAAAAAAACCATGCACATTCATTACTGTGCATTAAGGTAGCCTAATGTGCATTTGTTTATTACCTCACATTGGAGGTACTCAATTTAATGTGCATTAGAAACATCACCTTACTGCATGTGAAGATGTGCCCAAGGTGTGTCACAGGAAAATATAACAGGTTTTTGGTTGCTTAGCAGGTACTAGGTCTCTACATAGATGAAAACTTTGTCTGGGGAAAACAGTAGATAGACATGACCATGGGCTGTAAGCAGAAAGAAAGGATTTGCTGGGTAGGCATCTGTATGGGATGGTTTAAGAATGGTCCATTCTACATCTCTGCAGGGGCTCAGACTGAATGACCTTTGAGGACCCTTCCAACCCTATGATTCTATGAGCTCTGTACTTAACAAGCAGAGGCTTCTCTCTTATGGGAAATTAGAACATAAAATTATAAATGTGGAAACTAGTAGTGATAACATAGTGGTTCACTAAGCCTAATACCACTCAATTTCAGCTCCCTGTGCTTGCGTGGTACAATATGAATGGACAATATTTTACATATCATCTGGGAAATTTTGCGGTATGTGCAGACATTCCCAGGACTCAGTCTGTGATCATGTGACCTACTTTAAGTTGCATGATCGTAGATTGGATCTCTCATGGGCAGATGTTCAGTGAACATAATCCAGTTTGGGGTAGGGGGATTGGTGCGAGGGATTGGGGATGTCAGCAGGATCGGGGGCACTGGCAGGTGTATAGGGAGGAGTGAACATTGGCAGAATAAGGGAGGGCCAGAAAGTTGGTGAGGAGTGGGTTGGTGGGATCAGGGAGAGTGGGCAGATATGCAGGGTAGGGGGAGGGCTGGTGGGTCTGTGGTAAGATGGGAGAGTTGAGAAGTTAAAAATAGCTCAGTGAGGGTGAGAGAGTAGGAAAAATGCAGCCCTGGGTCTGAGGTGAGAGGCTGGGCTTTCCCAGCCCTGGGACCATGCTTCTGACATGTACAGATGTTCAGTAAATCTAGGTAACCCTAGTCTAATTTAGTGCACATCCTCAGGTGAACAAAGTTAGATTGGACTGGCCATTTTTTGCCTGATCTAATCTACCCAAACATCTCTTCATATCTGTACTTAGATCCACCTAAGTGGATCTGCCCATACCCTTAGTTGGGTTGGGTGATCTTCTGTACCTTTGTGGTATTTTAGAAATTTGCTAATGGTATGTATCTCTAAATCATGTACAGTTTGGGACTGACATACAATATATGCAATGTAAAGACTGAATTGGATGATACACTAATAAGTTTTAAGAAGCAGCAGCCTAGAAAGTATCTTTGTACTTTAAAAAATAACTAAAGTGTTTTTATTCTTGCATGCTTTATATCAAGCATGGCTAGACAATGTCCATATTTTTACCTGTCTACCTCCCAGTGCAATGTAATCAGTATATAACATCAAGATTTGTATTTAAAAAGGACTTATTTTATAATAGTGCCATTCTGGGCTCAGCTTATAATGAAAAAGCTTACCAGACCTTATCCTCCTTGAAGATCTCTAAAGTTCAATCCATACATGAGTCATGATAGATGTTTCCTTCAGGCACCTTTCCACAGAGTAATGCTCGTATTCCAGTTCATGTGTGATAACAAACAGATCCATCTCTGTTTTCTGTCTGTCTTTCTGTGTGTGAACTATTGACAGTATTACAGGAAGAGCAAAGCTCTTGATAAAACCTTTTAAAATGCTTTTGATGGCTTTTACTTGCTTCTGTGGTAGATTACATGAAACAGAAATTTTACAGTAGTCATGGTTCTTATGCCTTTTCTGCAGCTGTTTTTTCCCCCCACTTCACCTGTACTTTTGGATGTTAGCAATCTATTCTAGTTTTGTTTAAAGAGCTCCTTTTTGCAATGATATCAAGTATGTGGAATCAAGATGGATAACAGCAAAACATGGAAATAGCTAAATGGTATGTCAATATTGGCTGTTATATTAAGGTAGCGCTGGAGAAGAAGAGCCCCAGTTATGGAACAATACTCAGCTCCTGGGGGGGTTATACACACAAGAGTATTTGTCCTGTATTAACATTACTATTAACAACATTTTAGAGAGCTATATATGTATGACTCCAGATATCAAAAGCCAACTCCACCTATTTCTGTTTGAGCACACAACCTATTGTAAGTCACTCTATTGAAAGGATAGAGAGATGATCTGTTTGAGGAAAACATGGCTTCATGTGCTTCCATACAGGAGTAAACCAGATTTTTAGTGTGCTGTGTCCCATTGTGCACTTCTTTGTCACATGTTTTGCATAAGATCTATTTTTAGAGTTCACTGAGTATTTTAAAACTTTTACTGGTACTAGGTTTTTAAAAAAATATCTAGCTCCCCATAAATCCAAGTTACCTTGGTATTATAAATATCAGTGGTTGAGAGAAATTAGAAACCTTCAAAACTCACCTAAAATAGCCTTTCCAATCATAAGGTTCTAATTTTTTGTCTCCACTATGTCACAACCTGTCATAGCTAGGAAAAATATCTTTTACCAGTGGAAAAAGATACAGTGTTCCAGGCAAATATTATAACATTCCCATTTCTAGGTATGATGGTTCACAACACTTTACTGATTCAGGATTAATTCAACTAGTATAATTTGGAGGGAAATCTAATATTTTTTGGGTCAAGGTTTACTTGAAGCTGGTGGCTATTTATATTGCAACAAAACCTTAGAACTGCTTTTGAATAGGGCTAATAAGGGGCAGCCAGGTGAGGAAAACCAAGTATTATAATGAATGTACTTTATTTATCATTCTCTGATTTATAACTAAAAATAAAGTCTCATCACGTGTTTGCAGTGCTGAGGTACTATTTTTGATGACCAATATTAATATTGGAGTCATTAACTTTTATAGAAAATGTCATTCAGTGTATGTGGTTTTTCTTAACATTAAGGGAGACCTGGGCACTTCTAAAAATCCTCCCCGTAATTTGGTAGCTGATTTTCCAAGTGTTTGCAAGGTATGCTGTAAACTAGGCTTATCTTGGTTGCCTAAGCTATGTCAAAAGTCCATTTGCAAGATAAAAAGCACATTAGTTTTGTGGAAAAAACACAGGTCCAGGATTTGGATTCGAATGAGTTTTTGTAGGTAAATCCTATAATTTCCATGCCTTGGTTCGCTACGTGTAAAAAGTGGGGTTAATAAAACAGTTTCTTCTATCCTTTTCTTGTCTTATATTTTGATGATAAGCTTGCTGGCACTGTGTGCATAGCACAATGGAGAACTGATCTAATTTCAGGCCTCTAGGCATTCACGGAGTACAAGTAAATAACATGGTTTTTTTTCCATGAATAGTGGTGTGCTTAGCAAATGCACGTTCTGCTTTGCAGCCCTCCAGGGAAAGAAACTGGGGCATCAAGAAACAGATGACTCCTTTATGGTGACACAAGAAGCCCGTGATAGAGATAAAACTACAACCCAGGCTTCCACACAATGTTGTGCTGCATCCTGAGGGCAATCATTCAGCCCCAACATAAGAGGGCCAACAAAAAAAAAGGAGAGAGAGACAAAACTGATGCGCCGGGGGTGGGAATTGTGTTTGTTAGATAAACAAACAATGTATCTTTTTTTCCTATGACAGAACTTCCTTGCCTGTTTAGTTGCGTCTGTGCCTGAAAGGAATATTTCTAAACAGGAGACAGGGCAACCAGAGGGCAGTTTCCTTGTTTGTCAAACAATGTGCCAAGAGAGTGCAGAGACCGCATAGCTCACCCTGTGAAGAACACTTCCCTTCCCTTTGTGCTCTAGGGGACATTCTTTAATGAAAACTGGAAATGACTCTTCCATCAGAAAACAGCAAGCTACTGTGAGGAAAGGCTAGTTCTGGACACTGTTCAACACACTAATGAAAGGGAGACAGCAGAGAAAAGCAGGTTTAAAAAGACAGCCCAGGAACGAGCAGCGCAGCTGGAGCATTTAGACACGTCCAAAGGATGACTATTTGCATCCATTATTGATGAGCTTTAATTTTATTCTTGATTTGCCTTTTCTAAACACTACAGCTCTAGCTTTCAATCTGTTTTTTTGTTTGGTTGTTTTTTTTTTAACTGGCCTCTGTTATACATACATAGCACAGAAGGAAGGCATGGCACAGGACCTGCAATCCTGGACCATGCTGCTGTTCAGTCTTAATTCAACAGACGCTTTCTGGTGGCAATTGCAAAATGTTTCTCAGAGGAAGTTTCACGAGACCTGACATTGGACCTTGGGAAAATGACCTGTTTATAGACAATCCTGGGTAATTAGTGGATGGCAGAGAAGCTGGAGCATGAGGTTTTACTTTATAGTCATGACTCGTATGGTGATTTTTCTTCACTGTAACTGTGAATGTCTTTGTTGTCCATGCGAATGTCTGACATTCAAAGCTCCACAAGTTTGGCCTGCTTAAGTTTTCTGAGCAGCTTTAAGTGTCTAGATTTAGATTTCTCCAGGGTGAAGCACCAACTGAATAGTATTTTGAAGATCTAAATGTTGACCGTAGCAGGGCTGTGGGGCTTAGTAAAACAAGATACCAGAGGGAGAAATTAAATTTTGGAAAGCATGAACCACATAGCATGTCTGACTAGGAAGAAGGGAAACTGATGTACCGTGCACAGAATTACTGGGAAGGTGACAGTTTTGCAACAGCAAGTTTCACAAGTTAACGACCTTTAATTAGTTCCAGTTAGCTTTGTGAATGGTTGGTTTATTACCTTCCCTGCAGCCCTGTTCATGCTTTCCATCCAAAATGTAATTTCTCCCTCTGCTCTTCATTTTTCAATAAAACTAAGCCTGTGGTCCTGCCACATTCAAAATTTAGGTCCTTAAAATCCTATTCAGACAGTGCGTTACCCTGGAGAAACCTAAAACTATAGGCACCTGAAGTTGTTCAGATGAACTTCTCTAGCCATCTGCTAGTGAGCATGCCCAAATCAGCTGATGTCAGTGAAGTCAGAACTCAGCAGTTGGGCACCTATATCACAAACTATTAGTTTCTCAGCCTATCGTGTGTCAGCTAGATCAGGCACTGCCATCTCAAAGCATACTTACTACCTATCAAGGAAATCTTATTGCAGAAGTGTTGGGCTATGCTTGTTATCTTTTAATCTGTGTTTGACTTAGCTTCAGCTCCTCCTCCTATGTTTGAGGCCTCCAAAGCCCAATCCAGGGAATGCCAAGTTTCTATACAAATTTCTCTAATGGTCTAAATGTTTTAGCTCTGGGGTGCAGGCATGTGTTCAAAAATGGATGCACTGTTACAATCAATTCTGAATGTGGTGCATTTAAGCTTAACTGCATATCCTGCTACCCTTGAATGAGGAATATGCAGTTATGTGCTGTGCTTGAAAGAATTTCTATCCAAACTCATCCACGAATATTTAGTGCTGAATACCACAAGATGCTAAGACCTGCTAAGTATATTCTACTCCCATCAGGTTCTGCCAGTCATTTCAGAGGCAGAAACCCAGAGGCAGGTCTAGCTGCTGTGTATCTGGAACTATGCAAGACCGGATTATTTGCAAAATCTGGGGGGCTGTATTTGCTAGCAATATCAGCATAATGTATACAGCCAAAGGATACTGGGATCATAGGAAAGTAGGACTGGAAAGGACTTGGACATCTAGTCCTGCCCCCTGCTCAAGACAGGATCATGCCTGACTAGACCATCCCAGCCAAGTGTCTGTCCAATGTGCTTTTGAAAATTTCTAAGGGATAGAAATTTCACAGCTTCTCTAGAAATGCAAAACTCTAAAGCTCTTGGTTCAGAGGTGATACCTTTTATTGGTTTAATAAAAGTATCATCTCTGAACTGTGAGTTTTAGAGTTTTGCATTTCTTTTAGTCTCAGACCAACATGGCTACCAAATACAACTTCTCTAGGTAACCTGTTCCAATGCTTGACTACCCTGATAATAAATTTCTTAGTTTCCAGCCTAAATTTCCTCTGCTGCAACTTAGTATCATAGAAAATCAGGACTGCAAGGGACCTCAGGTCATCTAATCCAACCCCCTGCTCAAAGCAGGACCGTCCCCAACTAGATCATTCCAGCCAGGGCTTTGTCAAGCTGGGCTTTAAAAACCTCCAAGGATTGAGATTCCACCACTTCTCTAGGCAACTTGTTCCTGTGCTTTACCACCCTCCTAGTGACTAAAGTTTATTGTTCCTAGTCCTGTTCCTGTGGAGATTAGACTACAGAGAAAAGCCCATCTCTGTCCTCTCTGTAATCATCCTTCAGGTATTTGAACATTGTTATTAAATCCCCCTTAGTTTTCCATTTTCCAGACTAAATAACCCTAGCTCTTTCAGCCATTCCTCATAAGTCCAGTTCCCCAGGCCTCTAATCATTTTTGGTGATCTCTGCTGGACTTCCTCCAATCTGCTAACATCTTTCTTAAAGTGCAGGGCCTAAAAGTGGACACGGTCCTCTAGTGAGGCCTCACCAGTGCTGAAGAGTAGAACAATCACTTCCCTTATTTTGCAAGAGACAATTCTGTTACTTGTTGGCCTTTTTTTTTTTTGATAAAGAGCACATTATTGGGTCATATTGAGCTTATGATCTTCTGTAACTCCCAGGTCCTTCTCTGAAATTTTGCTGCCTAGACAGTCATTACCCAGTCTGTATTTATACATGCAGTTATTCCTTTTGAAGTGCAGGACTTTGCAGTCACCCTTGTTGAATTTCATCTGGTTGACTTTGGGTCATTTTTCTAGTCTATTCAGGTCATTCTGCATCTTAACCCTACTTGCTAGAGTGTCTGCATCTCCACCCAACTTTGTGTCACCTGCAAATTTGCTAAGCATGTACTCGGTCCCATCATCCAAATAATTAATGCAGTTATTAAACAATACCAGACCTGGAACAGAACCTGGGGGAACCCCCAAGGTTTGATATCTCCTCTCAAGTAGCTTTTGAGTACTACTTGTTAAGCACAATGATGCAACCAGTTATGTATCCACCTTACAGTACTTTTGTCTAGTCTATATTTCCTTAGTTTGTTAATGAGAATGTTGTGGGCTAGAGTCAAGAATATTATATTCACTATTTCACCCCCATCCACAGAACCTGTCACCTTATTGTAGAAGGAAATCAGGTTGTTCAGGCATGACTTGTTCTTGGTAAATCCTAGGGCAGCGTGAAGCTTAGGTTGCCAATTCGATTGGGCCCGATTCGGTGGTTGAATCTCTGAATCTGAATTGAATCAGGAGAACCTTGTTCTCCTCTATATGTTTCACAGTAGACTCCTTTGGAACCTGCTCCATGATCTTTCTGGGTATTGAGGACAGATGTATTGGTGTGCAATTCCCTGGATCTTCCTTCTTCCCTTTGTAAAGATAGAAACTATGCGCACCTAAATACCTGCATCAAGGCTGCTCCAACATGCTGTAATTAATCAACTCTGCTGAGCACGGTAATTACCATGCTCCAGCAGACTCCAGTTTCATGTGTATCAGGGCCCCTACTGCCATTTTTCAGTGTGGTGATGCAGATGCATGTGACACTTTGGGCAGTTTAATTAGAGTGGCTCTTGGAGCTGCTCTAATTAAAGTGCCCCGCCTCCCAGAGCCCGTGTAAACACCCTATGTTTGCCCTTTTCCGATCATCTGGGACCTAACACAACCTCTACAAGTTCTCAAAGAGGACAGCCAGTACCTCTGAAATGACCTCAGACTATTCCTTCAGTATATAGTCGCAAGTCATCCTTCTACATAATTTAATTAATGGCAGCATAATTTCTACACATGGTAAGCTGAATTGCATTGTTGGTTAATCATGTGACATTTCAGATATCAGGGCAATAACATATTCTACCTTTCTGTTCATGAGCAAAGTGATTTTTAACTGTATCCTACTTAACCTTGCTCTGTTTAGAAGTTGGGGCATGCAACTTCGTAAATTTCTATCTAGTTCAGGTAGTCTGAGAAATTCTGAATTTATTTTTATTATCCTTTTGCATAGGCCCTTTAACCATGGAGCAAGACTGCACTGTGCCAGGTGCTGTACAAACTCAGAAGAAAAAGATGATCCTTGCCTTAGAGAGCTTACAATAAGAGCGTAAAGCACAGGTCAGCAAATGAATGCAGGGAAGAGGAAAGCACAATGAAGCAGGTTGGGCAGATGCACATCAAGGGTGCCTGTAGACATGGCAGGAGGCTGGTCAGACATGCTGTAATTACAGTGTGTCAAAACAGACTTAATAAATCGAAGCTGCTGGAGCATGCTAATTAGTACACTACAACAGCCTCCATGTCTCATGTATCAGCATCCCCATTCTTCAAAATGGTGGCAGGGGTGCTTTAACTAAAGCTTGTTTGACGAGCTTTAGTTAAAGTACCCCTACTTCCATTTTGAGGTGTAAGGTTACTGATACATAAGACACTGTGAGCACTTTATTCAGAGCAACTGTTGGAGCCACTCTAATAAAAGTGCCCACCCACCCCTGGAGCATGTGTAAAAATGCCCATAGAAAAGTAAGGCTGGAAGGGACGTCCAGAGGTCATCTAGGGATGATCCTGAGGCAGAATCATCCCTGTCCAAACCATCCTATACAACCATGATCTTAACTCTACATAAAATTAGCTTCAATTCCGACATAACACAGACCTAACACCTTAACCTGCCATAGGGAAAGCAGGGGAACCATGGCAGCCAGTGTCCTGCTTCTATAAAATGTTCATTAATATATGCTCAAGAGGACCTGGGTAGAGGGCCATGCCCCTTGCTAGAGGAATGCAATCCTCCCCCCGCCCCCAGTCCATACAGATTTAACCATAGGATAAAATTCCTTCCTGACCCCCAATATGGCAGTTGGTTTGACCCTGAGTGGAGGGGCAAAGCCCTCTAGCCAGGAACCTCCAGCTTTGCTCCTAGCAGGAGAATTAGCATACCCCAGTTGAAGTCCCCAGCCTTAGCTGTAGCCAACATCCATGGTGCCTATATATGTGCAGCAAGGCTGCTCCAATGTGCTGTAATTACAGAGCATCAGAGCAGACTCAATTAATTGAGCCTGTTAGAGTGGTAATTATTGCACTCTAGCAGACTGCAGCGTCACATGTATTCACGTTCTTGTGCTGAAAAATGGCAGTTGGGGGTGCTTTAATTAAAGCTCATTTGATGAGCTTTAAAGCACTTCCACTGCCCTTTTACAATGTAGGGCACTGACGCGTGAGATGCTCCAGGAGCTTTAATGAGAGTAGTGCTCAAAGCCACTCTAATTAAAGTGCCTCCCCACACCCACTTCCAGAGGATGTGTATAAAAGCCCCCAGTGCCTTTGGGGAGGCTTTAAAAACACCCTGACACATGTAGCAGAAAAATGGAGGGAGGAGGGGTGGGAGAAACTAGCAAAGCCCAGAAGCAAGGGAAATATCCATGGTAGGAAAAAGGCATAGCTATGCCTGGATCATCCCCTACCAGCAGCTGTCCAACCTCTTCTTGAACATGTCTAGTGATGGAGAGTCCACAACTCCTGTAGGCAATCAATTCCACTGACTCATGAGTCTCACAGCGAAGAATTTTTTCCAGATATCCCATCTAAACTTACTTTGCTGCAGCTGTGTCCTCCTCTATTCAGAAAAGGTGCTTTCCCTTCTCTTAATGGAAGTCCTTCAAGTATTTGAAGACTACTAGAATGGCTCATCTTAAGCCTCTTATGACTTGCCTTCCTAACCCTTGTTCAGCTTTGCCCATCTCTGGACCCTCTCTAACTTCTGTTCATCCTTTTTAAAAGGTGGTGCCCAGAACTGCACACATTACTCCAGATAAGGCCTAACCAATGCTGTGTAGAGTAGTTTTATCACCTCCCGTGTCTGGCACTTAATGCTTCTATTGATGGAGCCCCAAAACATTGGCTTTTTGTGCAGCTAGATCACAGTGCAGACTCGCATTGAGTCCTAAGTCCTTTTTCCTAGTGCTGCCATCCAGTCAGGCATTCCCCATTTTGTATTAGTGTTTTTGATTATTCCTCTTGAGGTGTAGCATTTTGCATCTGTCCACATTTAACTTCATCCTGTTAGCTCTAGCCCAACTTTCCAATCTGTCTAGATCCTTCTGAATTTTGCTCACATCCTCCAATGTGTTTGCAATCCTTCCCAGTATCATATCTTCTGCAAACTTGCTCAAGAAGCTTTCTATGCCAGTATCCAAATTGTTAATAAACATGTTGAACTGCACTAGGCTGAAGACAGACCCCTGTAGGACTCCACTCAAAACCTCTTGCTTTTCTGATATGGACTTGTTAATAATTACCCTTTGCTTGCAGTCATTGAGCCAGCTATCTATCCGCCTTGTAGGCTTACCAGCCCACATTTCTCCAATTTGTTCATCCTGTGTTTGTGTCAGGGCTAACTATATAGTTTTAGTAATAGGTTAGACAATGCATTTATATAGGATGTTTTGAATAGGAATGATCCTGCCTCAGGTGAGGCGGTTCGACTAGATGACTTATAAAGGTCCTTTTTAGCTGTACTTCTCTGTGGTTCTATGATAACAGAGCTGGGAGATGGGATCAGAGACCATGGGAGAGTTTTAGTTGTGCAGATGGATAAGAAAGGTCATAGCTTGCAACAATCAAGTTTTTTTTTTCCTCTAAAGCAGGGGTGCTCAACCCAGAGTCACTTCATTTGGCCATGGAGTTTCCCACAGGTTAGGAAATTTGGCACCGGGGGGTGGTGACCATTAATATGACCACCCTCCCCCTTGCCCAAACCCCAAGCCCCATGTGCCTGGTTGAAGCCAGGCTGTGCCCTCTTCTCCAATGGGGCTGGGTAGAGCCTCATGCCCTTCCACCCCCATGGGGCTTTTCCCTGTGGGCCAGGTTATGGACCCCCTTCTCCCCCATGGGGTCTGGCCACCTGTCCCCCTTCCCTCTGCAGTGCCAGGTTATGACCAAGCCACATCCCCTCCCTCTGCTAGGCTGAGCCATGCCCTTTCATCCCTGCCCCTCCTCCCCCTACATGGGGGCAGGCCCCCTTTCTGCCTTCCTGGGGCCTGGCTCAGGCCAGGGTGCCCTCTGCTCCCCTACATGCTGCTTGATGGTACCCACCATGCTGGCCCTGGCTGCTGGATTGGAATCATTGTTCCCACACCAGGAAAAAGGTTGAGCACCACTGCTATAAAGCAATATAGCAAGATCCTGCAAGTTCCTGTAAATGTTTTTTGCCTTGTTCAGATATGATGTAGAGTTTCTAATGCTACAAAATGACTTATTTTTTATATTCGTTTATGTTAGGGCAGCTCCTTGTCTCCCTTCCTACAACCACCTAAGAGATGCTACCAAGACAGATGCACTGTTGGTAAACATAGTGTAATGGAGTATAACATTGTGGGGAAAGGGGAAGGAAGTGGAGGGGAACTGGGGTTGCACGTGAAGAAACAGCTTCGTGGGGGAGACAGAGAGAGAAACAGCAGATGGCTGAGACACAGGAGTTGCAGGAGGGCTGACTGCAAGCCACAACAGTGGGGCTTAGAAGGGGAGCTCAGGTATTTGAGTGTTCTGTGAGACTAAAGACAGTTTTGAGAGCCCCCCCACCCCCCGAGTTAAAGGAGGGCTTACGATTTCTTCACTGTTTTGCATTATGTTTTTAATATTCCCAATTGACGCATCCCCACATACAGGGGTGTGCAGTTGCTGGGGCAAAAATGTGTGCCACTGCATACATCTCTGCACAAGGGGTTGTTTGCAAGGCAAATTCTCCCATGTGGGGTAGGGGACCACCTGTGCTGGTCCCAGCAGCCTTACCTGGGGACTTGAGGGCCTCTTGGGGCAGCAGCAGCAGTGATTTGGCTGCTTGGAGTCTGGCCAGTAGCCAGAGTGTGTCTCCCATGGAGAGTGGAGTCTGGCCGGCAGCCAGGCTCCTGTGTCTGGTGGTGCATGCCACCAGAGATCTGGTGGGAATCCTGCAGTGTAACCGCCCCCTCCCCACCCCCCCGCCGTGCTGCAAAGTATCAGTGCAACAAATGCTTGCACATGCAGAACATGTAGTTTGCAGCACCTCAAACTACTCTGAGGTGCCATAAACTGCATGTGTGTGCTCGTGGGGATGCGCCCTATTTGTTACCTTGCTATCTGTCCCTGAAGCATTTTATCATTGAATCATTGTTATTGTCTGTTATGTATATTATTAGCATATGTACCTTAATGTTTGCTCACCCATGTTTTTTCCAGTCTCCTTAGCCCATTGGCTTGTGACCCTATCCCCCCAGAATCCCCTGTATAAATTTGAGAAACCTCCTTTTGGCTCCTGTGCAGTTTCCAGGGTTTGGTACAACAGAAACAAAAATCTCCAATGGTTTGTTCTCCCAACTGGAAAAGACAGAGTAAAGATTTACTGTCTCTGGAATAATCTTAAGTTATTTATATCAGACTGTGGGGCACAACACTCAGCTGATCCTCAAGTGACAGGAGTAGAAGCCTGGACTTTTGTGATTTTATTTCTCTCATCTCTTTTTAGAAAATTATGAATTCAACACATGGTAGTATTAGAGTGATGTTGTAGCTGTGATGGTCCAGCAGTTATGTAAGACGCAAGATTTTTTTATTATTATTTTTTATTGGACCAATGGTATGGTTGAAATAAAGTTAAACAAGCTTTTGAATGCAGACCAAGATTTTTCAGACTTTAATTCATTACAATTTAACATAGTCGCTTCTCTATTTTGGTTTAAGTACTTTAATTATTAGTTTTCAAAAGTTATCTCTTGCAAATACCTGATTCTTAGCTCGATGACACCTGACAACTAGTCACTTGAGACCACTGTGTCTGAGAGGATGGGATTCTGGAGGTCATATATCTTGGTGGAACTAACTACTGCCTCATTCTTTACTTCTTGGCCTAGTCTTTACTCTTAATGGGCATGTCTACATGTGCATTAATGCACCATAGTTCCGGCGCATTAAGTTAATACCTATAATAATAGGTTATTAACTCAGTGTTCAGTAACTGTTGCTACTGCATGCCTTTTTAGTGGTGATTAGAAAGATGCATTGCCTTTTTATTGACAATAATGCGCAGTAGACTATGCTATTGTGCATTAGCGCAATAACATGGGTTTTGCTGTGATGTGCTAATGTACAGTACTGTGCCTTTAGTGTCTCATGTGGACATGTCCAATGTGTACTTGCCTTGCTAGTGGCTGCCAAACTTCTTACTATCTAGAGGAAACCTGTTTTTTATTCCAAAAGACTGAACAATTTCGGATATTTCTACTAGCATTGCAGAAAAGAAGAATGAAGTCCTTCAAGCGCTTTTTTAAACATTTACCTTTGTAAATAACCAGGCAGTTCTGGCTGACAACAGCCAGGCAGATGATGAATGGTTAGTACTGCTAGCTGAGCTAAGATGAGAATGTTTTAATGCTCATTCATCCTTCACCTTCACTCTTTGGTTTGTTGTAACCTATGGTGTTCCTTTTTTATAGTTAAAATCTGCATGGCACAGTAACACAATAGGGTTCTGATTACATATTGCCCATATACAATAATTCCTTGTTCTAGCTTCATCTTTTACCAACTTGTGTGTGGCCTTGTTGGGTACTTACTAGCCTTGCTGAGCACTTCTGAACAGAGATCATGGTTTTCCTCTTTAAGAATCTTGCATAAAACGCACTAGATGCATGCTATGCACGTGTAGAAGTAAAGGCAAGAAACTTGTACTCCATTGACAGAACATCTGCTTCTCTGTTAACCCTCTCCCCTGCCCACATGGCAGAAAGCATTCATAAGTAGTCCTATAAGCAAGCAAGGATAAGTTGATGAGTTAAGCATTTCTATGTAAATCTATTAGCACTTCCACAGCAGATAGATTATTTTCCAAATCATAAATTGTTCCTCCTATGTTTTTTTTTTTTTTTCTTTTTTGAAGAAAAGGACTGTCTCCTTACACGCTGTTTAAGCTACTGTGTGTGTAAGGTAGTTTTTTTTAATTGGTTCTAAATGTTTTGTTCTCTTAATATTTGTTTTGGGTCTTTGGAGCCACAGCACAAGGTTTTATTACAGGAGTCAGTAGTGTGCCTGGGAGCAGGAGGCAGTTACTAACTTGTCACTTGGCTTTGTCACTAGAGGGTGACGATGTTACACACTTTACTAGTGATTTGCCTTTGCTACAGCACAAAACAGTATCAAGACTGAAGAATAATGGTTCCATTCCAGGCAGCACTGTACTTAGACTTCTGATGGCCCGAGACAAACGTTTAGCATTGGGCCTCTTTGCCAGAGATAATGATAGAAATAATAAAAGAATTACCATTTTCAGGCCCTCTTTCTCTCACGGCCTTGGACAGCTGCCCAGTTCGCCCATGCCTGTTTCTGGCCCTGATTCCAGGTTTTGTTTGGGAATAGTCTTTTTGTAAGCAGAAACTCTTCTGCTACTGTTCCCAGCCTCTGCTTATAGCTCTACCTATACTGTACTTCCATTTGCTCTTTTATGCTATAGCTTCTTCCCTATTTCTCTGTCTTAACATGGCCAATTGGGGTGGTTTTTTTTGTTTGTTTTTTTTAAATCCATATGAAGCAGACACCTAGCATTGAAAACTTCAGGACATACCGTTCTAAGCTGGCAAATTTCTAAGCAGCTGAAAATAGAGTCAGTTTGGGATTCAGCACTGCTCACACCGGCCTGATGAGTGTGCTTGGGCCCGGTAGCCGTCCTGAGGGGAGAGATTTAACCAGGTATATACACAAGGCTGGGCAAGCCCTGAAATTTTAGTCTGAGAAAAATCACAACCACCTCTGGGAGGGAAGGTGAGGTAGCCTCCATCCTATGTTTTAGCTAAGATGGTTGGGAATGGGATATCCAGGTTTTAGCCCCCACCTGTAAGAAGCTTTGAACATGGCTCTCGTCTCTCAGCAAAGTGCTTTAAGTACCAGACCACAGAATAGGCTTTGTCCTGCACTTCCTCCAGTTCTCCTTTTTGAAGCTGGCTGCCCAGGGGGATGAGGGAGATCTGTGAGGCCAGAAGGACAAGCATAAAGGTAGAAGGAAGGCAGCTCAATGAGATGGCTGCTATTTTAGGAGCAAGGGGGTCTGGGTTCTAAAATCCATGGGAGTCGAGTGACTTCAGTATTTCTCAGAAACAGGTTTATTTTGAAATACAGATTATAGACATGAAAGTAGTGAGTATACAACAGAAAACAAGATGACACCATTTCTCCAATTTTAAACATTTAATAGTGCACTTATTGATTATACTCTGTACAGACATATATAGCATGTTATAAACCTCTTCCTTTCTTTCACTTAGAACATAATCATGTAAAGCATATTTACAATAGAAAAAAATACTTGAGGTACAAAAAACCCAAAAGAATATTTGAGGTATAAATACAAGTATATTTTAAATAATCTTTATCATGCTTTAATCTAGGACAGTACGTTGTCGGCAAGTATACAAGTTTACAATAGAATGGTATGTACAACATACGATTTTACAAACTGTTTGAAGCTGAATATGCAAGGGCTCCCAATTCGTGAGGAACACTGATACTGGAAACACTACATTATTTGCCATAACAAAAAATCTTCATCCATTAAGGAAAACTTAATAACACTGACAATGGTAACTTAGTCTCAGGCAAAAATCCATCTTACACCTCATTCATACGCTAGCCATAAAATACATTTATCACTTAATACTGCGTCTCTAAATCAAATCTCTATCTTTACAGTAAAACCTGTATAAAGACCACCTTTTCCAGAGGACCTCTTTTAGTTTCTTACTGTCCATAAGAAGCGATTGTCAGTGAGAAATATTTTAGAGGGCTAAAAAAAATATATATATATTAACTAGCTCACTCTAAAGCTCCTAGTTTCACATTAATGTGCAGATTTCAGAAATGTAGGTACAGGAGAGGAAAATTTATATGAATCTTCCTTGCCAACTTCCCTTCTCTGATGTCATAGGAGCCCTAATGGCAGGACTTCCATATCTACAATTTTCTTTGTAAGCTGTTAAAATACAGTAAAATATACTAAGCTGGTTAAGACTGTATACAATTATCATAGCAGATCTAGGAGTAAATGCAACAATATTCACTTTTAGGCAACACAGCTATTGACGTTGACTCACTTGATTACTACAGAGGAATTTCAGCCGTAAGCTAGATAACTGTACTCTTCTCATTGTAATAGAATCACTAAATGCTCCTAAAAAGATCTGGATAGGCAATGGACAGTACTCTGAGCAATGTAGTATGGCAGTTGCTTACAAGTTAACAAAGATAGTGACTGGGGAAAATACAAAACCAGCAAGAGCAAAGGATGATTGGTGCTGCAGCTGGCCCATTGGTAGTCAGATTCCAGGTTGAACTGTCTCCAATACATTAAAATCCATTCCGCTTGCTTATCAGTGTACCAGACACCATACTTTTAATTCGACTTTTGCTACTCCTTTCAACCATTAACACACTCATTCACACATTAATTTCTGTGCAAACCTTTCTTCGCTTATCTCAGTGAGAACACATTGAAGAGTACCAACTATTCCAGTGGATACACCAGTCCCTCAAACACGTTACAGATAAATGACAGCTACATACATAAAGCTAGTAGCACATGGGATCACGCATCTTCACCATGTTACATAATATACTTATGTTTAAAGAGTTTTAGCTTCTCAGAAGCAATTCAAACCATCTAATAGTTTAGTTTACCTTTTTTGAAGTCCTCCTATATATATTCCAGTCAAGATCTATACTATAGACCTTACATAGACAGGAAGCAGCTTTTGGATGTATGGTATTGCCACAGCCTTATAGTAATGCTCACGGTCCAGTTCATGATCTTGTTCTTCCATGATATAACTTGCAGGTTGTCCTAGAATCCATTCTGCCATGACAATCCTTGGTTGTTGGGACTATATACAGGGATGATAATGAATAGTTGTTCCAACTCAGTAGTCACCTAGATTTTACTTCTTTAGTCTCAAGATTCTGAACAAAAGTGTCTCTGATCTTAACAATTTCAGATGCACATAAGTGTCCAAAAGATTTGATGTACCATTCTGGCATGTGGCCCCTATAGCATGGAGAAAAAGCAAATGAGAAACTGGTATCCACAACTCTGGTCCTTACTAAACAAAAGCATAAAAGTAAACCTCTTATGTGCTACAGATTCTTCTAAAATCTGACAGAATATAACATTAAGAAAAACCTTCCACCAGCTTTGGGAAGCTCTTTATTAACTTTATTAACTGCTCCAATCCATTCTCCATGATGTACTACTGTCTCTGTTCAATCACAGTGAATAAGATCTGCTGATATGTCATCAAAACTTTGTTTCTAATATCAACTTATGCAGCTGTGCATAAATAATACCTCCCTCTCTCTTCCCACCCAAATGTTCCTGCTATAAAGAAAATGAACCAACACATATTTGCAAAAAAGGTACATAATTGGCTTAATGAATAACACTGAAAGATGGGTCTCCCTAGCTCTCTCATGCCATAATGAAGTTAGGTTGTGTGCTTTCTATGGCCGAAACTGTCATCACTTGTTTTGTGAGGTACACAGCATGCAACAGAAAGTTTAGACTGTACCTTGAGCCTTAACTTATTATTAAAATATTGATGTTTTGTGAACACTTCCATGCCATGATTGCAGTGCCTCAAATTCCTGATTTGATACTTTTTAAATGATCCCAGTAGAAGTCACTATCACTTCAGATACAGGATTGTAACATTTAAGCCTATTTGTTTAATTAATGTTGTATGTTACAACCTGCTTACCCCTGCCCCACAGAACTGCCTCCATCAAAGACTGGTGGGACAGAAGCAGAAGACCATACCTTAAATCAATCCTGCACATGTAGGTAAGCTTGGATTTTCCTGACCCGCAGGGTTCAATCAGATACCTGGATAAGAGCACGTTAACTCTAACACCAACCACTGGAGCACGGTCATGATCCACTGAGGTGGCTAAAAGCACACAGGCCCCTTTGGGGAAGTTTGTCCTCCATGTTCTATTAAAAACAATTAGGAAAGAATTGCCTTACATTAGGTGGTTGCTTTATTTTAGAAAAAGGGACAAGTTTCTAATAGTGTTAGAATAAAAATAGAAGAATGCAAGATATGGCACATATCCACAAACCTGCCTTTCTTCTATAGCATAGGAAAGATTGTCTGAGCATCTCTTATACACAAGAAAAAAGTTTTTGATGGCTTCCAATGACCAGGTACATGAAATCTCACCTTAAGACGACAAAGTCTCTAGCTGGGTGTGGGGCCATGCTGTTTTGGACATATTGGTAGATATCTGTCTGACTGTCCAAGGTTTCAATTACTTTTGAATCCAAGAGATCTTCATCCCAAAGATGCTGTTCTTTCAGTAAACGGTTTAAAATCTCTTCAGGCATGGCAGGGACTTCGATGGTGGATTTCCACAGCCGGAGTGGGGGTCCATCAGATACCTGGGAACGTAAGCATGGACTTCTCAGGATTACTACAATTTATGCTTTCTCTTTCCTGTTTTCCTAGTATTGGGAATACATAGAAAATCAAAGCACCATGTAAGGATGTTACTGGAAAGACTATCTTTCTTATGGAAACCTGATGTTTAACTGAATAAAACATCATAGCCTGGTAGAAATAACTTGAGCCTTTCTTAAGTTGTACAGGTAGCTATAAGAATTTCAAAATGTGATCCTACCCTGAAAAAGTATTGTACAAAAAGCGTCTTGATGTGCCATGGATATTATATTGCCTCCCTGGTGTTAGCTGAAATGTAATCAATTACAAATAAAGGAAAATGTTTTTTGGTTCCCTTCCTCACTACACCGAGCTTTGTATATTTGAGCCGAGTCCAACACGAAAAGGTCTTCCTTACCATTTCTTGTCATAAATAATTTTGCAGGCCAACTAATGCCTTCAGTTACCTCTGTGAAACCCTTGGCTTCTACGGTTTTAATGCATCTAACTACTCCTGGTGCTCAGAATATAATAAAAATATTTTGAAAAACCACATGGCTGAATGGACTGCACTCACTGCCTCTTAGCTATGTTAGGTCTCCTGAGCTGACAAGACAAAACTCATTTTTGTCACTTATAGCTGTACACTTGAAACTCTGGATACACCTGAAGAGCAGCTCTAATGTGATGGGGTTTTCACAAAGTTGCTTTTCAAACTACAGCCACACTTTCTCTGTTTGCAAAATAAAAGCATGCTGAAGCCATGCTTTTTAGATATATTAGAGTATATTCTATATTGGCCAAACCATTAGACCCAAGGCTTCAGCGTTAAAAATGAGATGTTAGAACTTTACCTTTTTATAGGCCAGCTCTGCTTGCTCAGATGTTGAACAGTTGACCCAACCTTTAAATTTCTCCTTCATGTCCTTGAGTAGATCATCCATGCAGTCCTGGAGGTAACAGTGATAGTCAGAGGACTCTGTGCTGTTGTTTTGTCCAAGCTCCTCCAAGCTGAGAGGTCTAAGATCTTGCTCTGTATAAGAATTTCGACATCTGCTCATTTCTTCAGGAATCTGGAAGTAGCACAGAGAGAGAGAGAGAGAGAGAGAGAGAGAGAGAGTGAACTCACACCAAGACACTTTAACCATGCTGTGAGAAACTGTTTTGAGTCAAAGAACTGCGCAGGATGGACAGTGTAAGTTTAAAATCCACAAATCACAGTCGCTCTAGTCATCTGAACTTGAGAGTGCCAGTAATCTCCCTCAGACATACAATTACACTGTATGACGACCAACACAGAGCACACAGTTAAACATACAGCAGTGTACTAATGCAAGACCTGATCAAACCCAAAAGGGAAATCTCCAACTGCTGAAAGAAATACTTACACTGTACTTCACTTCCACCTCCTGCAATTCAAAAACAATCCCCAGCCACACCCAGGATCAGAAAAGGTAGTGAATGGGGGTGGGGTGTGTGTGTGTGTTGTACATGCTCAAGTGTTTGAAAAAGAAGGAAAATGTATGTGAAAATTACATATGACCACACTGTAAAAGGACAAATGTAACGTCAAACTCTTGGAAGCTAAGAAATCTCAAAATTAAGATTTCTGATGCAACTTTAAATGTAGCCTGCCTATGCTTGTCCATAATGATATTTTTAAAACTTTTAGCTTTATTTAACAAATCCAATTTATCAAATGACAATTTAACTGTTTAAAGATGCGTCAAATACCCCAACGTACATGTACATACATACATTCATCTTCTATTAACCCAGGTCAATGTCCACAGATAACTCTTATGTGTTTTTTTCTTCTCTTTCTTTCAATTTCTGACAGTTACTTTACTTTTTAGTCAATGTTATGCATTTGTGTTTTTTCATCTCTCTGTGTAACACCCTTAATTCAACCTTTCTTTTTTTATCAGGACTCTGCCTGATACAAGCTCACTAACATCTACGTAGCTTCTCTTTTAGATTTCAAATAATTTCAAATTTGTTCTTAAATGCTAGCTCGGAGAACTGGCACTTTCCTCAAAAAAGTTTCTCAGGGAGCTGGGAGATGTTCACTTAATGGCATGAAGGGAATCAAATCTCAACAATCATACTTCCTGCCACAGCACATGCAGTGTAGGAGGCATAACTGGACTGGGGATCAGATCCCAATCATGCCACTGCCAGCAGGAAGCCTGGGGCATGGGTTTACAAACCCTCTGCCCCAAATTTGGCACATGCAAACCCGCAGGCTCCCTACTTGAACCTCGTAACAGGTAGCCTCTCCTTAATGCTGGCACCCCTGTAGACCTCTGAAAACCAGTGTGTAGCTGGGCTGTGTAAGCCATTTTTACAGGTCCCAGCACACAGAGATCTTGGGATCAGGAACCTCTCCTTGATACTAGGGATATCTGAAACACCTTGAAGTTTCTTGTTTTGCAGCTCCCCAGAGCTGCAAGGCAAGGGAATCAACTTGGGGCAAAGACCTGGGGCTCCTCATAACCCAGCATTATAAAGGGCCTTGTTCCACAGCACTTGGCTGCCCCAGCCCCTCTCCTGGCCCCTATCCCAATGCTGATGTTGACAGTCAGCTAATCATCAGCACGGGCATGATACATATTCAAATTATGGCTCCATACAAAAAAGCCACAAAGATGTTCCACATAAACTGTGGAATATCTTTTTTGTTGATTGGCCACTATGTCACCATAAATCAGCTGAATGTGTAGTGCTACTACTATTTATAATGCAATTAACACATTCATTATGCCTTAAATATTATATGTGCCAGAGGTCTTACTGGTTTGGAGGCGGGAGAATATTTTCTCACCAAAATCTAAGAATTTCCACCAAAATACTAAGCAAGCACCTTTTTTCCCTTCTACCCTGTAGAACAATGACTTGAGAGGACAGTTTTCCCAAAGTTTTTGAAAACAGTTAGTGATTTTAGAAGTGCCATTCCTCTTCCAAGCAAATGTAATTTTTCAGAAGCTATGCAATCAATTCTATGTTACTTATGTTACAGAGTTCTCAGGAAGGTTCGATAAAAACATTAAGGGTTTCTTATTATTTCCCTTACCATGTCTCAAGCCATTTTACAGAACATTTTGATTCTGGGACACATCCCCCATATGTGGTAAAATACAATATTATTTCATTATGTTATCCTGTTATTCTTTATATAGGACCCTTGCCTCATTCAGGATCAAGTGAACTATGCTAGTTTAGGAGCAGCTGTTCAAT
The DNA here is from genome assembly GCF_001723895.1 of Crocodylus porosus. NCBI lineage: Eukaryota > Metazoa > Chordata > Crocodylia > Crocodylidae > Crocodylus > Crocodylus porosus. The sequence goes on from NW_017728948.1 coordinate 55,624,897, forward strand.
ACTTTGTTCTGTTTGATATGTGGTCATGTGCTGTATTTACTGCACACTGGTCAAAACCCTGCTATGAAGACCACATTGGCTACTCCAAGACTCTTATCACTGGAAGCAACTGTGCTTCAGCTAATGAAGACTGCTGTGAAATGCAATAAGACCCTATGTCACAGATAGGACCAAAACCACCAACACATTCAGTCAAAGCTATTCTTTAGCTCTGGTTGCCTAATTTGGATTGGACCTCTGCAAAAAAAGAAGTAGCAATTTGAACATTCAATAATTCTAATATTGTAAAAGCCTTAGTCTGTTTGGCTATAATGCTTTATTCACACTCTGACTGGTTAACTGAAACAGCCAATCAGAGTGCACCTAAGCATTTGGACAGGAGGCGATGGTGCAGCAGAGTGCCACCATGATGATGGGGACGCAAGGGACTGAGTGGGGCCTCGCCCCCCCTGCCCCACTCCCCACAGGTGGCAACAATGCGGGGGGCAAGACCTCTGGAGCTGGCCTCGCACCCCCCCACTTGCTCCTTGGAGGTGGTGGCGGCAGCATGGGG
>NW_017728948.1:55625734-55678251 GCF_001723895.1 Crocodylus porosus
TGGCTTGGCAGCAGCGGGGGTAGGCCCACTCCTCCACCACTCCTCCTCCCGTGTCAGCCCTGAGGCTGCTCCTTCTGTCCTCCCACCACCACCACCGCGTCAGCCGGACCCACTGCTCCCCGCCCCCCACCGCACTACGGCAGGCTGGCTTCTCTCCACCCTTGGGCCTGGTCCTCACCCACATCAGGCCCAGGCCCACTCCTCCCCTCCCCCCACTGCTGTGGTGGGGAGCAGGGGAGTGGGCCTGGACCCCAAGCAGCAGGAGGGAAGGGGGGAGTGGGCCCAGATGGGGAGGGGGCTCCATCCCTGCTGGCACCCCCAGTTATTTTTGACCAGCAGTTGACTAATGCTAAATAACGATATTCCTACTGAAAAGTCCCCGCTGTTGTTTGGTGAGCTTTAGATAAAGCACCTCAGCTGCCAATTTTAAGTGTGGGACACCGATACAAGAGATGCTCTGGGCACCTTAATTAGTGTGGCTCTTGGAGCTGTTCTAATTAATTGCCCCCACCCCCCAAAGCACATGTAAACATGTCCATGGTGACCACCCATTAAATTCTGGCATAAGGTATTTGCCTGGCATCATGAAGAGATTGGTAAAGACATGAATCCAGGTCTCCAGGGTGGCTTTTGCCTGCTTTAAGCCATGGAACTTTCCACTCTTGAAATCTGCTTCCTTTTCTATGCAATCCTGACATACGCTCTCATCTGCGCTGAATAGGGCAGGGTTATGTAAAAATAAATAGTATTGGCTCCTGTAATTCAAAGACGATATCATATTGTATGCATACACAAGCAAGATGCTGTGAATTATAGCTATGTTAACTTACATGTTTCTGACTTTCCAAACTTTGAGTGCTTGATGGTGCTACCTGAATACTGTTCTTGTAATGGTTTTTTAGATGCAACTTCCCTGATTTTTAAAAATGCAAGTAGTGAAAACAAATTCTGTCACACAGAAGCATACTGATTGGATCTCTTGTCAGCAGGGTTTGAAATAATAGCTCCCCAGCACAGACCTGAGTCCACTTGAACTAACTGCATAGTCAGCGGTATTAGGTTGTCATCCTCTGTATAGACTGGCCAGCAGAGGGAGATGAGTCACATCTTTGCAGTAGGTTCTTCTCTATTTGCAGACAATAGAGGAATGCTAACACTGAAGGAATCCCAAGTTCCACGCAGGTGACGGTATGGATATAGTCCCAGTGGTTACAAAGCCTTTGACCTCTGCTTCCTGTCCACAGTTCCACACTCCAAAGCCTGCCCTCTTCCTGCTCTTTGCCCTGCTTTGCTAATTCCTGAGATTTTAGCACAAGTCCTGTGCTCTTTGCTGTTTGACTTAAATCCTCAATTCCTAACACAGCATCTTGCCTTTTATTAAATAGAAGCTGGAATTCTCATACAGGTTCTTGGTCATGATCACTAGTGAAACATTTGAAAATGTGACCCAAGAGGCAGGATCAAGTCTCATAGATTTTTGGACATTTGGGATCAGATTCTATTCCATTTGTTAAGCATGCAGGTGGACTCAGGTTCTTATGTATTCCACCTTGTTCAAGGCCCTGGAAAAAACCTCTTAGTACAAAAAGGTAGGTGGGTCTTCCTTTTCCTTGGCACTTTTTGATTCAGGTCTTATGGATCAGTTGATGGTGTTACAAAAGTAGATGTAATATGGATTTTCAGGGACTTGAACGAGGTGGAACAGAATCTGGCCCTCGGAAGCGACAATCCTTGCTGCCTACCCCTGCTAAAATATACACATAAGCACAAATATGTATATACATATGGATTTTAAAATGTACTTTTACTCTAATTATATAATCCAAAGTAAAATATACTTGGTTTTCTAGAGATGAGCAGGTGTCCATTTTGTTTTGCAAAATTCTTTCAACTCAATGCTGTACCAATGGCACTATGTTTCACAGACAATCATCTCACCTGGAAAAGCTTCTTGCACTCAGCAATCATATGGGCCAGTCCCTGGGTAGCAGCCAGGTTTTCATTTAAATCTTTCTGATCAGGTTTGCCCAGGCTGGGCTTCCGCTGCATCACCCTATGCAAGGGGGTGGGGGAGGGTGGGAATATGAAACGTTCAGAATTAGTGAATGGAGAAGATGACAACTCTTGTTGCAGTTTGGTAAGAATGCAACATGATTGCAGAATGTCCTGATGTCTTTACATAAGCTCTCGATCATGGTAAGATTGCTCTATTGCAAAATGCTACTGATGTCTTTACTGAGGCTGTGCCTATACCATCTACCTTTTTGCAGAGGTGTCTGTATTTGTAACAACTCTGTAACAGAGAACAAAGACTGGGGATACAATGTTTATTTTCAACCTAATGCTTCTAAGTTTTCTAAGACAGCTGAAATAAATTCCTTCCCTGCACTCTTTATTATCTGCTAATAGTAGAATCCCAGTGCCTACCATAAACCAAAAACAGTAGCACAGGAACAGCAGTTCAAAGCTACATCCTTCTATATTTTTGTAGGCGTACCTTGGAGAAGAATTCTCTCTCTTGAGAGTATTTAAGTGGAAGAGGGAGGGTGCTAAACACACAGCAAGGTTTGTTGGCGTCATTTGGTTTTCTTTCACTGCAGCTGTGACATCACTCAGGAAATAAAGTAGAATCTGTAGGACCTCCCTGTTCTCATCGGGTAGAAGCATAATGGCAGCCTTAATAGCCTGGAGACGCTGATCCTTCGGCACATCTGCATAATATTAGCAATTCTCTCATCAGCTCATTGATTTTCCACACACGCAGCATGAATACTTCCCAAAGTAAACTCTGGCTTCACATTTTTTACTCTAGTTTGAAGTGATTTCTTTTAGGATACATACCATTCATAGGTAACATGAAGGATTTTTCCCCCCTTCTTATTGCCACCAGCTTAACTACCCTCAGTTATTTCCTGCCTGGAGAAAAACTTGAGTGAAAAAAAGAGTTGTGCTTACTCCAGACTTAATTTTAGAATTTAATTCGAAGAACTACCCATTCCTGCTAGAAGGACTGTTAACGGCAGAAGTCTGACTTGGATGGACATAGGTGGTAAATTAGCGAACAGAAAGTCTAGCCAACTTAAGACTCCAGCAAAAGAAAAAAAAATTCTTAAGACTGAAAAAGTTTGTAAGGGAAATGCAATTAACAAAGCTATAACAATTAAATAAATAAATAAATTGGTAGTAAAATATACAGAAAAATGCTTCGCCAAACACATAGGTCTGCCTTATTGAAAAGCTCTTTCTAAGACATACAGTGGAAAAAGAAAGTCACAGCAGTACGGCCCCGTGCCATTAAACAGCTCCATGGTTACTGACAACAAACACCTCCATTGGGAAATTCTGACTTGTCCTTTTTTAAAAAAATAAAATAAAAACTGAAAGGGACAAATAATGAAATAACCCAGACCAGCCTCTATTTCACATAAAGCAAATGCCAATGAGCCACTTTAAAGACAACTTGAGGATCTGAATCATCATCAGGCACTAATGCTGTCATTAGCACCACAAAAACATGCTGAAGGAAGACTTGGCTGAATATCTAGTATATAATTCTCACACTGCTTTCAGTTGTGATTGCTTTGGGCTTAGGTCCCAGTTGTAAGGATACAAGGGAAATTTTTACAAAAGTGTTGTAAAATACCTGTCTTCATACACACATATCATCTTTTATCTTCAGTAAGCTCAAGAGGTTTACTAACCCAAGCAAAGCTAGAGCCAGTGCATAGTATGGTACATAAGAACAAAGGGAAGGTGAATTCTAGCTGTAAACACTGAAGCAAAATTTACAGTCACTTCTGACAACTCTTTGCTGTCTATGGAGAGTAGCTTAAACTTCGAGCCCAAGCTATCCTTTATGAGCAGAAGGTATAGATCAGTACAGCTCCTGCCCCTGTGGATAGAGGGGGAAAAGCACTAGTTTTTTGCAGCACTGCTTTAAACCTTTGGCATTAAGCATCTTGAAGCATCTCTGCAGCACAGGTATTCAATGTGCAAGGAGGCGGTAAAAGCCTGAGGCAAGGAAGACATGCCATTCCCTTCTCACACCTGCACTCTGCTAGAAATCCCCATGTGAACACACACACACACACACACACACACACACACACACACACACACAGGCTGACTGCATCATCGTTAAGTTTTTTCTAGACATGCATTCAGTGTGGTGGAATTCCCCCAGGAAGGCTTTTGGAAAGGTGCTAGGTGATGTAAGACACTTGGCTATCACCACAGGAATTCAGATGGACAGAATGAACAGTACTTCACTGCACAGCACAGCTGAAGTTGTACTGCCTTGGAGCCTGTGAGTACAAGGAAGCATGGTTTGTGTGTATTGGTTTCGCCACCAGAGGACATCAAGGGATTCTAAAGCCATTTACCTATTTTTACTTACTGCATAAACTGGGATTTTCCTACAGTTTCTAATCTGGCAACATGTGGGGGGGGTGGGGGGTGGGCTGTGGTGTAGGCATGCCTACATGCGCAATTAATATGCATGAATAGACTCCATGCTTATTACTCTGGAGTTTATTTGTGAGCAGCACACTAAGCCTGGTCAGAGCAGCCCTGGCTGACAGCAGTCCAGAGCTGCTCCAACTGGGCACAGTATGCTGTGGAAGGGCTAGCTGGGGCATAAGGGTGTTTCAGTATGGGGTGAGCCAGCAGGCAGTCCCTGCACTGAAGCACCCTTGTGCCCCATACCAGCCAGGCAGCACCTACACACACATGCTGCTGTGCACAAAACAACTCCTGCTCTGGAGTTTATTAGTTTCATGTACCCTAATAGGGGCACATGTGTAACTAATTAGGCAGCTCAGCAGTAAATGTTTCATAGAGATGAGCCTTGTAAGGGGAATCTGCAGTAAATAAATTTAAGCCTCTGTTTTGTAGCCAGTAAAAGGGACCAAGCAATGTACAGCAATCTGTACAGACTTCAATTTAGTCAGCAGAAATAAAGGGAAACGTCCCTCTTGGGATGTGAATCTGCAGTTCTAGAGAGATTTGTCATTTCTTTCTAGAAGCTCTGACAATTGAGCCATCAAAACATTTAATTTTGCCAATCATCCCTTCTTTCCTTCTAACCAACTACGCAGAGGGGTGAGAGTTACTGAAGTGGGAATGATAAAACATTTCAGAAGTGGTTGTTGACCATTAACTAAAACATGATTAAAGCGTGTTGCAAATTTGGCCAGATATGTTATAAAGAATTTCAGTAATTTTGGAATGAACTTCAATTTTTACTGAAGCCAAAGACTCTGCTAACCAGGTATTTGCAAGAGGCAAATGACAGACAGTGAGTGGATGCTTCAAAAAAAGGAGAGAAAAAGCAGGATAGTAATAATGCCATTCATCTCCAAAATCATCACGCAGCTTGCTTGTCTGTGGAAGAATATTTGGCAGTTCAGCCTTAGCTTTACATATTAGACATTTATAAGAATGATCAGGAAGACACATATTTCTTTGAAATCCATGTCTGATTTTCTACTTAACGTGAGAAATCAAGACTTACACTGGTAAATTTGCAAGAAGGTCTCTGAGAGTTTGTTGGTCATGAGTGGTTCTGGAAGATCACGGAAGTACTGCTTTAACATGTCCGCCACATCATAAGCAGATTGTCCTTCATAGTTAACGCTGTCTACTGAGTTCTCATTCATTTGGCGCAAAGCTTGGATTCTTGACTTGACTCCAGATTTCCTGAACAGCCCAACCTACATGTGTTTACAGATTAAAAACAAAAATCCCAAAGCACGCATATTAAATCTAGCAGGGACATCTTTAACTATATTGCAGATCCCTCAGTCTTTGCTTGCTCCAAACCCTGCAGTTCTTACTCAGGAAAAATTCTCATCAACTTCAGTAAGAATACTGCTAGAGCACGTAAAAGTAAGACACAAGTAAGGGCTTCTGATTTAACTTGAGAGTGACAAATAATTAATAACAAAGTTTTAACGGGTGAGATTACAGTGCAAAGGCAGTGAAATGAAACTGACCTGATCCAGGCAATGGTTGCGGAGATACCGCATGGCTTGTTGAATGCTCTGTGGAAGAGGCTGTCCCATACGCTGGACATTAATTTGCAGTGGAACTCCAAACACATTCCGATCTTTATAATCTGGTACTTTTATCCTTTTCATAAACTTTGGTACAGCCCTGGTTAAAACAGCAGGAATGAAGGACAGAAATCTTAGGCATTAGGACAGTATCCTTGGCTCACACATACATGCTCCCTCCTGCGTTTTGGATTCCAGCAGCTGTAAGATGCACTATAAATATATGTGAAACAGAAACACTTAATAGAATTAACATTAGGAGAGGCTGTGAAATAATAAATTCTCTAATCTATTCCAAAAGGTGGGAAATAAAGCTCCCCTACAAGGAAAAAGCTTAGTATCCGGAAGGGTCTACAGATTGATTACAAGTGCTAACATGCACTGCTAGTCTAGCAACATGAGTATGACGTAAATGAGGGGGCAAAACTGCAGAGGCCAGGTTGGCCTAAGAGCCAAAATAAATCCTGTGGTCAACAACCTCTTACGGCATAGCTTCTTTAGGTCTCAGTAAAGATGGGCATGTGAACAATGAACTTTTTGTATGTCAACCACTTGTTCTATAGAGCCCTCAGACCAGGCCCACCACCCACCAGTATGTGCCACAGCAGGAAACTGATGTAATGCATTAGAGTCTGTCAGCTAGAAACTTCAGTTCTTTTAAATGACCTCTTTGAGGGACCCCCCTGCTTTTGAGCCCCCCAACCCCCTCACAAACATGCCAGTGCACACATAGTTTTAGTAAAGGTTCAGCCATCCTACTTGCTTTTATTCAGAGGAAAAAACTACTAAAACTGAAAAAGAATTATTTAAACTCAGATTTTTAGTATTGTTTTCTTCTCAAAGAAGGGAAAAAACCCTTTGGAATCTGAAACTGCTGAGATCATTTAGTTAATGAAAGAGAAAGTTAACACAGGATACAAAGCCTAGCAGAATATAGCAGTCCTAGAAATTGGGAAGACCCTTTTAAATAGTCCAATGTACAGTGCAAATAAACAGACAATGTATTGTGTTTATGCCTAATCCAGCCCACAGAAAATAAAGAGAATCAATTTGTATTTCCATGTAGTTAAGCATTATTGATATACATGTGAATAATACTTGCTTTGTTGTAAAACACGGCAATGGAATGTGAAAAAACACATTACGATGCCCATCGAGAATCTGAAGCATGCACGGATAACCGGTCAATACTTATTTCTGTCCTTCAGAACAAACAACTTCTGTATTTAGAACGGCTCACATAATAACAGCCTTTGAATAGGAGGCACTTTGATGCTGGAGTGAAATACTTACTACAAGTCCTGGGGAAGGGAGGAGGCAGATGAGTGGCAGGGAAGAGAACGAAGGGGAGAAAAATTTTATTGCACCTTTTGGTTTCTTAAGTTGCACTGACAGATAAGGAAACAGAGGGTTTCTGTTTTATGCCATCTGACAAAAGACACTACATGTGTAGCAAATGCTCAATACTGTTGGCTACAAGAATCTTACTAGTGTTTCCAATTTAGAAGATCTTTTTTATCCTTTGTTTTTAAAAAACACTAAATTGCATTGATTTTATGTTTAAAAATTATTTAAACGAAAGAAAAACACTATTATAAAGAAGCTTATTTTACAGTAAATACGAAATACAATTGTGTCATGAAATATTAAGAATAATTTAAAGACGGAGAAATCTTTTCTACTATTTTTTCAGATGTAGAGAGGTACATCCTACTAAAGACAAATTGTTTTAATGCATCTCTAGTCTTTTTTATTGGGAATCCCAGCTAGACTTCTCCCATCATAGACAAACAGTCCATGCTTTACTAGCATGTGCCCTGAAATACATTCTATGTGGCTCTGTGCCTCCCAAGTAATATGCATATGAAGCCAACCAAATTAAAATGATACAAAGAACTGATGATTTTCATATCCTGAGATGCTAAAGACATTGCAAGGACATGGCTGGATGAGGTAGTAATTGGTGTAGCTGCAAGTGATGAGGAACGGGGAAGTTAGTTAAAGGTTTCCTGAATTCTCTCATTGAGTGGCCAGTCCCTGAGGGGTTGAATGGTTAGGTGACTGCTAATTAGGGTATTAATTGCTTACCAGCTGAAGCCATGCTTATTGGAAGGCGTGTACCTCTCCAGGAGGGCAGTTAACTTCAAGAGTGAGTATTTCTGCAGCAGGTTCATCTGTGCCACAGACTGGCAGTTAATCTGTAAGGATGCTGAGCTCAAACTGGGTCGGTGGGAGCTCTGAAAGCTGTGCCATCTCAGTCTGTGCCTGCCAGGAAGGAAAGGAACATAACGAGCAATTTATTGTTTGGAAGTTACAGGTGGAAAACACAGCAAAAGGGTGATCTCTAATGGTCTAGAGGTTTGCAGTGGTGTTTCAGAACACTGTTCTGATAAACAGCATGGTAACATCCATTCTGTTCTGAGATTTCCCTAACATACAAGATTAGGACATGGGTGGGCAGAATACAGCCTGATGGCAGATACAACAGCAGATTCAACCCAGTCCACAGGTGGACAGCTTCCAACTCACTGGATCTGACCTGTGGGCAGGAGGCGACTCCAGCTGCCATGTGGTGCTAGGAGGGTGGGCAGGACTGCTTCTGCCCAGCAGCATCAGGCATCAGCTGTGGACCCAGGTAGGGCTTCTACCACAGCAGGTAGGAAGTGACATCAGCTGTGGACTCTGTTGGCAGGTTCAGAAGCTTGGATGCAAAACCTATCCCTACCAGCATCCACAGATGAAACACTGCCCACCCTGCCAACAGTGTCAGCTCTGAACCAGACAGAAGCTGCTAGTGCACTGGGAGGGTGGCAGCGTCTCTCTCTTATCTCTTCTCTTGTCTTCTCTCTCCCTCCTCCCTCTCTCCAGAACATGGACAAAGCTGCAGTTCACCAGGAGCCCTGAGGGTCAGCTGTAGACCCAGGCAAGAGTTGTTGCTATGCTGGGTGGGTGTTCAGTGTCAGCTGTGACACTGGGGCAAGTTCTGACTCTGCAGCCTGCCTGCCACAGCAGGAGCTCCTGCCAGGGTGCACAGCTGAGCATCAGGTCTCCTGGCAAACTGCAGCTTCAGCCAGATTCTAGAGGGAGGGAATGGAGAAAGAGAGAGAAAGAGAACAAGAGGAGAGAGAGAGCAACAGAGATGGATGTGACCCTCAGCAGGTCCCCCAAACTCATTAAGTGGCCCTCCAGTCAAAATAATTGCCCACCCCAGGTTAGGAGCTTCTAATCCAGTATACCTAATATAAAATACCCAGAGACTACATGGGAGTGCAAGCCTGGTGTAAATCAGCATCATGGCATTAACTACCACAATTTGCACTCTCGGAAGTTCTCAAAGGGTTTTAAATGAATTCATGTACAGCCCTTCTGGAAGTAGCAGCTTTTGACCCAGCTCTGTGGTGTCTGTAAAGATCGGGAACTTCAGTGGGGCTTTTTGGTGCTTTTAGCTAAAGCTGATTCAATCAGCTATTAGATAACAGCACCAAGACCCCCCCCACTAAAGCGCCCAATCTTTACAGATGCTGCAGAGCTGGGTTGAACTAACGCGCTGCCTCTTCTGGGCACGTAAGCACTCGGCACAGGAACGTGCCAAGTTTAAAGTAAAGCACCATTTTGGGGGATTTTTTTTTTCTTTTTTTTAAACGTCTGCAAGCACCCCATGAAGCCAGATCCCAGCTGACTGCTATCTGTAGCACAGACACAGCATGGCCATACCACCTGAGAACTCAAAGCCAACTGAGACAACTCTGGCAGCCCTAAGAAAACCCCATGGCACTGTAGTGAGTGAAGTAACATACTTTCTTCTTTGTTCATATGGAATTAATGGCTCAGCATATTATTAAGGGGACTGGGCTGCTAGAAGCGACGTGTTTTAAAATCAAGGATTATAAATCAAGTTATAAAAATCAAGGATTTGACTTTTTACTGTTACAGAACAGAGCACAGGCAATTTGGAAGAGCAGGTGCCCAAACATCTGCATCCTGGATAATGCATAGATTGGATCATGACATTCTGTGCTCCTCCCCTACACTGTTTTCAGTTCAAAAAGTGATTCTGAAAACCGCTTTAATGCATCTGGGGGAAATAACTCTGCAGTGCACAGAAGGTTCCATTTCAGTGGTGGCTGGCACACTACACAAATAAGTTCATTATTTTACAGTGGCTTAGGAACATCTCTAGTTTAAAAGTTAAAAAAAAATAAAGTTACTCCCAGCCATAATTTTTCCAAATGATTTGTAAAAGTCACTTATTTTTCCTTCTCCCAGCTTCTGCCAGGCTAAGGCTTTAACTGGTACTAGTGAGAGAACCCAAAGAACTGACCTGTTGGACCGTGTTAGTGATGCTCCTACGCCAGAGTCCCTTCTGTCCTGCAGTCCTGAGGGCTCCTCTGTTTCGTTTAATGAATTTCCTGTACTGTCAAGGTCACTGGGTGTTGTTCGGTCATTGTTCACATCAAGGTGAATCTGCTTTGGAGAGGAAGGGCATGGGGAAATTGAATCTAGTGCTGAATCAGAGTCCCCTTCATCCGAGAACTTTTCTGACCACTGGTTTACTATTCTCTGCATCCCTTTCACGTGATAAAGGATGTCATCCAGTTCTGGGAAGAGGTCTTCATTTTCAAGGTCAGCCAGATCACCTGCACTGGAATACAGTATTGAACCTGGTACATTGTCATAAATGCTAATGCGACTGCCCACAGAGCTGGAAGAGTTGCGCCTTTTCCCAATGCCCAGTTCCTTGGAGCTGTCCTCACTGTTTTCTCTCCTAAGGGTAAGATGGCCATGTCCATGAAAACTCCCAGTTCTCCAGTTCACAGAAGCGTTGCCATCTGATGGGGAGAAATTACCATTGGAGAGGGCTTTGGGAAAGGTGCCAGGCTTATGGTCTTCAGGAATAAAAAAAACAGTGTCTTCTGCAAAGCTTCCCCTGTTCTTAAAGTTCTGTTCCATAACATCACTGAACGTCGACTGGTTGAATGGGTCGAAACCTTCCAGGTACATGCCTACCCTCTTATTATATGCACTGAGGCTGCGTGTTCTTGTAACAGGACTCGGTGTGCTGACAGCGCTGCTTGTCTCCGACTGACTGCTGCTACTGCTGGTCTGGGTGGAATTGGAGACGCTCCTTTTTCGTACCATGGGTATGTTGATGTGATTGCCATTGACAGCAGAAATCTCTACACAGTTAAGCTGTTTCAGCTTGTCTTCATCCATGCCCTCTTGCAGGATGGGCCCGCTGATAATAAGACCAAGCTTTGAAGGGGCTTTTTTCCCATGGTGAGAGCTCTTGATTTTCAGACTCTCCATCCTCTTTAACAGGCTCTTTGTTTTGGACTTGGCATTCTTTTCATTGGCTTTCGTGCTGAAGCTGAAGCTAGACAGCTCCTTAGGCGAGGGCAGGCTGCTGAAGGAGTCATCATTTGCTATGAAATTGCTTGATGAACAAACGCTGGCAACAGAGTTTGTTCTAGTAGTAGCTGTCTCACTTTGTGGGGGTGGCTGGTGGCTGCTGGTGCTGCTGACGCTGTGAATAGAAGCCACCTCTTGGCGCTCGCTGAGGTCTGTCAGGACGCTTTCGTGGCTAGCCGCATTGGTCAGGGAATGAGCTTCTGGGGAGGGGGTATTCAAATCCTGTTTTGGAGGAAAAACGTCAAACTCCTCCAGCCTGGACCACCTCTTGCTGTCCCTTTGAAAAGTCCATTTCCCGCTTATTGCACAAGGCTCATCTTCATCGGAATCTTCACTCTGGAAGAAGAGAAAGGGTCTATCAGGTATAACCGACCGCAACCCAGTAGAGTTAATGGTTAAATGACTTTAGGAGGCATTATATTTAAATAATTATCTGATCTTTTGCTGAAGTTGATCTCAAGAGTCATTGACTTCAAAGGGAGCAAGATTGAACCTTAAAGCCAAATCATGGTTAAAGATAACACGTAATATATATTTTTAAAGTTAAAAACAAAAAAGAAACTACGTTTCAGTTCATTAAAAAGGAAGCTGTCTAACTGACATAATGAAGACAGAGCAAATAATATAATCTGCCTTAAGTTGCTCTTTTCTACAAACCCCAGTATCCATAGGTTTTAATTAATTGGTCACAGTGGATACCCTTGAGATCAGTGGAAATTCCTGGCATGCATAAAATTTTAAACTGGAGTCAGTGAGGGGCAGGGCTTCCTCTGGATTCTCTCCAGTGTTACTCTCTGTTGACAGTAGCTCTGTGTTTATATTCCCTTTTACAATTAAAGAGATGCTTTTCAAACATTTTGAGTTGTAGTAGCTTAATTCCTTACCCACCCTTGAAGTTTAAGCGTTTTTTCTAACTGTGACTAATCAGATAGCAAGAAAAACTATTGCACAGCCACAGTTTACTGGCCCCAGGCTCCTACCTGGTCCTTTCCTCCCCCTATAACTCAGCAACTTACTTTTTAAAGAATGTCCTGTGAAGTTTCTACTTCAGACTAGCTCTAGGCAATTTTAACATTACTTCAAAAATGCTGAGCAGCAAAATCCAACTGACAGTGTATAAAATGAGTAAACTGCAAGTAACGTCTCCACTGATTATACCTGGTGTCTGGGCAGTGCCTGGGAGCACGTTTCAACATATGTCACTTATGCCTCATCCTTTTAAAATTTGATATTCGCAGGTACTTGATCTTCCAGGACCAACACACGTCCCTTCCATTTACATGGAAAACAGTGTGCGACATAGACTGGAAGGACAGAACTCAAAGGAACTATTTTAAAAATATGCCACACAAATGCAGAATCCACCTTTTTTCATACTCAGGAAATTGCAAAAGACAAGTTTAGTTTGCCAAGCCTGCAGCATGTGCCACAAACCATTGTGCCTCCAGTGTGTGCCACAAACCATTTTAAATTAAATGGAACTAACTTAAAAACAAACAAAGAAATAAATAAGCACCCTCCTAAAAACACCCCAAATCAGCAATTTGTAGAACAGGAGTACAATAATAATTAACTCGTTGGCAGATGATAAATTTATTATTTTAAGTGTTCCATTCCTGTATACTCAAATCAATATTTCTAGTTCCAGCTTCTTCAATAGTCTTATTAAGAGACCTTACAATGTAAGGACAAAAGTAAAACAAAGTACTTATGTACATAATCAAAGACACAATGACATAATGTATATGTGTAATCAAAGACATCTGAAGCAGACAGTGCAGCGTGTCATTTTCTCTACTGTCCTGATACTGCAACCTAATGCAGTATCACAGAAAAACACACAGAGGTTTGCCTATTAATTAAAGTGTGTACTAGCAAATCATATATAGCTGACAGTGAGAGCAGCCACACTGGTGCTACATGATCCAGTGGCAAGGTAGAAGCAGAGAAAACAATGTTCAGATGCAGTCACTTCCACACTTCTTTTTTAAGCAACATGTAATTTTCCTGCTGAAAACAAGGTTCCAGAGTCATTTTTGAACTCAGTAAAGTCAAAAAACCAGAATTTAGTCACAATAATTCCACATACTGGAACACTTGACTGAAAACCAGAAATGTGTCCAAACCAAAACCTGTGATCCAAACTGAAGAATTCTGGCTTCTGATCCAAAGTTGGAGGTGGGCCCATCTCTAATAAAAATATTGCTCATTCTGCCGTTAAGAAACCAGAGAGACCTGATCTTGAGAAATAGGAATCTTTGGGCAGTTGTAAAACTACAATCCTATGATCTATGTCCCTGCTCCACCTTTTATTTATTTATTTAAAAAAGAGACACACACGCTTTGTATATATGATATCTCAGAAGGATCCTGGTTGCTACACAGCAGTAACTGATAGAGGGGGAAAAACGTAGAGCTAGTGAATGACCTTAGGGCTTTTGTATGCATTTTTGTTAAGCATTGTACTCCATACCTTTAGTCATCTTTATCTGCAATTGCCCTTTCAGGGGGACATCATTGACTACTGTTGACTTTTCAGACTTGGATCTACTGCTGTGCCTTCTCAGCATGCCGACATGCTTTTAGACTGCTAGCCAGTTTTTCAAGGGGGACTGCAGAGAAATGACTAAAACTTTGGACAGGAACTTTGTCATACTACCTTTGCCAGGAACCTTGTTAGGTTTACAACATTTTTACAGTCTTACCACCTTTATTTTTACTTTGCAACTGAAAACCAAGCAAGCACAACTGAGCTTTTCCTAAATCCTATTTTACTGAGTCCATTGCTTACTTTACAATGAAGAAATTGTTGGTAAACCACAAAGAAATTCTACAAGCTGCATTGTAACAATGATAGGGAAATTAAGCTATTTTAAGGGTTAGTTGAGGCTTTGCATTACTTCTGATTAGTATTTTAAACATTAAAAACAAAGAAAGAATAAGCCCAATCTTGCAAACTGCTAGGCCTCCTTTTTGAAAGACCAAGAAACTCCCACTGAGTTGTTTACATTAGAAAATTGTGCAGTATCCCAGTGTGGCTGAAAAGACTCAAGTTAGCCCAGATGACACTGAGCATGCTTTAAGTACAAACTGGTCAGGATCATGTCAGCTACCTCTAGTCATCATAATCATGTTTGAAAACAAGACAGTGCATCATGTCAGCAAACCCAGTATCATGACAATAGCAGTTGAGAGTGCTTGGCATCTTTCATAACTGAGCCCAGAGCGTGTAAAATTTTAGCTGCACAAATAATTTTTTTTTTTTTTTTTTAAACGTACGGGGTCAGACTCTGCTATCCTTACTCTATGAAAAAGAAAAAAAAAAAAAAAGGGCAAGTTTAAGGAGTCCTTTGCTGCTATGAAAATGCCAGGTCTTGCCCAGGGAGCTTGCATTCAGGTAGATTATGTGAACAACAAGCCAATCTTTATTACTGGCTTATAATATAGGGCGTTAAACAATACTTACCCTTTTTCTGTGTGGACTGATTTCTAGCTTCATCACTGCACATTTGTTTAACGTATTTAAGCGCCTGTGAAAGGAAGAAACACAACATGAAGTACGGGCCTGTGACTTGTGACATTGGCTAATGTCAATTAAAAGGCTTTTGTGAAGGCTATCTCCAAACTCTTTTGCATACAGATAGCCACAAGGGGAGCCTCAATTAGCACTTATTGTGCTTAATTATTAAACCACTGCTTGAGCTGACTTTTGTTTTGAGAAAGGTGGGGGTAGAAGAACGTGTACCAACCTTCCCCGAATCTGAGGCAAGTATGAGCACTCAGAAGACCTTAAGGAAACCACTGCTGGAAGTGACTTTAAATTAAGAATTGCTAAAAGTTATTATTTAACATCAAACATATTACCCTGACATACTGAGAGTCAGGTACAAAGAAAGTGCTTTTCCTTTGAATCTGTGTGTGAGAGATACAGCCTGCTGTTGCTTTAATTTTTTGCCCTATGAGCCAAAAAAACCTCAAAGAGGAAAACTAATTTTCCACACATCAGGTGCCTATTTTGTTCTTGTGCTGTGTAATAGAATTATTTTCAATACAGCCCCAGGACAACTCCACTAATCTGTTTAAAAAAGGAAAGGGAAAAAAAGGCTCAGACTGTGTTCCTCCTCTCATAACTGTACAGTTTCTTTCATATCTAAGAATGCTGCTCCAAGAAAACAAAATAAAATACACCCCCCCTCCACCCCCACAATTGCTGGGTAACAGTACAGCAGCTATAACTAACCAGGCTGCCAGTGAATGCACTTTTTACTGTTATATTGCATACTTCAAGGTATTATATGTGCCTGTCTACGCAATGCTCTCTCACAGACAACTGATCCACTGCCTACATGCAATTCAATGGATATTGCATAAGCCTGCAGTACTTGCCAAGCCACCTGGCCATACTTAGTTGGCAAATAGGGCCACTGATTCACTGGGGCAGAATCATTCACTTTCAACTCCTAGGCTAGGGACAGACATTCAAAGAGCTTGAGCCTGAACTGATACAATCTTTGCAGGTTAGTCTACCCTGCAGAGTGTGAATCAGTTTCCAAGTGGATAGATGCTCCCTTTCTATTCAGGAAATGCAGGCACATGCCTGCAGTGGCTCAAGCCAGCAGCCTGGAGGTGCTAGAGCAGCTCTCCCTTTTGCAGGGAAGCTCAGCTGAGGAGGGGGTCATGGCCAGGCCCCAGCACTCCCTCAGAGTCTGGAGGAATCCTGGCACACAGGGCTCACCACTGCAGGGTCAGGAGTGGGGCCCTGTTCAATGCTGGGGGAGCCCTTCTCCTTCTTCCTCCCCCTGCCACCATGGGGTGGGGAGCTGGGCTTTGTGAGAGGCCTGGCCCCAGAGGGGGACTCTTCCCCCTGCTTCTCCCCATCACTATGGGCCCTGTGGGATGCTGCCAGTGGTAATGTGTAGGGGGTACACGTGCACCCCCTGACAGCAGCGTTTCCTGCTTGGGTGACAGGCAGGGAGGGCAGGCAAGAGCAGTGGTGCCCCCCTGAAAGTGCCGGCTGGGGAGTAGGGGTGCCAAGAGAAGCTGATTGCACTGACCGCGGGGGGTGGTTTCTGTTGCAGCCGACTGCACCGGCCCGGAAATGCCAGCAGCACAAAATCGATCACAGGAAGACCCCTCTCCCTGGTTGCCGACTGGCTGCTGGGGCAGCTGCTTCCCTAGGGCCCTATGCCATGTGCCGTGTGCCTGCAGTGCCACACTCGCAGAGAGGAAGCCCCATTCTAGACTCAGCAGGGAAGTGGGGGCTGGGCTCCCTCCACACTTGGCAGAGCACAGGGACCTGTGCAGCTGGGAGTTGGGGAGCTGGAGCTGCAGGTGCGGGGAGCAGAGCCCTGGTGATAAGGCAAGCTCTGCTCCCTCCCCCCACGCAGCACTGGTTGGAGACATGCTTGTGCTTTGCACCAGCGTCCTGACCTCCCCACCTGCTGCTGCTGCCAGGCAGTGGGGGCTGCCCACTGTGGGGGGAGTGTGTGTGGGTCCCTACAAATTTAGAGAACCTCTTCCTTTACCTTTAAAATATTTAAATTCCTAAATCAAACTACAAACCTTTCACAAAAGAACACCTGAAATCTCATGGATGACATTAGACCACACTTTACGGTAATGTCTCCTGGTGGAGTACAGGTTACTGCTGGTTTAATTAAGACTTCAGTTTTAAACTCCTTAGCCCTAACCCTCTGCATACAAACCTGTGCTTCAGTTAAGTTTCATATAATAATTTTTTAATACAGTATTGGGGCTTTTGTACAGGAAAAAGCTGCTGCTAAATCTCCATGGCAGGTTTTTATCTACTTCCAGCTTTATTGCATTTAACTGCCCCACCACTTTGATCTGGCAGAGAAAACATATATAAAGCCAGCCTGATAAGGGCGTCTTTGATTTCATAAAGATTATATTGTAGCCTCCTATTTAAAATAAAGCCCTGGGACAGCTGTGAGAGATAAGCGTAGAGACTGTTTCCAAAGGGATCCCTATAAGAAAAGATAGCAAAAGGCCAACCCACATTTAACAAAAATGAATGTGAATACAAGTCAAGATCAGCTGCTTATGAACTAGATCAATTACAAGAACAACCAGCCATGTAAAAATTCTGTTACAGATCTGACATGTTTTCATGACACAACCAGTTTCCTCTGGAAAAACTGTAGATGCTCTGTAGAGACTGTCTCAGGTTTGGACATTTCATTTAATATCTATCCAATCTACAACAGATTAGATACCGAAACCTTTATGCAAGTGGAACAGTGCCTTACTCTGTGAATAGTCTCACTAAATAATAGTTTATATATCCTTGAGCAGAAGAACTGAACAAAGAGAATGTTATTAAAGCTGAAATTGGGCATTCAAAAAACCAACCAACCAACCAAACAAACCCCCCAAAAAACAAAACAAAAACCCAGATACACCAGAATTAAGGTTGCCTTAATGAAACTCTGCGTATTGTAATGCACACGTAAAAGGGGATACAGTTTTTAACAGCATGATCATACACTGCATGTTCACAGCACTCCACCTCATTCAATGCACAGGTTAAACAGTGCTCACTTAATTAACAATTGACAGCATTTATTTCTCTCTTCACTCACAATTCTTCTTTTCAACACTGTGCCTTACCCTTGAGCAATGTCATTCCCTAATTAAGTTCAACTACCATTTCTAACAGATCGGCATCTCTGGACCTGTCTCCTGTCCAAACTAGTCTTTGGAAATCTTTGTAACATCTTCTCATGGATATCAGCTCAAGATCAAAGTGGCTACAAGAGTTTGTAATCTTCTGTCTTGCATCCCTTTACCTGGATAAATGCGGACAATGTCATTGTCATCCTGTCATTCAGACCTGTAACCAGGTGTCATCTTTGACTCAAAAAGTCCTCACATCAAGGTAATATGTCTTAGATATTATATAAAAACCAAAGACTATATATTTCCTATCAACCTATGCATCCAAAGCAGGGACCATCTATGAAAACCAGATTTTATATTACTTGCTGAACACTGCAGAAGATTGTGGCAGATGCAGGCATAGACTTGAATTCTTCTGAGCAGCATTCAGCAACCTTAAACAGGAAGACAATTTATTCCTTTCCTGGAACCCCAAGTCCCATTCACTCCATATCTGCAGTGAAGGAATCAGAGAACCTATAGACAACTGCCTCCTTCAACACACATTCCTGAATCAAGTCTAGTGCAGGGTGGAAAATATATTCTGTGATTATTTAATTAAAGATTATATCATAAAATTGAGCCAAATTAGTTGGACCTTGCTTACGCAGGCAAGCTTATTAAATGTCCTGAAATTTGAGTACTTACCTCTGTGACCTTAATAATGTCCTTTGTATATAATGTTTGCTACTGTCTTAGTTAAGGAAAAGAAAACCCCCTGAAAAACAAATTCCTTCTTGTCTGTACGTGGTGGCACCCCCATGATTCATGAGCAGGACCTGCAAACCCACCACACAAATGTCTGTCATTTCAGCTGCTGGAGTAACTGCTAGGAATAGTGAGTGGTCACCCTCTGTGGATTAGCACCACAGGGGTCTGAGACAAAAATCGGAATGGACCACCTCTGCCTCCCTCCAGCTGTGCCCCTGCCAGCAGAGGTACAGAGAGACTTGGAAATTGTAGTTTCAGATGCTGGAGAAACACATGGTCTAGTAAGCACAGTCCATTTACTCATTCTTGCCTCCACCAGCTTGACCACTTGTATTCTGTGCCCTCTGAATCAAGGCCCTTCTGCTCTCAGTCCAGTCTCCTCCCCATCCTACTCCCAGTCTTTGCTCAGCAAGCAATGGCCTTCCCCTATCTAAACTCTGAATCTAAGTTTCCCTCTCCCTCTGCAGGATTACAGTTCTAGGTACATATCTCTGCTCAACATCCTTGTCTCAAAACACTACAGCTCCTTCCCTCAATTCCACATATGTAGATCCTGTTTTTATCTCCTTCTCATTCTAATCAGGCAGCTTTCTCCTCCTTGTCATTTTAGCACAGATGTGTGGAAGGGGGGTGGCACTATAGGCTCATTGCAGATGTTAAAAAACCCCCAAAACCCAATCTTTACTGGAAGAAGCAGTGCATTAGTTCTACCCAGCTCCCCAGCATCTGTATAGATCGGGTGCTTCAGCAGGGCTTTTTTGGCGTTTTTATCTAATAGCTGATTCAATCAGCTATTAGATAAAAGCATCAAAAAAGTCTCACTGAAGCGTCCGATCTATACAGATGTTGGGCAAGCCAGGTCCAACTAATATGATGTCTCTTTTGGACATGTGCTGGGCCCAGCATGGGAGTGCCTGAGTTTAAAGAACAGCACTTTTTAAAAAAACACTTCTGTAAGCAGCCACAACGTATCAGAATCAGTTGTCTTGCCTTCAGTTTTAGTATCCAACTCCAACTTGGCCTGTAACAGTCAAAAGTCCCAAGTGTAGGGAAAGTCCTGCTCAACTCCAGGCTGTCTGCTTGGAGTTTTACCTGTGAAGCTTTGGCAAGTCTCTACTACGAAATGCGATTACTCTCCCTGGCTTTAAAATTTGGCCAGACACAGAAAGAAAAAAAAAGTGTCGACAACCTAGTGCATTAGATATGCCTTCTTTAAAATAAAAATCTCATTTTGAATAATGCTACAATTTAATTTCAGATTTAATTTTAAAATCCAGGCTGAGATTTTAGAAGCTACCCAAGGGAACTGAAAGCCCAACCCTTTGATAGCTCCTTGCTATTAGGGCAAACTCTGCTGCCAGTTATACCTCTGAATGGTGTAAATGACAGCAAAATAGGGACCACTCTTCTATATTAAGTTAGTGGTTCCTGGCCATTAATATTGCATGCTTAACAGGATTTTTGTGCTTGATGCCCATATCTCAATGATGAATCTCTGCCAGCTTTGAGGGTGTATTTATACTACCTGTCTGCCATTTACTGGGTCATGTTTCAGCTTGCAATGGAGGCAGGCTCACTCCAAACCAAAATCTCATAAGAGCAGAAAACTCTACTTAAGCTGGTATGCTATAGTCAACTGGGCTAAAAGATTAAGTAACTGATCCATCTCTCTTGTCCAGCTATGCCTATGGCAAACCTTGGATCAGGAGCTACATATAGCTCCTAGGCTGTTTAAAATGCAGGTCATGAAGAAAAGTTGTTAAATACTACAAAGAGAACATTTTTATTTATTTTCTATGTTTGGTTTTCTTTAGTTCATGCTTATTAAGTAGTCACTTAGGGCATTTTTACATGTGCCCTGGAATGCAGTGCCAGGAGCTTTAATTAGCAAGCCACACTAATTAAAAGCACCTGCACATCATGTGCATCAGTATCCCCATGCTGAAAAAATGGTGGTGGGGTGCTTTGAACTAAACCTCACTGAACCTGTTTTATTTCAAAGTGCCCCGCTGCCATTTTTTCAGCACAGGGACACTGATATACAACACAAAAACCTGCTGGAGCACATCAATTTCTGTGCTCCGACACGCTGGATTTCCAGACCATTGAAGCAGGCTCCCCATATATCTATAGGAGCCCTTAATGACAAAACTTTTATTTGTGCTGCGGTGCTATGCACAGATCATTGATCTCAGAAGTTTTGTGCCCTGCAGTTATTAGCTGTGTAAAGATATTTTCTAGCTGGCTAGAAAAGTGATTCCCAAAGGGTGTGCCATGGTGGTAGCAGTGTGCTGTGAAAAATGGGCTGGATAGGGTCCTGGCTGAGCCAACTCAGCAAAGTGAGATGGGGTCTGTGGACTGGATCCTTGGACCAATGAGTGATATGTCACCAATTTTAAATTTGGAAATAAAGTGTGCCCCAGGTATCAAAAGATTGGGAAACACTGAGATGGAAGTGTTAGGATGTTTGGCCTCCTCTGCCTATGTGTAGTGGTTGCTCAGAAATGCATAAAATGTGGTAGTCTGTTATGAAATTTGTACTTCATTGACAACAGTCTTGTAGATTACTGCGCTTCATGACCTAGTTGCATCTGAACATTATGTAGTCAGTATCCCCAGTAATTAACAGGCTAATCACATTTCCACAACTGGTTTGCCATGACATTTCACTGTTTTTCTTGCATTATAGATCAATGGTTTATTAGATTGTGTATGCGTTTTCTAGGCAAGATTTCTGAAATGCTGCAGATGTTTTAAAACAAAATCAATCAAGCATTCTGATCAGTTTTCAATTTCATGTCTTTCGTCTCTAAATTGCAACTTGTTGAAAAAAGGCAAACAGGGTTGCAGTAGAGCACTAATTGACATGGAAAAGTTATATTCTTATCAGAGGGCAGAAAAAAAAAAAAAAAAAAAAATCACACTGAGTTCTCATTACTTTGTTACCACCAAATGCATCAGGGTGTTAAGAGAGAACTCTGCTGAAAATGCAAAAGAATTCCCAACTAGCAAGATTTCAGCCAAGACTTTGTGACAGCAACTGTGAGCCCTTTCCAAAATAATCATTATAAAGTGTAAAGAGTATCTGTAACATCAGTCAAAATAAACAAAAGAAACAGGAAGAAACAGCAAAACTCATTTATTCTAAATGGCATTACATAGGGGTAGCTCAGCTAAATTTACTTAATTAACTTTTAAAAATTTAACCAAGAGAATGCAAAGAGATCCAAAAGCAAGAAATAATTTAGTGATCCCTTGATATGGAGCAACAGGATCTCAGGCTAAATTTGGGTCTCAGAGTTGGCCCCTGGAGTTGTTCTGATTTCATTTTGAGGTGAGAGCTGAAGATATCCTCAGAAGTTTAAAATTAAAATCAAAGTGTTCTTCACTAGTACAACACTGCCTGATTAACTACAAGGACTTCAAAACAGCACATTAGGGTCTTGGTCCTTATATAACGGAATACCCTGCACTAATGTTTAAATTGCTTTGTATGTTCCAACTTGACCCTAAAACGATTAGGCTATTTAACAATAGCCAGACATCTAGAACCCTTACTACTTTCACAAGAACTCTACACCTTCTTGACTGACCGACTTTGATCATAAGACTGTGTGGTCAGATTCCATTCCCCAGAGACATGCAAATTTTCCTCAAGGCTGATGACAGTGTAAAAGTAGTATTTTACTTTAGGGGTCACATTAAAAGTGAATACCATAACATAATATAGGAAATATTTTTGCCTTCATTCAGTAACAGACACTCGGCCACGTTTCTGAATTACAAATCGAAGTTAAAGTAATGCTAAGGCAGGAGGGTAATGAAGCCAAAATACACTGGCTTGACTATATTTGGTTAAATCCTGGCAAGGAAAGACTACACTTCTGGGAACCCAACATTTTTGCTTTGCATTCTGTTTAATAACTCTACAGATTCCAGAGCATACAAATGGGCAATCAGATGCATCAAGTTTTACTTCGTGTCTCGAGTGCAATACAGGATCATGAACATGATGCATTCATTAATATGATTTATTTTTATACCCAGGGATAAAATATGATAATATGAAAGGAGTTTCTCTTTCCTTTTTTGCACTTCAACTTTAAAATCTTCACTGGCCCATGAGCAATACTATCGGGCAAACACCACCCTTTGCTGTCAACCTCAATTTTCATTTTTTCATTTTTACTGGTTGGCAGCAATGTTAAAAGGTACAGTGGACAGCATATGTCCTGCAAACTACAGATTAGAAACCATTGGTTTAGAAAGTTCTGGACTACCTAATATTCTGTGATTACCCTCCGCTTTTCTCATCAAAATTCATCAGTGGTATAATAAGAACTGCTACAAAATTACAAACTTCTTCAGGATATGATTTTAATTCTCTGAAGGCTGCTGACATTGCACATATGGAATCATAGGAGCTGTTATTTAGATAGTAATGTGGAACCTCCACAGTGAAGGGAAAGGTAAAAAAAAAATTGGATTTACTCATGTCTAGCTAGAAGATATGAAAGATAAAGTGGGGAGGGTTAAGGTTTGTTTGGTGGAGGTCCTTGCCAGGTTGGGGAATCTTACATTGGAGGATGGAATTGTATTCAGTGTAGCAGCACAGAGAACACCCTATTTTACAACAGGGAAACCTTAATGCTTCATTCGTATTGATGATCAGTTACTGGCATGAGCTGTCCCACTGATGTCAGAAATATTACTTGTGTAGTAACTGTAAGAGAGTAACTACTTGGCTTGGCTAACTGAGCTCAAAGAAAATTATTTCTGTGAAGGAACCCAGGCTGCAGCTCTGTTAAAATAGTTTTAGTCAGTGTAGTTCTGATTCTACTATGTCTTAATAATTCCTGAAGAAATAGCAAAAGTAAACAGAACAAGCAAAATTCATATGACCACAGAGATGGTCTACTAGTAGTTCTTGTGAAGTTTTTGTTACAGTTTCCAAACATGTTTTAGTTGATTTTATAAACATAAATATCTATTGCCCAAGCTAGATAATAAAAAGGTCTCAAATGAACGGTTAACTAACACAGTTCAGATGAGGTTGCTCATAGCTCCATGTTAAAGTACTCTATTTTGAAACATAAACTATTTTTTCCACCTACCTGCATAAGGCCTCAATAGCATCTCTATCCAGAAAGTCATGCTCTCGCTTGACTAAAGTGATGTCAATGGGGAACAGGAGATCTGTAGGAATTGAGACAGATGAGCAATCAAAAATGTTATCATCAAAGGTAAATCATTTCAAAACAATCAGCTTTCTAGCTCACTTCAATGCAAGCAACCATCTCCTCCAAGATAAACTGCACATCTTGCAAATCTCAAATGTCTTGAAAGATGCTTGCTTCTCAAGCAGAAACTTTTGACGTAACTTTGATAACTGATAAAGTTCATGTGTCATGGAAAGAAAAATCTGAGCGAGGCAAAGATGAAACAACATGAGAGAGAGAAAAAGTGAGAGACCGTGGGCACATGCACACAAGCTGAATGCAAGCCATGTGCTTGACAGAAGCCAAGCCTGATTCAGTTAGTCTCTTTTAAAACAAATGTTAGGGCTTTGATGGAGCTCATGCATCTCGCATCAAAACAAAAGGTCAGCAAAACCAAAATCTTTGGAAACCATGATAAACAAAATCCCTTTGGCTGTTAATCAAGCTATTTAGCACGTTGACACTTGTACATTAGAGATATGAACTAAAATGAAAAAAAAGACTAGTTGCTGGGCGCCTTATGCTGTCTCCATTCCCGAAAAGATTATTTAGATAAATACTCAGGGAGAGCAAGTAGGAGGAACCAATCTTGGCTGAGTTCTGAAAATTTACTACAGCTCTGAAATGGCAGCCAAATTAATATTATTTACTGTCCTCAACAGATTCCTGACTGTCACATAGGTCCTGATCCTGCATTCCTTGCTCAGCTCAAACTTGGTGCTGAAGATCCTGGAAGTTTTGGGTGTATAAACAATACAGAAACAGGCTCTGGATTTACTGTAGAAGAAGCTCAGGTCCTTTTTTTCCTGGCCATGGAGTATATGTGTAATACGGAACAGCAATTCACTGTAAAGATTTTAAATCTCTAAAGATAAGGAGAGAGGGAATTAAAAGTGCTAAAATCAACAGGACCAATCGAATATTGCTAACTGTAGACCAAGCAGATTATATTACCTTTTATCTATCACATTAATTACTCACTTCACTTCTGCGTCAGGAACAAAACACAGCTAATACCATTTTATGAGAACTGCAAGCAATACTGGCTTTTCTGCAGAAAGATCCAAGTAATTCCCAAAAGCCAAGGGTGTGATCTAAATTCCACTGAAATCAATGGCGCTGCTAAGGGGGACTAAGTTGGAACCATAATATATGTGACGTCCCATAACAGTTATGGTGTCTTCTGTAGTTTTAGCCACGTTCAGGATGATCATGGGGCCAAAATAAATGCACAGAATATTAGAAAATTCTGCTGGTGTGTTCATCAGTAGCTCCATCTCCCCTGAGAGGGAATCTCTTTAGACCGTCCACTTAAAAAAAAAAGTCTACTTCAGACTATTTAACAGTTCATGAGGTGACTCGGCAGTAGTGCATGGTATAAGAGATCCTTATCTCAGTGATATCAACAGAGCCACTGGCAAAGCGACTTAAAAAGGACAGTAGTATATTGGTTTAACATAGGACAGCTATTTTTTTCAGCGGATTAGACAAAATTGTGCTTTCGCTTGGGCGGTCCTATTGAAGTCAAACAGGACTTAGAAGCTTCAGAAAACCTTATTTTCTCTGTACGGAAAACAACTGCAAACAGACTCTGAAAATCACAAGCAAGGATTTTTTTCTGAGTGCAGACAATTTCCTAGAGATTTTATGCATCAGTAAAGCATAAAGCCCCAAAGCACTCAAGTGTCTAAGAATCAACACTTTTCCAAGTGTACAACTGCGCCCATGGGATTTTGACAACAAATGGTACTATGGTCCCCAATCCACCTCCCCCTTCCCCAAGAAAGTGTGTTCTTGGCTCAGTTGTCAGTACTGAGTGAGAGACATAATAAAAGGAAATTTAATTTCTAAACAGGCACACAAAAGAATTACCAAGTGCTGCCTTTGCAAGAGCTATTATCTTCTCACATTGCCAATGCAGCTGCAAATTAAAGCCCAAGTAGATCATTTTTCAAGAGGTCCTGCATAGCACTGGCTGCAATTTCCAACAATTATTCATTGTAAATAATGGACTGACTATATGCAGCATTAAAACTAACAGCTGGGGGTTTTGTTTTATGAAGAGGAAATGGTAGGTATGACAGCACTTCATAATTTCACTATAATGCAAGTCACTTTTATGAACCAAAAAACCCAAACAAAACAAAGGACATTACTGCATCACTGTTTAAAAAACAAGACTTTTGTCTATTCATCAAAATCAGCCTCATTAGATTAAAAATATGAGGACAAATCGTCAATGAAATCAACAGAGTTTTGCTGGAATATGGACTTTGTAAAAACTGAAACATGGAATAATCTCTCACTAAAATGCTGACATTGGGAACCTTGGGCATTAAAGGTCTCCTATGCTAGGAGTTCTCTTCAAATTACTTCATATATGTGTGGAAGACTGAGGCAGTCTCACTCTCAGACCTGCACAATGAGTACAGGTTTAAGTCTGCCTCAATCCTGGGAAGCAAGGGCTATCCACGTGTGCACAGGTCCTTGCTCACTGACACAGGGGTTCTCTGTACCTCCTCTGCTTCCTGTGGCTCCACTAGAAAGCCTCTCTTAAAGAAGTGGGCAGAGGAACTGCACTGGCAGTGGTAGGCTGGGCCCTGGTGCAACCTCCATAGAGGTGGGTAACAGACGTTGATGGATCTACAGTCTTACTTGGCTCTTAAAAGCTTCCCACCAATGAAGGGCAGGCCTAGAAACATCTCCTGGTCTTGAGTGAATCTTCTGTGAAACACAAGAAATGTTGCTGACATATGAAAATGTAATTTATCTTCTAAGTGATGCTTAATTTGGCTAGGATTGTTCACTAGTCCTCATAGTATCCTTTGAGACAGGATTGACATATGTCACTAAACCAGAGACAACTAATATCAACATCAGATCTAGGACAAGGGATCAGTGTTTCTGGTTCTCGGTCTGCTGCCGGTTTGCTAATTCCTAACTGCATTAGAGAAAATTGTATACCTTCCTATAATTTTTTTGGCATATGGATGCTATGAGATGACAAATAGGAATGTTATTAACATAAAGCTGAATCCTTGAAAAAAACTGGGAGTTCCTGCACTGCCCCAAGAGTTATGATTGGCAACAATTTAAAAATCACCATGGTATTTGAGCATTTTTGTAGGTTTTGGTATATATTAATCAACTTGTATGTATGCATGCATAAGTAATTGCTCATAGAAACCATCCAGTCCCTAAAAATTGTGAAAACATTTCATCATGCTGGAGTTCAAAGGTTAATATTGCTTCTGAGAAAAGTTTGTACTGCCTAAATAATAAAACTCAGGTAAAATAAATAAGCAAATCAATCATTCAGTCATTCAATGGCAGAAAAGTTAGCTTCTGCAAATGTGCCACATACCTTCATAAAGCTGAGCATACTGTGGGAACCCTGCTGCCCGCAGCCAATCACACGCTTCCTTGGCCTCTATTTCTGTAAGAGAAGAGAAGCAAAGCACCCTCCGATCAGTGAGTTGCAGAGAAAAAGGTTCTTTTGTACCTTTTCTTCCATTCTGGTTACAAAACGGGCATGCAAATATGCAGCAATATACCTGATGAACAGGGATCAGGGTTTCTGTTTCCCGTGGAAAAACAACCACCCCACCCCCGTGGATTTTCCCTTTTACCTGAGAAAAGGGTGGATATTTCATTTTAACAGAGAAACATGCAGATTTTGCTCTTCTGCAAAGAGCTCTCTGTAGGCTGGCAGAGTTTCAGCCTGCAAGGGGCTGGGGGGTAGTGGGAAGGGGGCGGTCAGGCAGGGTGCATGTACATGCACATGGCCACCAAGCAGCCTGGAGAGTAGCTCCTACAGGTAAGTGGGGAGGGGGGTGGGGAACTGAGGTCCCCATAGGGAGGGAGGGAGTTGGGCAGGGCAGGGCTGGGGCCGCCATCCGGCTAGGCAGTGCATGGGGCTTGGGGCCGCTGCAAGGCCCCAGAGAGGAGCAGGATGGGGTTGTGGGTGGCTTGTCTGGGAGATGGGGCTGGCTCCTTAATGCTACATGTGCCCCTGAGGAGACAGGGGGGCATGTGCCCCCCAGATGTGTGTGTGGGCCGGGTGTGGGCTGCCTGCTGAGGGCTCGGGCTCTGCACTCTGCTGCCTTCCCCCAGGGTCTCCACAGCCCAGGGTGGAGCAGGGCCAGGCAGGGAAGCTCATTGCAGCTGCTGTGAGCCCTGCCCTGACCTGACGAAGTGCCCCCTGCCCACCCTGAAGCAGCGAGGGGCACACGTCCGTGCCGGTGCCCCCACTGCTCCAAGGTGGGCAGTGGGCATGTTGCCAGCACAGTGGCTGCAATGAGCTTCCCCACTTGGCCCCACTCTGCCCTGCCATGTTGGGTCTCGCCTGCCAGGCTGAGGCCCTGGGGAGGGCAGCAAGTCAGGGAGCCTAAACCCCCAGTGGCCAGCCCACCCCAGCCCTGTACCCAGATCTGGAGGGCACGTGCCCCTGGGAGTGTGTGCAGAGGTGGAGTGCCAGCCCCTCTCTCCAGCCTGAGCCTGCAACAGGCAGCCCACATTTATCCCACCACGGGCTCTGCTCCAGCCTTGCTACCCATGGGGGAGGGAGAGCCAGGCTCCACGCTCCGGCTGCAGCAGCAATCACCTCTTGTGGGTGGCAGCCAGGGTCTGGGCAGTGCTGTGGGGGGCATAGGGCTGCAGACCTGGGTGCCTGGCCTTGTAACCCTGGTAGCTGGCGGCCCCCTCCAGCAGGGCTGTGGGGGCACGGGGATGTGGGTAGGGAGTGAGGGGCACCAGCAGTGCCCAGGGGGCTGTGGGTGGGGAGTAAGAGGCCTGAACCTGCATCCTGGTGAGCTAAGGGGGTAAGGGGAGCTCTGATTTTCCATGATAAAAAACCCAAAATCAAATACCAAAATTTATAGGTGCTTAGAATTTATTTTACTGCAACGCTTGAGACAATGGTAGACTTCCAATTTGCTTTAAAATGGTATATATATCAATAAAACATTGTGCTCAATTGATATATATTTTGTTTTATTTTATATATGTTTTATTTTAATCATGGATTTGGGGGTTTTTAAATCAGAGAATTTGTGATTTTTTTAAATCAGGGAAAACCAGGAACCCTGCTGATGAAATAGCAAGCTCTTATTTTCTAGGTTTTGTTGTTTCAAGTTTGATTTGTTTTTTCTTTTGTGACCCATACATTATTGATACTGGAACTTCAGTAATGCTCATCTCAGTTACAAAATGCTCAGTATTACAATATTATAAGTGTACATGACAGCTGCTGCTATAATAGACTAGTCTACCCGGAGAAACTGGTGCTGCAATTGAAGCAAACAGTATTCTTTCAATAAATCATGTAATCTCTTGGCACAACTGTTTTCTCTTGACAGAACTACCTAATAAAGCTTGTAATACCCCGTGCTTTAACATTTAGATAGTACTGATAGACACCAAGCCTATGAACAACTGAAACATTGTGTTACAGCTCACTCAAGCATGTATTTACTACCCAGTCAGAAGTACGCAGCACTGGAGGTCCACAGGGCACCTACAAATTACGTGGCTTACATATGCAATATTCTCTCCAAATAATTTTTGCTTACCCACCACTGGCAAAATTAAAGAATTCCTAATCATGCACATGGCACTTGGGAGAAAAGAAATGTATCCATTGATTACACACCATTTTCTTGGAAATATAGTATTATCTAATTAGTTTGTGTTTTTACCCTATAAGAAATGCAGAAATCGGTATTTCATTAGGTCACAAACCAAAACATAATGATTATTAAGTACAGCTCTAGAAGAGCAGTTATGGTGTAAACCAAAACTGTATTGAGCTAGATTTTAATTTCAATGGGCAGCTGCTATATTATATATCACTTTGAGAAGAAAATAAAGTTGTGAAAATAGTTAAGCATTCTGCTTATATTTGATCTAGAAGTAATAGTTCATTGCAAAAACTAAAGAAATAGTATTGATACCACACATACATGTTCATAACGAACTGTTGCAGCTTGCTGGCAAAACAGCCAAAGCAGCAGAAACCAAATCTGGTTATCCACAGTAAACAAACTTAAAATGTAGCATAGTGGCCATTTATTGTGGCATTTTTTCTTGTCATTGGTCCATTTTTACCAAGGGATTCACCTCATACTGATTAAATTAGGCAAGTGAGAAAAAAAAAGTTAAAAGTCACTTGCTTTGATGTTGAAGATAACATACAAAGATAAGTTATTTGCCTTTTTAAAGCTCTGCTTGCGAGTATTGCAGATCCAGGGACATAAAGAACAGTATTGCCCTTGCTTTAGCTTTTAATAATGCTAGTTAATACAGAAGTAAGAATTAGAAGCTTACTTACAAAAGGAAAATAACTTTCTTATTCCTGCAGTTGTACAGTGCTCAACAGCTCTGTTAATACATATAATGTATTATATGTATTATGCTAGCTCTTTAACATTTTACTTGATCAAACAGGTGGTGAGCAGATCAGAAATTCTTAATGTTTATCCAGCCTCAACTACATTCAGTGTTCTTGATGGACCAGAACAAAAAGGCTTAATTAGATACAACCAATTAGACAACGTTGCCACCTACTTTGAACCTGTACCATTCCCATTTATTTCACTGAGCACATTCCTTAAGTTTAATACAAAATACTGCATATAGGACTGCTAGCAGTGGAGTTATCTTGTAACTGTGGCACACTTTATAGACAACATCGCCACAAACGCATGCGCACCACAAACTCAAATGGCATGGTACCCAAAATGCCAAATGATTTCACGTATGATGAGCTTCCAGAGTTACTGCAGGGTTAAAATAAAAAGCTTTCTGTTTGCTAGGTGCAGTCTACTGCTCCTCTAAGATATGCATCCAAATCAAGATGTCAAGGAGAGCCAAAGCACAACATGCAAGATAAATAAATAGCCAGAAATCCCCTCACTGAAGTAGAGGCAAGCATTTGTGCAACTTGTGTTTGCTTCACCTTTGGATTAAGGGACAACATGAGAACAAGCACGTACAGCCATACCGACCCAGCTATTCATTAAGTATGTTTTTTCTTCAATTCCAATTGTAAGTCCTAAGAAACCTGGGGTTGTATTCAATGCTGGATTTTAATTTAGGCAGACTCCAGAAGAATATAAAAGAAAGCAGAGAGAAATCCTACCCAAATGTATTCTTGGTCTCTGATTTTGCTAAAGGCATAAAATACAAGTAAAAAAGACATTTCATAGTTTCTATTTATGGAGATTCAAACACAAGCAATATTCAATTAATAAGTTTCAATAAATTCTCAGAGATGTTTAAAATCCAATGGTAAAAATAATCATCTGCATCACAGTATTTCTTGGGACAGATTTTTTTTTTGTCCTCCCCTCCTTTCCCATTATTATTGTTTTCCACACAACAGCAGTGGAGTAGTGATTTAAGAACCAGTGGGTTGCTTGATCAATGTTCCAGGAGAGGTGTGATATGTTTAATGTCAGCATTCATTTACACGCAGATACTGCATTACCCCAATCTCCATCTGAAAGCCTTCTGGAATACCTGGGAAGCAGTGTGAATCTAGTTTTGGTCCCTTAAACACCTACACTTAGTCACTGCTGTACTTAAATACTAGACTCCTTGCTCAGGGAAGCAATTCATTTAAACCAAATTAGATGCCTAGCATCCCCAGAAAGCCTGTGGAAAGAATTCGGGAACATCCAGTAGCGATTCAGGTTTAGGTGCCTACATGCTCCACACAGATGATAGGGAGCATATGTACCTCCAAAAGGTGCCAACGGGAAGCCCAGTGGCATCTGGAGGTAGCCAATGAGGAAGGCTGAGCATAGGGAAAGTGTCTTAATGTCCAATCCTTCAGAAACTTAGGGCATTTATACACACACCTTTTTGTCCTGCAACATGCCAGAGATCCGATGGGTCAGAGCGGACTTGATTAATTGAGTCTGCTCTGCACATGAGCTGATGAGCACTGTGCTGTGTCGCATGCAGTTGTATAAGCAGTGAAATGCATGTTAGCATGCAGAAAATGGCAGCAGTGCACTTCTGAACTAAAACACCTTTGAGGTGTTTTGGTTCAAAAGTGAGCCGCTGTTTTCTCAGTGCTGATACACATTTCACCACTTGTACAACTGTATTCAACACAGTGCTAGGCGCTTATACAAGTGCTTGGCACTGCAGTGCATGTATGTATACAAATGCCCTCAGGTGCCCATTTCACTCATTACAATTCACAATGCCTCCATTGTGAGATGAGCTGTGTAATGGTTTCTGAAGACAGGGAAGAGGAGATGCTAGCTTCCTCATCCCAGGGGTGTGTTGATATGTGCATTTACTGTGGCCTAAATTTACATTGGTGTAGTAAACCAAGCTGGTGTAAACCCTTTCAGGCAGGTGTGTACACATGCGGAAATTGGGGAGCAGATTTGCATTGGTTCCTGCAGCTCTGCAATTGCCCCTGCTACCACTGAGGGGAGCTCTAGGCTCTCCCTGGGTGTGAGTCCACAAACTGGCAGGAAGTACTAGGCCAGGAGACAACTATCTCCTGGCCCTGGGGGGCTGCCCGCTGCTGGGTTGGGTACAATGTCACCCTGCCCTGGCAGCAAGGAGCTCCTGGTTCTGTCTTCTGATCAGGAACACAGGGCTTGGAAAGAGATAGAGGGGAGGGGCAGGTACCAGTTCCATGCCCCGACCCATCAGTGGGGCAGCTAGTAGCTAGGTGTCTGCTAGCTGCCTCACTGGCATATCGGGGCAGGGGCCTGGGACCTACCCTACCCCTGCAGCTCTTTCCAAGGCCCATGCCTCAGTCACCCAAATCAGAATACAGAGCTAGAACCTGCCCCTGCCTTAGGCAGCTCCCAGACAGCTCCTGGGCTGCACAGGAAGGTCTGCATGTGCAGCCTGAAGCTAGCTGGGGACTGCTCGAAACACAACAGTCCCCAGCCACTTCCAGGCTGCACGTGCTTCCCCGCGTAGCCTGGGGCTGGCTGGGAACTGTTCTGGTCAGGGGCAGGTCCCAGCCAGTTCTAGGTTGGGCGGGGAACTATCCCCATGCAGAGAGCTCCTGGGCCCTAATCTGCAACTAGTTGTGATCGCAGAGTGGGGAGCTTGTTTCCAGCTCCTGCTCTGTGATTGAAGAGCGGGAGCTGGAAGCTCCTTGATGCCAGGGCAGAGTGCAGAGCTCAGGCTGGGAGATAAGGGCCTCCCAGCCCCCCAGTCATGATGGTGGAGTGGGGGCTGGGAGCTCCCTGCTGCCAGGGCAGGGCAACATAGTCCCCACCTAGCCTTCTATGGCAGAGCCCACCCCAGCAGCAGGCAGCTCCGGGAGGCAGGGCATTATCTCCCCTCCTCCTAGATGGATGGCTGACCTGGAACAGAGTTTGCTCTCTGTTAGGTGCTTACACAAGTGCTATGGCACTGTTACTAATCCTGAGTAAATTTGCTACTTGCAGTGAGGCTAGCTACTGCTCCAGTAGATCCTTGGATGACAAAACAGGTCACATAATAGGGATCTGCTCTTTGACTGTCCTAAGCAGTATCTGGGACCGTTTTATTACAACCAGCCCAGGGTCAGAGGAACAGAAGGTAGTTTAGGAGCTATCTGTGCTCATCTCAACCACACTCCATCTACCAGCTGGAATATGAAAAGCAATTTATAATATGATTTTTTTTTCAAACAGGTCTAAATACTAGCCTTTGCCCCTGTATCCCGCTGTATAAGTACCCAGAGTGGTTTGTACTGAACAGATGACATAAGAAGCCGCCTGCAGATCAGCTGCATTCCCCTGCAAAATGTGTTACAGTAAGACAATTCTCATTGCCTCTCCCCGCACCATCCTGTCTCCCATCCTTTGATTACACCTACATTCATTTCCCACCCCCCATCTGTCTCTCACCTACTGACCACCTCAATTTACATTTTAACTGACTGGCTTTGTTGCATACTTACTGGCTTCTGGCTATTTTACCACTTCATCCAGGAAGAGCACAGACCATTTGTAGATACTTCCTCAGCCTGATGAAGGGTGTTTGTGCCAGAAAGCTTCTTTACATAAATAGTTGGAAAAATTATTTTTTTTTGAGTTGGTCTAATAAAAGATTTCAGATTTAACAAAATAACCTTGTCTCCCTATGGACTTAGATCAACGTGGCTACAACAGACCATTGTCATAGTAAATGAGAGAGACAGAGGATAAGTCAGATAGCTGGAACTATGGAAAGACCACAAAGGAACGGGCCACAAGTTAATTGAAATCTTTTTCTGAAAATAAAAGATTTTAGTGAAAAGCTGGGTGCAACAGCCAGAGCATTTGTTTTAGGTTGGAAGAACCTCAAGCCCATCCTTGTCCTCCCTTCCAGTTCAGAACCATCACTTCTTAGGCTCTAAGGATCCCAGCCCAAGAGGGATAAGGTGCAAGTGCCTGTCTAAGTGACTGGAGGGCTGGCTCAGTGCAGGTCTGAAAACACAGGGAGAAAAGAAAGATGACTTTCAAGGCTGCCATTACACAGAGGTTGCTTCTGAAGGGAAAGAGACATGCTGGGAGGGCGGAAGGGTTGGGTCTTACTTTAGCATTTTCACCTTACCATTTTTTTTCACCTTTTTTTGTAACCCCAGGAATCAATTGATTTCTGAGATAACTATATGAATGATAGGGGCTACCTGTATTTGAAAAAGGACATCATTGGGGACACCAGGAAGAAAGGGTGATTGTAAATCCAAGTGATTGTAAACCACTTTACAATGAACTGGGTGCATCTACAGGTGTGCCCCACTGCACAGTTGGTACTACGTGGTCCTGGCGTGCATGGGTCATTTCCGACTCTACTGCACAACAGCAATGAGCTACTGTGCAGCACCTTGTTGCTACTGTGCAGTAGCAGCAAGCAAACACTACATCGCCATAGCAGTGAGCTACGTTGCTTCGCACCAACGTAGTGCCTTGCATAGACATACCCACTGTGTAGGTTCATTTGAGACCATAAACCAGTTTTCACCATGTGAGTACACAATTAATCCCATGAAGAATTTTGTTAAATAATTAAAGATTGATATTGATATACAATCTGACAGATGGCTATACTGCCTAAACTAACAGTATCCCATACATATGCCACTTCCTTTCCAAAGCTAGATGTCACCTCTTAATAACGGATTCGAATGACCACATCAATTAAACCTTGTATTTTTTCCTCCACAGGAGAATACCCAATTACAGTAAGATATATCAGCTTATCTATGGCTTTTCAGACATCTGCCTCATGCTACTTTCTTCAAGCAAGGGGTGGGTCTGGTGTGAAAAATCATTAAATATTTTTCTTTAAAATTTCTTTATATGCAAGAAATTCACTAGAAACTAAAAATACAACAGAAGTACAATGAAGTCTTTATTCTTGGGACTTGTATCAGCAAGTAACAGGCAAATGTATTAAGGAGGAAACAGGAAATTTGTATTGGAAGCGACTTTATTTGTTAGTCTGTTTCACAAAGCATCCCTACATGCTTAAATGAAGGTTATAAGCGCCTTTTGTGCATGGCTGGGAACCATTTGACCATACTTACACATTTCCTGGGATGTTAAGATGTCCCAATCCTCCTCCAAACCAGTAAGTAAAAATAGGAATTCCTAACCCTCCCTTCATTTTGTTTAGTTTTGCAGTATCTTGATTCCTGAAGTTGATAGACCACAGCACCAATGCACAAAGACAAGGATCCTTAAGTCACACGTCATTCATTCAACAATGATTTTCAGCATTGCTTTATACTCACCCCTTGCCCCCTCTCCATTTTCTAATTGCCACGAATCCATACATTTCTGGCAAAGGTTTCAGCATGGTACTCTGAAGCCCCAAGTGACACCTTATAATCCCCATCCATCTGTACACAGACACACATCAATTACATCTTTAGCTAAGTGCTAACCATAATACAAACAATCAAGCAAAGTTACATTACCTCTTCCAAACACCACTGCTTACCATGTTTTTTGGCTGTGTCATGGTGGTTGCTTTTACAGAGCCGCTCTGAGGCTGGACAGAATCTTTACTCTCTAAAACCATCAAATCTCATTATGACGTTGGTTCAAGGGAGAAATGGCTTTTTAAAACAAAGCTACAACTCACATTTTTACAAGAGCCTTTGAAAAAATAACCATTCTTTTCTTGCCTTAAAGACGGTGTCTTAGTTTCGATTCACAGTCCTAGTTTAGATAAACTTTCCTGCTCAAAAGCCATTCTGCTAAATATGGAAGAAACTATTTTCCAACAGTTAGCTAGCAGAAGAGATTTGTCTCACTAAATGAACAGAAGCCCAAAATGATTTGCTCATAAAATGATTGCTAGTGATGTGACTGACTATCATCTAGAACTTGCATTATCATTACAGTAACAAACATTGTATAAACTACTGAATTTATATTGCATAAGTGTAGCACAGCCAGAATGCTTTCCCTACTGTTCTCCTGGTAAAATGTCTGTCCTCTTAAATTTTTGGCAGTGTTTTGGAAAAAATCTCTGGCAATTCCAAAGCAGCATCTTGAACTATTCAAGAACACCTTGCAAACCACTTACTCTAGCTCAGAATTTGGAAAAGTTCCATCTTGTGGATTGAGCTCAGCACCTTCTGTGCAATTTGGGAAGCAAACTTTTTTCTGTATATTTGAATCATATTCTCTCAAATGGTATGAAATAACATTGTTGATCTAGATCAGATCCAGGTCAGCATTGATCAGACCACTCTGCCACTTAAGGTGACTTTAATTTTAATGATCTTTCAGACCTCAATCACCCACCCATTTCCTTTCATATTCTCAGTTCTCAAGACTACACAATTAGCTACCCTTCTGGCATTATTATGGACAGAGTGCTGCCCACCTTTCAAGGAAGCAACACCATTTTTTTTACTTCTAAGAAGCATCAGCAGGACAGAGAAGATGGACCAAATTGTACATAATAATTTAAGCTAATTCTTCTAATACAACTACTACATTTTGGTAAAAATATTCATGAATGCTCTCGAAGTCCTGATAACAGTTCTTGCCCAAAAGCAGATGTGAATTTATTCTTATTATTACAGTAATAAAGTTTTAAATTCTAGATGTTTAGACAACTTGACACTTTGTTTCTTTTCAATGTGGATGTGTCTTACTTATGCCTTTTTTAATCATCATGGGCTAAAGTCATCTAAGGATAATTCTGAGCAAAAATAATCCCTGGTTAATTCTACTGAGCCAGTTAACTGAATTAAACCATAATTAATTTGGCACTGGTGCCCAATCATGGGGTCTGAAGCAAAACTAAACTTTCTATCCTGAGAGTTCCCTTTTCTCGCTACACTTTCAAAACATGCTACACTTTGCAGAAATGGACTATTTTTGATCTACTCTCAAATGTCAGTAGGCTTCAATCTATCCTGATCTACATTCATTTAGGGTGTGTTCCCATTTAGTCCTGGATGCTTCAGTAGTCATGCCAAAATAATACAGATGCCCATACAGATTTCTTTGCTTTTTGCTCCATTCTTGCCAAATCATTTTGGAAGAAGTGTAAACTCTTTGAAAGAAGCTGTGTGTGGCACCTCCTTCCTGCCCTTCCCAAAATTAGCAATGGCCCAGTTTTTGAACAAACAAACTGCTTTCTAATAATAAAAACTCTAGAAAGAAAGGGGAAAAAAACTATTCAAACACTTTCTGATTATAGGAAAGCAACAAAAGAAAATTTGTGCTTGTGTTTGACTGGCTTGGTATCAAACGTGGAAGAGAACTTCCAATTTATGGAGCCATGCAGGAAAACAGTATAGCTATGTTGTTGATGTTATGTATAAACCACAGCTCATTTGGAGAAGAAGTAGAGTTATGTGTGGAATTTGCTGTGGGAAGAGAAGATGAAGAAAATAGAACTAAAGGAAAAGGCATTAGACTCACAGGCTTTCAGAAAAAAATATCAGCATGAGAGCTAGAAAGCCTGAGTACCATTTTTAAATAGACCTTTTATAAAGACACCAGAATTCACCATTTTAGAGGAAGAGCCAGAAGAAGCTCACTTTCATTAGTTAGGCTTTAATATTTGTTTACTCCTTTAAGCTAAATTTGAAGAGGAGTAGGACTGAGCTCCCAGGTTCACAAATGCTCTGTTTAGTGCTTCCATTTTATTTCTTCAACAAAATACAGTCAAAATACATTAATAGCTGTTAGTGTATATTGATAATTTTAGCAAGCAACATAAACTGTATAATATGATCTCAAGTGTCACAATTTGATTGCCTTGTATTACCACTCTACTTTCTACAAGCCTCAGTATATAAAATAATTTCAAGAGTGTTTCAAGGTACATTTATTTGGAAGCATTGGGTAAGTGAGAGAAACGGATTTTGGTTTAAATGGCTTTAAAATACTTCATTTAGGTCCAAGAGCCAACGCTCACTGAAGTCAATTGGAGTCTTTCTATTCACTTCAAAAGATCTTGGGAGCAGGCCCTACTCGAAAAGGATGTGGATTATAAAAGAACCAGATAACACAGCTCTCCAGGAATTATTCAACACACACATTTATTTCAGAATTCTCACCTATCCCTTAGTCCCATAAAATGTTTTCTTTAAAATCTGAACCCATGCCATGGTTGCTTTTAGTCCAACTACTCTTTTAAGCTGACCTATTTAGGAACTGCCATGAATGCAACTGGAACCGATATAAAGAACTGTTATTACTGGAACTCCTTGATTCAGGTATGACGACTCCAGAGGAATAGACGAGACAGATTTTTTTCATAGGGAGTAGGATATCACAGCTGGTGGATGGAAAAGACATCAGGGCTAAAGTCCTTGTCAGGGAAACTAGTGCCAGCAGTGATATTAACTTGGAATAATCCTGCCCAATAATCCCTTTCCCTTATGCAGAAAACATTTTCCCAAATAAACACCTTGCTTGTGATCCAATAATGCAACAATTGGGCTTCGACCTTCCACAGAGTATGTGGACAACCCTTACTAGGATATGCACTGGACATGGCTGGTGTGGCCACTTGATGTACAAGTGGTGCCTAAATACCTCGCCTGGCGGGAGCACAGAATAACATCCTGCCCCAAATACAAGTTTCAGGGCAACATCCTGGAGTTACACTTGGTTTCCAGCAGGGCATTGGTTCGGCTGGGCAATTTGGAATTAAAACTGTGACAATAGCTCTTGCTCCTAAAGCCATTCAAAAGGAAGAAAGAATAACCCTTAGGCTCAGAGAATCCTTAGGCTTACCACCAAGACTATCACCAAACCTGACCCCTGATAAGGGGTACCAGGCTCCCTGTGCTCTCAGCCCTACCTCCCAAAAATTCTGTACGTGACTAGGGACAGTTGAGCCCTTAGTGCTTTGGACTAGTCCCCTATATCTAGATAAAAATAATAAATGTGGCATTGCCCAAGGCAGTCATATTACTTTAATATTTGTTAATGGGGCAAACTTGTAGCTGTTTTCCTTTTTACAGGTAGGGAGTGGAGGAAAAATTCAGTGGTTGGTTTCAAAATACCAGCAGTGATCAGTGCAAACCAGTCACCTGTACAAAATATATCTGTTCATGAAGACTAACACAAAGACTACAAGTGTGAATCTGTCTCCTGCCTAATCCTTAATTCAACACAAACCTGCGTTTTGAAGAATTTGAAGAAACCTATTTACTCTTCTTCGGACACTAAACACACATCCAGTTTCTCCACATAAAGTATGATGCAAGCCAAAAAACGTTGTTTAGTCATATAAGTATGCTGAGCACATGAATAGCATACATCTTTTCCTTCCATACCAAGAGATCGAGAAAGCAAGTTGGACTACATTGTAATG
Organism: Crocodylus porosus; assembly: GCF_001723895.1. Lineage (NCBI taxonomy): Eukaryota > Metazoa > Chordata > Crocodylia > Crocodylidae > Crocodylus > Crocodylus porosus. Next base: position 55,665,603 of record NW_017728948.1, read on the forward strand.
TAACGTACAACATATCTTTTTAAAAGTTGGCTGCTCTGCCTTGTTTGTAATGAACTATTTTCTTTTGTACCAACATTCTGCTTTCCATGATGTTTTAAAGAAAGGTGGAAGGGGAAAAAAGTGGAGGTGGAGACAAGGGAAAAAAAGGGAAGAAACCCTCAAGTGACCTAAATATAAAAATCTATACTGAGAAAAAATGTAGACACAAACTTTTACTGGGCCTGGTGAATAATAGGACAGGATGATATAAAGAACTGTTATCAGTGGAAGAAAAACAGATTGTCACTTCCTGCGACTCCCAGCTCAGTTCTTGCTCCTCTAAGCCAGTGGGGGCCAACTTTTCTGGTAGGTGTATCACAAATTAGCCCTGCACCCTCCCCAAATACCACTGATTGCCTTCCCCTGCCTGGTCTCCTTTCTGCTCCCAACCCTGTGCTCCCTGCCTTATCTGCTACACTGTTTTTTGTTTCCTTCCCTGTGCTCCCTCCTCAATTTGCTGGTTTGCTTTCTGATTTATGCTCTATCTTCCACTGTGCTGCCTGTCCCTTCCCCAATCTGCCATGTGCCACACACAGGCTGTCTGCGCCACTTGTGGCACCTGTGATATAGGTTGGTCATGCCTGCTTAAGCCAAAGAATATTAGATAGTACCTCTCTTGGCTTGGTGGTGCTGTGAGATTGGGAGACCCCTCCAGAATAATAAACATCCAGTGAAATACTAGACCTTTGAGAAGTCTGGATTCCAAATCAAAAGTATTTTGGGTTTCAGGATTTTGAATTACTTTTTGTTGCCACCACCCCCATCACCCAAAATGCAGCTTCCTTCTTTAGGTATTCATTTAACATGATTTAGTTATATATATATTTGTTTGGATTGCTTCCCAGGATAATTATTCTTTTAAGAGGCCACTTGTCTAACAAAACAAATGTTAAAGCAGGCTCCACGCTTTTGTTTGAAGACAAAAATAAACTTATATTGTTTTAAAGTTTAAGATAAAATACAGGCATTTATTGTTGAGATAAAAATCCTTCAGATATGGCAGTCAAATTACCATGCCGATACATTCTCTGGAGCAGTTGCTGGAAGACAGCTTCTCTCACAAAAGCTGATTCACAACTTTTTAAGGTAATTTCCAGACTGTCGCCTGGGCACGTTGAAGAGTGCAAGAGTTGGATTTTCTTGAAGCAAGTATACAGGAAATAACAGAAATTTCACATATATGTTACAGATAGAATTATAGCACCATATTTCAAAGGAACCAAACGACTAAGCCCACTTGAAAATACTTTGCTTAATATTACAGAACTAAAGGCCAAGCCTACGTAAGGGCACAGAATGGCCTGATGGCAGTGCAGTCATTACAGTTTTGCTGCATGGAGCAGGCAGAATTTGGCAAGTCTGAAAAACAGAACTTCATACACTGTAGGCTCTGGTTTGCAGGGCTCCTTGCTTCTTAGCATGCATGATGAGATGAGATGGAGACAAGGCAGTTAGTGGATCTATAACATTAGATCCAAGGGCCATTTCCCCACAAAGCAAAGATTTACCACATGTGTGGGGCATTTTGTAATCCTTAGGCTGAAGTAACTGCCATGAAGCAGTTCTGGAGGGAGTCTACTGGAAGAGATGTCCACTGGACATGAGCTTATATAGACTCCCAACTCACCTCTTCTATATATGCTCTTTTCTCTATGCGTGCATGTGTATGCATGTATTTACTTCTGCATATAGCCTGAGTTTGGAGAGTGATTTTCAAAACATGTAACACATTTTGGTGAAATTTTTTTTTTTTTTTTTTTTTATAGAAAGTCTATTGAAACTGTGCTTCCAAGAAATTTTGAAACCTCTTCCTCTTCACCACCTGTGGATAGTCTCTCTAGCTTGCATTGCAAGACAGGCTGAGATCAACTTTTATAATCCAGTCTTACCAGGCACAATCATTCTCAAGAGAAACACAACTGTCTGTTGAAGATGAAATATCACTTGAAAGAAGCAACACTAGTAATAAAGTTATAACGTTTAGTACTTAAGCAGCTTTTTTAATCTACAGGTGTTAAGATTGCTTCAGAGAGATGTATAACATTATTTTTGGTTTTCAGATAGAGAAACAGAAACTGCATTGACTCAAGGTCGTATAGGACCTGCTTCTACTACTCTTGATTATTGCTGAACAGTAATTTATGTCACAAGTAGTTCCACTGGCTTCCAGAAGACTATCCCAGAATAAGGTACTACTCAATGGGCACATCTACATGTTGCCTTATGGTGATGTTGTTATGGAGCCATGCATGGTGCAGTAACTGCCTGTACCGTGCCATGCATGCAGCACATGGTTAGCTTTCGCTGCTACTTTGCTGTAGCAGAGCGCTAAAACAGAGAGCATGCTGTTACAGCAAAGTAGCTGCCAATCGTGTGTAGACTCATGTGATCACCACATCGTATGCATCATATGGCGACGCAGCGCATCACAATGGCTATGTAGGAGGATGAGTAGATGTGCCCACCATGAACAATCACAGCACAATGAGGTTCTCAGTGAGAACAACGAGGAAAAGAACCCAAATTTAAAGCTCCAGGCCTTCCCTATTGATTGGGCCATGCTGCCTCCCCTCCTTATCAGTGAAGGAACCCAAACTGTGATTTTTCTCTCGCCCCCAAAGATGCATCATAGCACCTTAGTCTAGACACAGAAGCATTTTTACTGGAAACATGGTATTCACTGGAGGAGGAAAGAAGAATTTAAGACTTGTAATTCCATCCCTATCTTCAATAACATAACCCACTCCACAAACACATGCAGCCTCTGCTGAAAAAGCAACAGCCTTCACATTCCTCTACATTCATCAGCCTTGCAGTAAAAAATAAACAAGGCAATCCTGACATCCTGCACCACACACAATTATTTACAGCGTACCTCAGCCTGGTAAAACATAGAGACAAGTAAGAAATATGCTTGGAATTGCTAAAATTACTAGGATTAGTTGGTTTGACAGTCACAGTCACTTCACAGACCGAAAGTTTACAGAACTCTGCAGCTCATCTCAATGCTAACAATTTTTTCTTTCCTTTTCTTTCCTTGAAGAAGCAATTCCAGAAATACCTCAGATTTCTTACTTGTATCTTTCAGCTTTGCTATACAGCATTTTCCTTAATCACAGAAATCAAGAAAAATAATGAAGGAAAACTGACCCTTTCAGTTGCAATTGTAAGGAAACATCACTGAGATGTTTAAATGAGTTCAGGTAACATTACCCCTTTTCCACTGTGCAATCTCAGAATACTAAAACAGTGAATCGTTTGATTTGGTTATATTCTGTAACATGTAGAGGAAGGAAGGGGAAACATCTGAAGTTATTTTTATTTCTCTAAGTTCTCTGGTTGTACAGCGTGAATGTAGGGTGGGTCTAGCATTGTCTGGAGCCTGTCAGGGTCCCTTTGCATAGCCTCATTTCCTTCTTCCTGTTGCTAGGAAAGATAGTTAAGCATGAGAAACTATTGTTTACAGTAAAGGACCATCCTGTTCAGTACAGAAGCTCTTTTCCTCCTCCTCTTTTTTTTTCTTTAAAGCAGGCAAAGAGCCTAATTCTGTTCCTACTGGGGTCAATATCAAACTCCAACTGATTTCAACAGAATCAGGATTGGGCCCCAAGCAACTCAGTTTTTAGATAATTTGGACTTTTGATCAAGAAAGGTTTATATTACACAAACTCCACCTTTAAATTTTTTTTTTTATATCCTATAAAGACCATACCTAAACCTACTTACAACATGGAAAATACCTTCTTGAAAGGAAATGTAAAATAAAAGCCCAACTTTCTTCCAGTAACTTTCCTCACCCCTCACAGTCCTACCAGTGATGACTATTATGGGCTTCCCAAAACAGGGCTGGAATACATGGTCTACAAGTATACCCCTTACAACTCTTATTTGTATTACTTTTTCTGTTGTCCCACGGGAGCAGATGAGAGAACTGGCTTTAATGACTGACCCAAGCCAGGAGTATATCCAGCCACAACCTGGGTTCTTTGCTACTGTATAGAATATAGTTCAACTATATTCCCGCATATTCTAAAAGTTAGCAATATGACCTTTGCAGTTTAGGTAAAACAAAAATGATCACCTTCCACATTTTAACTTCTCTTTAGAAAAGCGGTATTAAGGGCAGCCAGTAGAACTCCAGGAAAATGAGCGCTCTCTCTGTGTATAAACCATCAAAACAGCATATTTGTATTTTCCAGTGGTAAAGATCTGAGCAAAGAAATCTTGCTGTATTCCATCAAGACAAAAAAAAAAAAAGGTCTGGACAAATCCTAGAAGTTACACGGTGCAACTCTCTAGGTGCACTGGCTCATACTAAACTGGTGGAAAAGGAATCTTGATAGATCATCAGCAACACACTGTTTGCATAAAATGTATTTCAAACCCTGAACTGTATCTACGGCTCCTAATCATGAATCTTGAAATAAATTCCAAGTCTGTCTGCTAAACAGCCTGATAACTTTAATCTGTCATCTGGGGAGCAGAGGGGTGGGAATCTCTTGGAAATGCAGATCAGGTAACTCATAGGATACTGAAAGCATCTGCTGCGACATGGTAAGTAAGACAATCTGGAGGAATTAATGGAGGCACCTATGCTCTGGATCAGCAATAGTCTGCTGGCCAGATGGATGCTGAATGAGTCAAATGTCCAGTTGCTGATAGATTTACATTCAGTGATTGCTCTGCAGTCTGCTTGGCTATCTATTATCTTCCCTCCAGTTTATGGCAAACAGCATTAAAAAAAAAAAAAAAAAAAAGGGTAACTTGACTGGCAGTATCATCCCTGATGGGAATTTCCTGATCAGAGAGCATTCAAATAGGTGGCACTTAGGTTAAAAAAAATCTGTAAATCAACAGCCAAGATAAAGTTATCTTCTGCCTGCACAGGAACCAGCTTTTTAAAACATAGTGATGCCTCAGGGGAGAAACAGAGCCTTCTGCCAGTGAGGGACCTATGTAACACCCCCTTCCCGCCCCCCCCCCCAAGAACATCTTACATTGGAAAGCCTGTGCAACTTTATCCCAGCTACATAGTCGGTCCAATCAAAGCTCCTGCCCTGAGAAATCCTGGCTTCTTGGTTAAAGGAAAAAAGAGAAGCACTTATTAAAAAAAGAATAGAGGGGAAAGAGAAGGGGGTTTATTTTATTGGGTTTTTCTTTTATTTGTTAATCTATGTCAAGGCCAAACCCGCTCCAAATTTAGCTGGACAAAGCCCAGCAGTCAAGCTCCACATTCTGCCGAGCAGGACTCAGTTGGCAAGTCTGCGCGACTCTGCCACGGGGCAAGGACCCTCCCTCCCGGGCCCGTCTCGGGCTCGGATACTCCCCGGACCAGGCAGCCTCCTAGGGCAAGCCCCAGGCCGGGGGAGGCCCCGCGGCTCGGCTCCCCCGTCTCGGTTAATCGCAGGCAAAGGGCTGGAGGGAAGAAGCAGGTTAGCCCCCCTCCGGCGAACGCGCCTGTCAGTGGCGGGGCTGGGGGTTCATTAGCCGGAGGGAGAGGCTATTGTGGGCCCGGGGCTCAGCACAAAGGCCGGGGCCGCGGTTCGCGCGGGGCGGCGGGGGGTTGTTTGCTCGCGGCGGGAGACGCCTGCTCCTCGCCGGGGATCAAAGGCGCCAGGCGTCGCCGCCGGCCGGGCACCAGGCGGCCGGATAATGACCGGGGACTTCAAAGGGAGCGGGGAGACGCCCCTGCCCGGGCTCTGCCCGCTGCCCCCTTCGCCGTCCCGGGCACGGTCGCTGTCCCGAGCCGGCCGGGCGGCTCTGCCCCGGCGCGGAGCGCGGGGAAGCGCCCGCAGGGTCCCGGCGCGGAGCGGGACTTACGTGTCAGGATCATGGTCTCCGGCCGCTCCCTGCACATGGGGCGGGAGACGCGGGGCTCCGCGGACCTGACGCGGCTCGGCTCGGCTCGGCTCGGCTCAGCTCCGCTCCTGCGCGCCGCGCCCTCGGCTCCTCCGCCGGCTGCCCGGGGCCATCGTGCGCGCGGGCGGCGGGCGCCTCCGCCGCCACTTGGAGAGCGCCTCAGTGCCACGAGCCCGGCCCCGGCCCCGCCTCCCCGCCCCTCCCCCTGGCCCGCCGGACAGGAGCGGGGGGGAGCGGCTGTTTGCCTCGGGGTTTGGTTTGGGGGCCGTCAGCAATACCTCAGAGCAAATCTTCAGCCAGCCCGGAAGATCTAACTGCCCCTGTGGGACATCTCTGGGCCCACCCGGCCAAGCAGGTGTGGATGTGAACGGCCGCAGCATCCCGGCTGCGAATCGCGGCAGGCCACCCTCGCCCCGCGCAGATGCGGGCCGTGCGCCCCCCATGCCCGTGCACGCAGCGGCGGGAGCCGTCCTTCCCCCGCGCCCACACGAGCCGCTCGTGGCTGCGGCCCCGGCTGGGCAGCGCCTGTCGGACCCCTTCGCTTCGGCACCCGGCGCAGTCGCCCCGCTCGCCCCCCACTTACTCCGGCACTGACTGTGCCAGTCTCCCCCTTCTTCCCTGCCAAGACCAGCGTGAGCCCTAGATCACAACACCAGGAAAGTTTCGCAGGGGTGTTGGGGACAGCAGGGTAATACCTAATTCCCACCGGGCATTTGCAGCCTGGTCCTATTTCTGCTTGTTTTTTCCCCCCCAACACCGCCTGCGTTTCTGCAGTGCCCCCCGTGAGATCCGCTTTCAAAGCCCTGAGGAAATTTGGAACAGATCCTCAACCCGGTTCCTATCGGTGGTGGCAAGATCATGAGCTGCAGTGAAGGGCTTGTACACTGCAGCTGCTCAGGGTAGCCTGCATCTGATTCACGAGTCAAACATTTCTCTTTTTTTTGCCTCATTTTGACCCAACCTGGAGCACACGGCTTTGCCAACACTGATCTGACAAGTGGGAGCCACACCTCTCCCTTAGCCAGTCAGGGAAAGACAAGTTCGCTAATAACACTCTCACCCTTGCAAGCCGCGGAGGGCAGCTGTTAATCTCCAGAGGCTATGACTTCAAGCCAAATGAGTCATCGGTTATATTCCTGCCTTCGCATTTTTGTTAGCTGTAACTTCTAAGACATTTGAAATTTTGAAATATTAATCAGAGCACGTGTCGCATTAGGTGGGCCTGCAAGGCATTTTCTCTGCTGACAGCTTTCAAACAGGGGGAGGTCAGAACAGTCAATACTGGTTTAATTGCTTTGATCTTTATTTACTGACTTGCAGTGACAGCTAAGTGTAGTGGAATAAACTCTTCTTCTCTGTTAGAAGAATCAACCTGCAGGGCTCTGAATAATTTCCCCCCCCCCAAAAAATGTTACTGCAAAGGAGAGTGCTCTTTCAGCTTCTGCATATCATATGCATGTCTTGTATGTATTATCAGCACCATGACTGTTTTCAGAGGTGGATCCAAGGGGCTCCAGTGGTGCAGGAGCGAAAGGGGTGGGTGGGAGCGTGGAGTGGGCAGAGAGTAGACATAGAAAGGGCGAACCTATAATGTACCGCACTCAAGCCAGGATCTACCCATGGTCGGTTTAATAGGTTGATTTAACTTAGGGAAGGAGGGAGGGAGGCAGGGCACCAGCCCCGGGGTGCCATCTTAGTAGGGTGCCAGCATGGTTCTGTCTGCCTGGCAGAGTCTGTGCCCTGGCAGTAGAAACAGCCCCACGGTGTTGCTGTTGCAGCAGCAGCAGTCTGATGCATGCACACCACGCTGCTGCTGGAGTAAGAACTGGGTGCAGATCAAGCTGTGGAAGCTGTTTTTTGAGTCGCTGGAGTAAGACTGATTCCCCTCTTGTGTTCGGCAGCACCCCCCCAGGGTGCAAACCCTCCTCAGTGTCCCTATCTCAGGCATGGGGACAGGGGAGGGAGTCCCAGAGCCACTCCTGCCAGGGACTGCAGCAAGTGGCTCTGCAAGATACCAGACTTGACCAGGGACAACAGTGGCAGCAGGCAGGTTCTCTCTTTCTGCTCTTCCTTTTGGCCAGCAGAGGGCATGCGAGGTGGTGAGCAGGAAGCAGGCTGTTGCTTCTGACCCCAGCCAAGCTTAGCAGTCCATTAGATACTGCCCACAATTGGGGCCCCCATGCTGATGCTCCCTACCTGGTCCCACCAGGTGTTCCCCAAGGGCAGAAAAGAAGGACCCACCGACTACCACAGCTGCCCTGGGCAGTCTCAGGTCCACTCCTGCCTTACTCCAGCTGGTGCTGCTTGGGTACCCAACTTTGCCAGGAATATCAGTGGCAGTGGTCAGATCCCTGTTTGTGCCCCTGCTCTCTGGCCCATCCCCATCAATGGCAGTGCCATCCCAGGACTCCAGTTGTGCTTTGCCCCATTGCCTCCCATGGGGTGAGAGGCAGGCAGTGGCATGTACCTCACCCTCCTTTCTTTAAGCCTGAATCCTACCACTGGTTGGTTTAATAGGTCAATTTAAAAACTTTATAGAGAAAATGTTAAGAATAGAAAATTTTTGTATGATACTGTAGAGACCTTATGCCTAATAATCACATTAATTCCTGGTTATAGGATTATAAATCAGACTTAGGCATTGCATTTAAACATACAGTCCACTTTTCCTCTAGGTAAAGTAGTTTTAAAAGTTAAAAAAAAAAAAGGTTTGATGGGCAAAAAAACAGGTTGCCATGCACGGTAAACACATTAGTACTTCACTTAAGGTCAGCCAAATGGCTGAGATGGATGCTAACCAGCCACTAGGTCGTCATAACCAGAAGTGAAAGGTTCTGTGTCTCAGTAACAACTTCCTAAGCTATCTACTCCCTTGTATAGTTTCTGTTAATTAAGTGCTCATTTCTTGCTAATCACTTAAAAGACCAAAATGACTGCCACAGACTATACACAGATACAAATCACTCAGTAGCTGCTTAATGTAAGTAAAAGAGTTCTCTCAAATTCTGAAAATGCCTGCATACCATCAGATACCACAATTGATTCATTTTATTCCAAGCCAGCCTCATATTTTATATTAACTATTGTTATTTTAAGTTTTTGTTGTTGTTTCTGCACTGTGATCTGTCAGGTATAAAGTATATGTAGTCTGGTGCCCAAATAAGCGATTTGCCTGAAGAATAAATATCTCTCCTTTTTGCAGGCTGCTAACCCTGGTGAGCTGGCTATTATAGTGTTGTTTCTGGAAACTCCTACACAGCTCCAGATCATTAATTTACCTTAATAGTCAACAAGAGAATGGAGCTACACTCTGTCTTCAAGCTTAACTTTACATGCATTACCAGCTCAGTCAACTACTTCTTCCTATCTTACCCAATTCCAATTCCTACTAGCTCAATCAAATTTACCTTTATTTTTTGAATGCTTCTTGTACAGCAGCAGGTTATGAGTTTAAAATGCAGCTCTAGCTCATAAAATGCAGGGCCCTTAAAGACCTTAGTGCCCATGAAATAATATTTTCCACATAGTCCATTCCATTTAGTATTGCAAGTACACTGCCCCAAGCAAGACATGCCTCTGATAAGTCACCATAGGGAATTTTATTCCCAGTTGCTGAATAAGCAAGGTAATACCTCTCTACCATACAACCTCATTATAAAAACCCCTGTTTTGTAACAAGCCCCACTTTTAACCATCCCAACAGCTGGAACTGATTTTATTATGGTGCATCATACTGATTATTAGTATAACAAACACATGCTTTTAATGAACTTTTCTCCCAGTACCAGGGTAGTTCATTATAATGAGGCTGTAGTGTTGTAACTACTTGTCCTGTTTTTGTTGGCTACATTCTTGGGCAATTACAGGACACAGAGTCATCATGACACTGATTGGAAGAGGCTGATTATGCATTGTAATGTACTTTGACCACCTGAATTAGAGAAGACAGAAATTTCTGCAGCGCTACTTCAGCAGAAACAAGAAAAAGACCATGAAGGAGGCAAGCCTGAAAAGAGCCTTCACATCTGGCAAACATATTCTCAAATGCTTTCTGTATGAGTGTGGGGGAACTGGAATCAGGATGGCAGGGAAGGTAAAAGGAAGAACAATAGTTTTATTGGAATGAGGGTTTTGAAGAAGGTGAGATGAAGAATAACAAAGTGTTGCTGAGTTCATGTTGCCTGTGAAAGAGCATGGAATGCTCTTGTTAAAAATTAGAGCTTGTTTACACACAAGTTGCACTGGTTTAATTTATATTGATGACAGAATTAAGTTAAACTGGTGCATACCCTTGCAAAGAGGCATGTTTGTTTCTAATTAATTAATACTGGTTGTAATATTTAATTCCTACCCATAAAATCAATGCAATTTGTAAATTAACTGGAAATGGGTTTAAATCAATTTAAATACTGTACCAGTTTAACTAAAATCTGGTCAAAATCACATTATTTCTTAAAACAGTGCCACTCAAAGTGTTGAAAAAACCTGGGAAAGTACCATTCACAAATTTGGGTTATAAACGATAAAGCATTTTAGGTTTGATTGCAAGACTTTTGGTGAGCACTTACACAACAGATGCATTGGGCCCTTAATAAAATTTTTTCTGTTCATGAATGGCTTCTACCTAAAAATCACCTTTTCACTCATCTCTGATGCCATATCTTAAAAGTATATCTTTACTGCACTTTAGCATTAAGAACACTTATTTAATAATACTCTACACTTTAGAGTATCCAAAGATCTCAAACAGTTTATATATAAGAATGAAGCCTTGTACCACTCATGTTGTGGTGATAAATATTATTATTATAGTTATAAACATTTTGTAGAGGAGTAAAAATGAAGAAAAGTAAGATTTAAGTGATTTGAAGAAAGTTGCACAGACTTGTATCAGACCCAGGATCTTCTGCATCTTTGACCTAAGTTTTAACCACAAGTCTAACCTTCTACTTTTCTCTACTGGCAATAACTGTAATTTACTGTCTAACTATTGTTCTTGTTGGCAACTAGATTCTACAGTAATGAAAGCATTAGAAATATTTAAAATAGATCATTTGCACAACACTAAATTTACCCATTTTTTTTTAGCTACAAGATATGTCATGTGTCTGATCTAAGGTAGACAAGGCAAAAAATGACAAGTCAAAGAAGAGACAGTTTCAACAAGATGGGGCACACAGAGATATGAAGGATTCTTAGGATAAGTGGATTTAAAAAAATGGAATTTGAAGAAAGGGAGAAAAATCTCTTTTCCCGTCCACTTAGAGTCCTATTTCAAGAACAAAATGGCATGAAAGGAGGGAGAAACAGAGTGTGAGGAAGAAGATGCAGCACAATGAAGAAATACAGAGATGGAGAAGGACTCCTAAGGAACTGAAAGTAGAGTGGAAATTAAGGAAAGAATATTTAGTCCTTTGAAAGCAAGGATGAGGTGCTTGCTCTTTGAAACACAAGGAGTCAAGGAGCTAGTAATATATGAGAAGTCAGGGTGATTGTATTAGGTTTTAAACTATATTAGGATTTAGCATGTTCACCCATAACATTGTGGAAAAAAAACTTAATTAATAGGGCTGACAATTTAAAAAAATCATAATTAATGCAAGATTTAAAAAAATAGTCACAATTAACCACAATTTTAATCATAGTCAGCACCTCCCACCCAAGAGCGCAGAGCCTGTGCGCCCTGGGGCTCCTCCCCACACTACCAACAGCGCACAGCCCCAACCCACCCCGTGCCTGCTCTAGATTCACCCTGTCCAGCTGAAAGCCATGCAAACAGCCCTGACCTTGGGATGCCCCACACCTGCTCCAGACTCATCTGCCTATGCTGAGAAGTGGCAGTGGCCAGGCAGAAGCTGCTCTTCAGCGCAGAGAAAAAGCAGCCTCTCCCCCTCACCACTACTGGCCCCTTCTTGCTGCAGCCACCTGGAGTCTGCACCTGGGCTGCCCTGTAGCTCCTCTGCACTGCTACCACGGCCTTGCTGGGTGGCCTGGAAGCAGCAGTGATGGCTGCAGAGAGGAGCCGTAGGGCAGTCCGGGCATGGGCTCTGGGCAGCTGCAGTGATAAGGGCCCAGCAGCAGTGAGGGAGAGGGGCTGCTTTTTCCCTGTGCCAAGCGGAAGTTTTTGCCTAGCTGCTGCCACTGCTCAGCATGGGTGGGTGAATCTGAAGCAGGTGTGGGGCAGGCCAGGATCAGGGTTGTGCGCACAAGTTCCCGCTGGTCTGGAGCTCATCCACTCTGCTGGTCAAAACGATATGTGCAATTAACGTGTTAATTTGTTTTTGTGTTAATTGTGCAAGTTAAACTGTGATTAACTGACAGCCCTACTGATTAATGATGATAACTATAATGCTGTTACTTTATTAGCTTAGCTCTGCTCTCATTTTTTCCTCTGGAGAACAAATCATACATTACAGAGGAAAAAGTACTATCAATCTCCATCCTTGTTCAGTCTTTGCAGCTCCTGCTGCCAGTGCCCAGGCCAGTGGTGGGACCATCTGTCTCCTAGTTACAGGACTTAAGCCACCAACTAATTTTACACAGACCAGTAAATGGATGCTAGAGGATCATCACTGATCTCAACCAGATTCTTGTTAGAAATGGAATATTGTTAGAAATGGAGTATTGTTAGAAATGCACAGCTTGCATCTTGCACCCAATAAGAAAGAAACACTGCCAAGGACTTTGTTCCTTTCCTAGCCTTGCCACAGCTTTTCTTATACTAAATCGCAGACTCTCCCCCAGCTTCTCC